>NC_056750.1:344041943-344379443 GCF_019279795.1 Protopterus annectens
GTCCCCTCATCCTGTGGGGAAATGTCATCCTACTTTGCATCAGAGGTTCTTTGTGGTCTCAGTGACAACTATTTTAGTGTTTACATAGCATAAACCAACTCTCTAGCAGTGATGTGTCCTTCCACCACAGGGACTGCTTTGCTCTTCCATGTCTGTACATACCCATTCCTTCACATGCATTTTATTTTTGCCTCATATGTTTGCCCTGTCCCTTTTAATTTTTTTTGACTTTATGGTAAACAGCCTGGATTGCAGTGAATCAATCAATCGAAATTATGAAGTATTTCATAACCCTTGAGAGGTCCAGGATATGGCATCTACATATTTATTACAGAATAAAATGTAATGCAAATATTGCAGGGCTAATAACCTGGCATGTGAACATTGGTGATGGTCACTGTGAATGTGACACCCTGACCTTGCGTGCAAAAAAGGGCAAAAAGTTTGTTGATACCATTTTTTTATGAGAATTGTTATTGATGTTTATGTCATGAGCATGATGAAGTAAATGCTGAGGAAAATAGTTGTTCTTATTCAAGTGTATCAGTAGTTGTGAATGGGGTAGCAAAGTGGTGTAATGAGTATCACTGTTGCCCACAGCAAGAGGTTCAGCTGTTCAATGCTCACTTTAAGTACCTTCTGTACAGAGCTTGCATGTCCTCCTTATATTCACATGGGTTTTCTCTGGGTACTCTGGTTTCCACCCACATTCCAAAGACAAAAAGTAGTCAGATTAACAACTCCAAATTGTCAGTTGGTGTGTGTTATATTGTAGAAATGCTTAGTAATCTGCTTTAATTCCCCAATTTGTCAAGTAAACTCCACAGGTGGTGGTGTCTATTCATGGGGTCACCACAGGATGTGTATCAACAACATTGGAAGGATGGACGGGTGTATAGGGACACTTGCTTTGAATTCCAGAGAGGTGGGAATGTGTGACTTACTCAGAGTCATGCTTAGGCAATGGAGGCTGCCTAACTTAGAGACTGACTATTTCTGAAGCATAATTTTGCAATAGCTAATACATTGGGGTAATGGGATGCTAGAAAGATGCTAATATAATCTCCTTGTCACCTTTCAAAGAGGCATTGGACTAAAATGAGGTAGTAGGTCCCGATAGGTTGATAAAACAAAAGATACAGTCTCTGCATGAGTTGGACGGTATGTGACAAGTTTTGAACTGAGAAGATCTGCATGACCAAACATTCAGTGTCTACAAAACTGTTATTGTTTTACTCGACTTACAGTTTCACTACATAGAAGCCATATTGTAATTATACTTTCACTAAATACTAGACATGTTATGGTTGTAGTTTCAGTATGTAGGAACCATTGTTAATTCTCATCACTCTTGTACAATGTCATTTCTCATTTTCTTGATTGTGTGTGGTAGCACATGTAATTGTTTTCATTGCACATAAATAGCAGTGGCTACTGATAACATGATATTTTGAAAGAGTTCTCATCCTTATGCATTTTTCTTATTGTGGATGCTGTACTGCTGTACCATCATGTGCACATACATATATATGGTATGCAAGCACTATGTCAGTAAGCTGCAGGACAATAGTATTCTTGTATGGTAACCACAAATATGTCAGATAAGTGCTTAATCCACATATTAAAGATAATTCCATCACCCCACCTGGGTATAACATTCTCAGGGCCGACCGGCTACATAAAAGAGGTAGAGGCTTAGCTCTTCTTCACAGAATCAACCTACAACTCCAACTCCTCCAAAAAGATTCCCCCAACTTCAACAATGTAGAGACTATATTTGCAAAGCTCTCCCTTAACCAACATAAGCACCTAAACCTACTGGATATCTATACACCCCCGGGTGACAACCTAACCACCCTAGAATTCATACTTCACTGGGCCTCATACTCCTTCCCTCAAGAAACTATCGTGGTAGGTGATGTAAACATTGACTGGAACTTCATCTATTCTTCCACCCCCATCCACCACATTAACCTATATAACTTCACCCAACTTGTGGATACTCCCACATGCACTGATAAGGCCACAAAAAGAGAATCTATACTTGATTAGATCCTCACAGATCAACCAAATACTGCCCATAATGTGGGACCCTACCAAACTCTCTGAGCAACCACAGCCCCACTTTTATCCTTAGGCAAAATGTTTAAACAATTAACTCTCCCTCCCTTCTACAAACCTGCTGTAATCAAACTTTTCCTAGAGACCACTTCATAAGAGCCTTGCAACTGGTCTCCCATCAAAATCCTTTCATTAGACTAAGCAGTTGATTACTTCAACTCCACATTCCTAAATATCCTCAACCAACTAGCCCCCTTAAAAACTATCAGGATACGTAGCAACCCCACCCCTTGGCTCCAGAAAACCACAAAAGCTCTACTTAGAGGCAGGGATAAAGCCTGGAAAACCTGGCACCACACCAGATCACCCGCAGCTAGGCAAACCTTTCATGAGCTCTGAAACAAAGCAAAAAAGCAGGTTACGCTCGATAAACAAAATTACTGTATCACTCAACAAAACAAATACAGTACCAAACCGCAAGACTTCTGGGCAACAATAAATAACATCCTATAGCCCGGAAGAAGTACCACTCCTGCACCCAATATAACAGGTACAGACCTGGACATAGCCTCCAGCTTTAATAACTATTTCACCTCCTCAATACTCAAACTCTTAAACAACATCACTTCCTCCAACACCCCACCACCACCACCTCAGGCCCAAATCGATACCATAGGTTTCACAATCAAGTCTGTTCCTACCTCTACTATCCAAAAACTCCTAGCCAGACTCAAACCAACCACCCTTGCAGCCGATAACCTTCCTGCCGAATACCTCCAAATTGCATCCAAAGCTATAGCCTATCCCATTTCACTTCTAATAAATAGATCCATTACTGAACTGTGCTGTGGAAAACCTCATATATCATACCACTCCACAAAGGTGGCCCCTCCCTAGACCTTTCCAACTATCGACCAATTGCAATTCTCTCACCCCTCTCTAAGATCCTAGAAAGATGTATTCATCACCAGTTCCTCTCCTGTCTCCTCACCAAAAACCTTCTCTCCTCAACCCAACATGAATTTCGCCCATCCCACAGCACCACCACTGCCCTTCTCAAATTCACCAATACTATAAGCTTCCACAGGAATCTAGGTAAATTTGCCTCAGCTGCTTTCCTAGATTTATCCAAGGCATTTGACACTGTCTCACATAATAAACTACTGTCTTGTCTCTCTGGCCTCAACCTTAACAACCCCACCCTCCTCTGGTTTAAAAGCTATTTAGATAACCACCAACAATCCGTCAAATATCATAACTCTCTATCCCCCCACTCCCGACCTCCTTAGGCGTACCGCAAGGATCAATCCTAGGACCCCTTCTTTTTAATATCTTAGGTTCATAGGTTCATAGGTTAGTACTAAGCTAACTGCCCTTGCGAGCCATTTTAAGCCTAGCCAATTATCCCTTGTGAGACTCAAACCCTGCACTTTGTGTTTGTAAGGCAAACACCTTAACCATTAGGCCACCAAACCAACTCCACTCCGCTACCTCTAAAGCTGACATAGACCAATACGCTGATGACACAACTCTCATATGTTCTGCACCCAACATCTCCAACAAAAAGTGCAAGAAGCCTTTTCTGAAATAGAGAACTGGCTTAACAACTCACAACTCATACTACATCCCAAGAAAATACAACTTATGCTACTCCACTCTACTAAAACGAGGAGCCTTACCTTCTCTATCCTCTCCACCAGCAAAACCCAAATCACCTCCGTCACTGAGGCTAAACTCCTAGGAATTACCATTGACCAGCAACTCAAATTCACAAAGTGCATATCAACCATTACTAAAGTCCACAAAAAGTTAGGTTCCCTCTATAGCTGTAAAAGTTATCTAACCACTGAATCTTGAATTGCAATAGCCAGGACCCACCTCCTATGCACTGTACTTTATGCATCCCCAATTCTAACTAATCTTTACAAAACTGACCTTAATAAACTTTCCATCTGTTACAACAAAATTGCTGGATTCACTACCAATGCCAAATCACGCTCCCACTACTGCCTTTCCCTACAAGCCTTGCACTGGCTTGAATTTCCGAACCTATTAAGGTACCATCAACTCATTCTAGCTCATCTAATTCTGTACTATACCAAGAAAACCCCTGACCTGACTAGCATGCTGAACTTCAACAATTCAAATAGACAACTTAGGTCCTCCAACAAAGCTTTAATCGAAACCATTACATGCAAAAACAACTCTGAGGAATCACTATTTGCCCATGAAATAGCAAAAATATGGAATGACCTTCCCCCTGACCTCAGACTACAAAACTCCACACCGTCCTTCAAAAGCCTACTTAAAACATACCTCTTCACCAACCATCTATGCACCTATAATTGACCCCCTGAAGCCTCGTCCACTTACTATTTCTACACCCCATCTGTCCTGGACAACACAAACAACACCATCTAACTATACCTATCCATGTGTAAGCAATAATCTATATATGAGAGTCTGTGTGTGTGGTGTGTGTGTTTGTGTGTGTGTGTGTATGTGCGTGTGTGTGTGTGTGTATATGTATATATATATATATATATATATATATACATATAGTGTGTGTGTGTGTATATATATATATATATATATATATATATATATATATATATATATATATATATATATATATATATAAATATATATATACATATAGTGTGTGTGTGTGTATATGTATGTATACTCTTGCATGTATATTTGCTTGAATGTATATATGGAAAACTTAACCATTTATATACTCTTATTCATTTGTGAAATATCTTGCAATGCTCTACCAGGTTCTTATCTACTCTCAATGCATATTCTGTGCACTTGTATTTTTAACCAAAAGAGGGAATATTCTCTTATTGTATACTAACAGCTGTAAAATCTACCATCTGTATGCTTCTACTCTGTAATGTCTCTCTTGTAAATTTTTCTTCTCTCTGTAGTTTTTCTCCCCAGGACACCGCTGAAAACCGACACTTGTGGTCCAGTCGGACTATCCTGGCAAACAAATGTTAAACAATAATAATCAAAGGGGTCTATATTAGAAGAACGAAAGATGAAAAATCGCGAATGCTCTAAAGAGCGAAAATGTCAAACCTCGAAGTGCTTTATGTAAGATCGCAGTACAGTGAAGATTGGAATATTTGCCCTTTCCTGACTGTAGTGCGATCTCAGAGTTGGAATATATATTTAGCGAGGGAGTGTGGGGGGCGCAGCACCCAACAATGAGTTTGAGGTCCAGCATTTTCCCTCTTTAGAGCATTTGCGGTTTTGATCTTTTGATCTTCAAATATAGACCCTAATCAAAGTACATTAACAGTACTTTACCCTCTTACTATTCATTTGAGATTCAGACCATATTTGGATGCCAATTTAGACTATGTTTTGCCCAATACATATGTAGTGTGATAGTTTGGCTTTGAAATGGAATGATGTGGTCATTCAATTGAATGTTTTTCCCTCATGCCAGAATTTGTTTCCAGTTTTCCTGAGAGGAAGAAAGGTTTTATGTATATATATATATATGTGTGTGTGTGTGTGTGTGTGTGTGTGTGTGTGTGTGTGTGTGTGTGTGTGTGTAATTTACACACATATATATATATATATGTATATATATATATATATATATATATATATATATATATATATATATATATTTTTTTTCCAGATTTCATTGTAATTATTTCTCCATACTCATCCTGTTTCTGTTACAGACCAACTGACGGGTATACATACGCACAAAGGTTTTCCTTTTTTTTTCATTTTGTATGTTACATATTCTAGTAATTTCACTACCATAGTATCTGGTAAAGGAAGCTTGACTAAATCAGGTTGCATGCAAATTATTCTTAGCTTGTTATTACCTTTGGGAGTGTGTTAGGAGTTATTGATCTTTGACGCACAGAATTAAACAATAGGTGTCAAACGAGGTGTAAATATCAACATTTAACTTGAAAAGGCACTAACTACATTGTTTTTTATCTTAATTCTGAAAGAATTTCATAGAGAAGTTTAAGATGTAGACTGTTTAAAATATATTTATTCATTCATTCACTGCATTTGAAAGAACTGTTTAAAAAACATGCAAACAGATTAGTATTACGTAATCTGTACTGGGACACAGAAGGGAACAGTGTAGTTAGCTGTTTATTGCCCCAAGAATTCTTTGCACTCTATATATCTAATCGATTACCACATGTTAGTTTAACTAAAGACAAGAATGTGAAATGGGCAGATCTTGGAGAAAAAGTCACAAAGTGGGAAAAACAAACAGAGTTAGAATTGTCAGAACAGGGAATACAAAAGCAGAAGTTAAATTGGATAATGCAGACACACCCAGCTGTACACTTGCAGTCTAGCGAGGACAGCTGATTAGCACTCTTACTAGAAGAGGAAGAAAAAGCTTTACGAAGCATACCAGAAACTCTCTGGTCAACAGGGAAATCAGATGGACCAATTCGTACAGCAGGACCAGTTACTATTACACCAAAATCATCATTTAGACCTCAAAAGAGACAGTATCCCTTAAGGAAGGATGCAGAAATAGGAATCAAACCTATAATGGCAGCTTTACTTAAGGAAGGAGTATTGGTAGAATCTCCCGATTCACCATGTAACACACCCTTATTTCCTGTTAGGAAAGCAAACGGAGAATGACGTATGGTCCAAGACTTACAAGCTGTAAATGACGCAGTAATACCTAGAGCACCTACGGTTCCAGATCCACACACCCTATTGAATGATTTGAAGCCTCAACAGAAGTATTTTTCTGTGGTAGATATTAGCAATGCGTTCTTTTCGATACCGATACACCCTGACAGCCAACATTGGTTTGCATTCACATTTCAGGGGAAAAGGTATACATACACGCGACTACCACAGGGGTATTGTGAAAGCCCAACAGTATTTGCACAGGAGATGGCAAGCAACTTGGCAGGATTTAGCCCACCAAGAGGCAGTCAAATTTTACTTTATGTAGAGGACATCCTGCTGACAGCCCCCACCCAGCAAGAATGCAGAGAAGATCCAATAGCATTACTACAATTTCTAGCCACTCAAGGACATAAAGTAAACAAAAACAAATTGCAGCTTTGGAGAAAGCAGGTTAAATACCTGGGATATGTAATATCCAAAGAAGGCAGAACATTAGATGAAGATAGGAAAATAGCAATTTTACAAGCACCCAAACCGACTACCAAGAAGGAAATGATGTCCTTCCTGGGCACGACTAATTTCTGTCGGAGTTGGATTCCAAACTGTGCCTTGGAGTCTGCTCCATTGACCAACTTGATATACAAGAAGCCTATGGCAGCACAAGATTTATTGCAATGGACACCAGAAGCAGAATCAGCTTTCTGCAAACTGAAACAACTGATAGCGTCCTCATTAGTTTTAGGATTACCAAACTATCATAAACATTTTTTCCAAACTGTAGATTGTAAACAAGGTTACATGACATCAGTATTAACACAGCAGCATGGGGATAAGCAACGCCCCATAGCTTATTATTCATCACAGCTGGACCCAGTGGCGCGATCCCTGCCCCACTGTGTACAAGCAGTAGTTGCAGCTGCAATGGCAGTACAGGCTTCGGCCTCAGTAGTGTTGTTCCACCCTGTCACATTGAGAGTGCCTCATGCAGTCGCAGTTATTTTACTGCAAGAAAAAGTAGCATATCTTTCTCCTGCTAGACATCTTTCCTGTATGACTATACTCTTGATCCAACCTCATATGACAATTGAACGATGTACAACTTTAAACCCGTCTACCTTGCTCCCGACCCCTGTGGATGGCACACCACACAGCTGCCTGCAGGAAATTGAGCAAAAGACACTGCCTAGAAAAGATCTAACGGATGTTCCCTTGGATGATGCCGAGGTGACATATTACGTAGACGGCTCATGCAGAAGGGGTTCTACAGGACAGAATCTAGCGGGGTATGCAGTAGTTTCTGATACTGAGATTTTAGAAGTGAAGTCTTTACCACACAACTTATCTGCACAAGTAGCAGAATTGATTGTTTTGACAAGGGCATGTACCTTGGCAAAGTGTAAATGTGTGAACATTTTTACTGACAGCCAGTAAGCTTTTTCTACTGTACATGTTTTTGCACAACAGTGGAAAAATAGAGGAATGATAACATCTACTGGTAAACTGATTAATCATGTGCAATTTATTTTAGATTTGTTAGAATCTATTCAGTTACCTCAGAAAGTAGCTATTTGTAAATGTGTAGCTCATACCAAGCAACAGGATATGATTTCAAAAGGTAATGCGAGAGCTTATATAGCTGCAAAACAGGCAGCTTCAGCTTCAGAAGTATTTCTTTTGAGTGAGGAATTACAACCTTCTGAGATTTTAGATTTAGAAATGTTAAAAACAATGCAGACACTTACTACAAATGTAGAAAAACAGAAATGGATAAAACGAGGAGCAATTCTTGAAAAAAGGGCTGTACATCTCCAAAGAAGGAAAATCAGTTTTGCTGTCTAACTTATTTAGATATGCAGCTTTGTTGAGCCATGGGCAGTGCCATGTCTCAACAGGGGGGATGGTACAGTTAGTGAACCGAGTGTTCACTGCATATGGATTTACGAACTACACAAAACATTTTTGTGCAGCATGCCATGTTTGTAACAGGCATCATGCACAAGTGGCGTTGAAGCCTAAGCAAAGGAGTTTCCCACCACCACCGTACCCGTTCCATACTATCTGTATGGATTTCATAGAACTAAACAAATGTGAAAATAAGAAATATTGTCTTGTCATTATAGATATGTTTTCCAAATGGGTGAAAGCTTTTCCGACTAAAAATCCAGATGTAGCTATTGTTGCAAAAGTCCTTGTTAAAGAAATTATTCCTAGATTTGGCATACCGGAAAAGATCTACAGTGACAATGGCACACACTTTGTAAACCAACCCATACAGCAGTTGAGCCGATATTTCGGAATTTCCTTAAAGAACCATTGTGCATACCACCCCCAATCCGCAGGATTAGTAGAGAGGCATAATGGGGTTTTGAAAAACAAACTTAGGAAATTGATTAGTGAGACACAGAAGAACTGGGTGCACTGCCTGCCTCTGGCACTGTTGAGCATGAGAACTGTTCCAAATGCAAAGGGGTTAACTCCTTTTGAAATACTGTTTGGGAGGACATATTATATACCTCAGTGGAAACCTCTCGTGCCTGCAGACCAGGAGGCTGACAGTTCACTTGCAGAGTATATGAGACAACTTTTAAGTAATAAACAACTTTTGCAGTTAAATTCTGTTTCAGATAAAGAACAAACCAGACCATCGGAAGCAGCAGTAGTCCCAGGCACGTGGGTCTGGGTGAAGGTTATCAAGAAAAGGAACTGGACCACACCGAAGTGGGAAGGGCCGTACCAAGTGCTACTGTCAACACCCACTGCAGTCAAGATCGCAGAGCGAGCATCTTGGATTCATCTGACACACTGTAAATTGGTTAAAAACTTTGAACTGGACAAAAAACTTGTTACTGTTACACAAGAACAAAATGACCAGATACAGAGCAAATAGAAATGCTGAACAACCTCAGAAGTATTGCATGATCATTCTGTTGGCCATACTGATAACATTAATCTTTTTGTTGTGGCCTTTTCTTTTTCCAGCCACACGAGCTGAACTGAATAAACGTGAATCATTCATAGATTGGCATCCAAACTTTAACACTTACCAAGCAATTAAATATGTGTATGCTGAAACTTTTAATGTTTCGAATTGCTAGATCTGCACAGCTATACCAACAGCATACGGGGGATTATTAATGACTGCTGTCCCCCTAGGGGTCAATGAGACCTGGGAAAATTTGCTATTTGATACTAAAACTGTAAAATCACATGACAAAATAGCATTGTACCTGCCTGTTACACAAAAGGGAATTGTATGTTTTTTACAAAAATGATACTGTTCAGATAGGTTGGAGTAATTGTAATGTGACTGTTCCTTACAAATGTTATACCAAAGCCAATAATGCAGGTTATATCTGTGATGCAAACTATGACTCATATCTTGAGTTGATCCATAAGACTATTGATGAGATACAACGTAATCCTGTTCTTTTAAAACAACTATCTATTATTGATAAGAAAATGTTTCATGCAGGGCAAGTGTATATTAATATTAAAGTAGAGAACTGTTATTTTGTTTGTGGGAAAAAGGCATACAAATGGTTACCTGAGAACTGGTCCGGCAGTTGTTTTTTGGGATGTTCATCGTGCATACAGCTGCAGTCATTACAGATGGGTTATCCTGCTGTCAGGCGGGTCCTCGGTCGGCCGAATTCCAAAGTCTAGGTCCGGCGTCGGTTGTCGTCGCTTCTTCCCTGACATCAGTGCGGCAGGGGTATAAAAGAGGCAGCCGACGCCATTTTCTTCAGTCTTTCTTGCCGCGCGGTGAGTTCGCAAGTGCCGGTTGGCCAGCTCCTGAGATTTATGAAAGTATTTCAGCCGAAGTCTTCTTTAAAGCTAAGTACCCCGTTGGGGAAACTTTTCTTGCCTCAGACCGATGTCAGACAAAGTTAATAATTGCATTTCTTGTGGGAAGCAAATACTGCATAAGGATTTCCACTCTTTCTGTGTACCTTGCTTAGGGCCAGACCACGACGTCTCGGCCTGCCGTTTTTGTGCTAGGTTCAACAAGCACACTATTATGCGCCGGGCGGAGTTCGCCCTTCATTATTTTGGCAAAAAATGTAATTATATCATGTCGTCGGATACTCCGACACCAGTTTTAAGCAAAAGATGCAAAGACAAGAACCGACATCCGAGGTCTGCACCGAGTACTGAGACCACGCTTAGGCCGACCGGTTCTCCGGTTCTCAGCGAGGCGCCTACGCAGCCCCTGACTACCGATGAAACTATTTTAATGGTGACTTCAGTACCCGAGGTCGCAGGCTCCTCAGTCCCCATTTCCTCTGCAGATACCGACGCCACTCTTGGCGGGGAAACTGAAATTTTAGCGAGGCCTGCCATTTCTGAAGGCATCTTCAGGCCTTCCACCTTCTCTATTAAATCCTTCACTAAATCTAAAGCTGCCATGAAAACTAAAAAACAGGGTCCTCAGACCTCCTGTCAAGGCCCCATGCCTAAAAAGCAGATGCTTAAAATGGCTGAGGATTTGATCACTCTCATCAGGGGTTCTCAACCCCCCTCTGACAAAAGACCCAGATTGGAGGAAGACTACCCTTCCTCAGACCAGGCTTCTATTACCACAGAGCATTCTGAGGACCAGGATTATGCCTATTCCCCTTTTGAAGACTCTCATGCTGATGAGTCTATTCCCTCGGTCTCCCCCCCGAGGACTACTCTTTTGGGGAAACCCTGCATACATTGAGGGAGCACTTCCACTGGGAAGGCCAAGATTACTCAGATTCCAAGAAAAGGCTCAGGGAATTTCTACTGCTCCCCCAGCATAGGCCCCTGACTATCCCTCCTGTTTTAGATATTTTGGATGATGTTTATGCAGAAGCAAGTCTTAATCCAGATTCTTTACCTCCAGCCCCTGTTAAACCAGACAGGTATTACCGGGTTCCTGATTCTCACCAGTTTCTTTATAAAAGCCATACTGCTGACCCAGAAACTATTTCACAGGGTCCCAAGGGAATAAAGGCCTCTACTGCTAAAAACCCTCTACCTTTAGAGAGAGATTCCAGAGCATTAGAAAGGTGGGGGGAAAAGGTGTACACATCTGCCACTTTGACCATGAGGACATTAAACTGTCAATTTCATATGTTAAAGTACCAACAGTGTTTGTTATCTCAACTGAAGAGCAAAATGACACAAACAGAACAACCAGATTTGAAAGAGTTGCAGGACTTGTTGCATGGAGCAGAGCAAGTGGGTAAACATACCTTGCAGTGTGGTTTTGATGCTTTAGAGGCCTCATGTAGAGCTGCTGTCACGGGGTCTCTTATACGTAGACATGCTTGGCTCAAAGAGCAGACCTTACCAGATCATGTCAAAGCAAAATTATTAGATGCACCACTTCAAAAAGATGTACTGTTTGGTGTTAAAGCTGAGGAGGTACTAAAGAAAATGGAGGAAAAAGCAAAATCTATGCAGACAGTGAAAGATTTCTTGCAGGTGCAACCTCCACGCTTCAGCAGAAACTGGCCTTCAAAAAATTGGTCCTTTCCAGCCACGGACAGACCTCAAAGGGGCAGATACAGATGCCCAAGGGGTAGAGGACAACCTCAAGGATCTTACAGAGCTAGACAGTGGCAAGCACCAGCTCCAAGAGGTGGAGAAGATAGATCACAGTCATTTAGAAAACAGACACAATGACTTCCCCCTATGCCTGCCAAACAAAGCTTTAATGGCAGCACCTTTGGGCAGAAAACTGGCATTATTTACAAAAAACTGTCACATTGTTACAAAAGACAAATGGATTCTGGACATTATAGACAGAGGCTACAGGTTCCACTTTCACACCCTTCCAAAAATGAGAGGCTTGCCAAACCTGCCACAAAATCAAAGGGCAGAGGCACAAAGACAAATTTCCGCTCTCATGGATATGAAAGCCATTCAAGAGGTACCTGCTAAAGAACAAGGTCAAGGTTTTTATTCCAGACTATTCCTGGTACCAAGGAAGGACAAAGATTGGAGACCCATCTTAGACCTATCCATCCTGAACACATATCTACAGATGCCAAAATTCAAGATGCTTACATTACAGCAGCTTCTTCCCATGCTGGGCAAGGAGTCTTGGCTGGTAACATTGTACCTCAAGGAGGCATACCTGCATGTCCCTATCAGACAAGATTGCAGAAGATACCTCAGATTTCTTGCAGGTTCAACCCATTACCAATTCTCTGCATTGCCCATTGGCTTATCTACTGCACCCAGAGTGTTTACGAAATGCCTGGCATCAGTAATTGCCTTCTGCAGACAACAAGGAATACAAATCTACCCATATCTGGATGACTGCCTGATCCAAGCGGACAGCAAGGACATTCTATTGCAGCATCTGGCATTTGTAATAAAACTGTTAAACTACCTGGGATACACATTGAACAAAAAGAAGTCAAAACTAATACCTTCTCAACAGATAATTTTTCTGGGTGCCAGCTTAAATACAACCACCCAGATGGCCTACCTCACCCCAGACAAACAAGGGCAACTATCTCAATACTTCAACAAAATGGCAACTTTCACCAGACTAACTGCAAGGAAAGTCCTGCAGGCTCTGGGATTCATGGCATCTTGCATCCTACTAATACCATGTGCAAAGCTGCATATGAGGAAACTTCAGTGGTACCTAAAAAACTTATGGTCTCAACACAGCCACAGCTTGGAAACAATTATACCACTCATTCCATGCCTTCAAAAGGAATTTTTGTGGTGGGCTCAAGCATGCCAAAGAAACACAGGTCTCCCTTTCTGTGTACCTCAAGCAACTCAAATCATCACAACGGATGCCTCAGACTATGCCTGGGGAGCACACATGGCAGATCAGTGCATTCAGGGAAAATGGTCCCAAAAAGAGAAGCACCTACACATCAACCAAAAGGAGATGCTAGCTGTGCAAAATGCTCTTCTGACCTTCAAAGACCTACTGCATCCAGGCCAGCTATTGATAAGGACAGACAACACCACAGTCATGTGGTACATAAACAGGGGGGAACTCATTCATACCTCCTGTGCAGGCAAGCCATGACCCTATGGAACACAGCACTGGAATTACAAATTCAACTACAGGCACAATTCCTGCCAGGAAAGGAAAACACACTGGCAGACAACTTAAGCAGAAATATGACAGACCCACACAAATGGAAGTTGCATCCTCAAGTCTTCTCAAAGATAACTCAGGCAAGGGGATAGCCAGACATAGATCTATTTGCTACCCACAGAAATTACCAGTTGGAAAAATTTTGCTCAAGGACCTATCATCCACAGGCCTGGAAAGTGGACGCACTCTCTTTCAATTGGTCAACATTGACAGTCTATGCCTTCCCTTGCCTCTTCCTCTACTGACCAAAGTACTATTAAAAGCCAGAGCAGAGAGGCCACAAATGATTCCCATTGCTCCAGACTGACCACGACAACACTGGTATCCTCTCCTAAAGAGCCTGACACGCTCTCCACCATGGATCTTACCTCTAGTCCCTCTTCTGTTGTCTCAGCACAACTACAAAACCCTTCACAGCCAGCTCAAAACCCTAAATCTAGCTGCATGGAGAATACGTTAATTTCCCAACCGACTCTCCTCTCCAAGGAGGTGCAGGATGTCATCTTGGAGGCCAGAAGACCCTCCACTAGAAAAGCCTTCTCCGCCAAATGGAAACGATTTTGTTCCTGGAATCAAGAAAAGGGCCAGAATCCTTGGGTAATAAATATACCTCAAATTTTACAGTACCTAGCTGAGATGTTAAACAGTGGCCTTTCCTTCTCCTCCATCAAGATCCACACTTCAGCCATTTCTGCACAATACAATACAGATCCTCCCTTATTCTCATATCCTCTTTTAAGGCAGTTCCTCAGAGGGGCAAAAAATATAAAACCCCCACGGAAACCACCAGTCCCAGCTTGGGACCTCAACTTCATATTGGAAAAACTCACCCTGCCTCCCTTTGAGCTGGCTTCTTCAACAGAGCTACAATACTTGTCATGGAAAACAGCCTTCCTTCTGGCTATTACCTCAGCACGCAGGGTTTCGGAACTACAGGCCCTCATGGCTGTGCAACCATTCATCATTTTCCATCAGGACAGAGTTTCCTTATGAACCAACCCTACCTTCATGCCAAAGGTAGTATCCAGTGTAGCTTTGAACCAGACTATTCATTTACCTACCTTTTATCCAAATCCACAGAGCAAAGGGGAGAGACTACTACATTCCTTGGACATTCACAGACAACTTCGTTATTACTTGGACAGAACAAAGCCATTCAGGAAATCTGAGCAGCTCTTTGTGTCCTATGCTACAGGTGCTCAAGGAAAGGTTATTTCCAAACAGACATTTTCAGAATGGATAGCCCACTGCATACGCTTTTGTTATTCATTTAATAGAAAATCTGTGCCTGTATGCATCAGATCCCACTCCACCAGGGCTACAGCTACCTCCGCAGCTTTCCTCAGGGGGGTCCCTACCAAGGACATTTTGGAAGCAGCTACTTGGAGTTCTGTGCACACTTATTCCAAGCACTACCACCTTCCACTATACTCAAAATCTAGAGCGGGCTTTGCCACAGCAGTCCTGCAGAGCATCCTCGCCCCTCCTAGTTCCACTTAGTGCCTACCACCCTTACTTAGCTTTGGGATTCTACCCATCTGTAATGACTGCAGCTGTATGCACGATGAACATAGTACAGTTTTGTACCTACCATAAATGTAGATGTTCAAGTGCTCATACAGCTGCAGTCCAGGTTACCCTCCCTCCATCCCCTCTTAGGACAGGCCTTATGACAAACACCTTTATCATACAACCTATTTGGGGTATTCTTTTATGGTGTATTTGCTTGCAACTACTGTTTTTGATTTATCTACATTGCATGTTTGCATAATATTATGTTTTGCCTTCCTTCTGGGGGCACCTGACATCTGGGGCAAGAAAAACTGAAGAAAATGGCGTTGGCTGCCTCTTTTATACTCCTGCCGCACTGACGTCAGGGAAGAAGCGACGACAACCGACGCCGGACCTAGACTTTGGAATTCGGCCGACCGAGGACCCGCCTGACGGCAGGATAACCCATCTGTAATGACTGCAGCTGTATGAGCACTCGAACATCTACATTTATGGTAGGTACAAAACTGTACTTTACCTGGTTCCGGCCATACGACACACTGCAGTTTTGCCTCAGGGAAGAATTCGAAATGTCAGAGAGGTCACCAAGAAAACTGGAAATCCAATCAGAAAGCCAGAAAATCCAGTGGGACGAATCGAAGCAGGCTGAAGGAACCATAATTCCGTAAAAAACAAAGATAAACTGACACACATGGACTTGAGTGACACTATTATATCGTGGGCAGGTATAGCCCCTGCATATGGCACAGTGAAATCTGTCTGGGAGCTGAGAAAACTGTCCAAACTTCTTGAAGTAATGAGTAATGCAACTTTTTCTGCTCTCGAGTTAATGACTGATGAACTGAATGCTATGAGAACTGTGGTGCTTCAAAACCGCATGGCTCTTGACTTCACCCTAGCAGTGAAAGGTGGTACGTGCACTTTAATAAAAGAGGAGTGCTGTTCGTATATTCCTGACAACCAGCATGAGATAAATGACCATCTTGAGGTGATTCAGCAAGCGTCGGTCATGACCAAACCAGGCCCAAACCCACTGATGGACTTTTTCCAGAATTTGTTTGGGGGGTGGGGTAGCATCCTAATGAACATCCTGATTGCCATTTGTGTGGGATTACTCCTATTAGGAGTGTGTGTTTGTTGTGGTATTCCCTGCATGAAAAGATTGATCAAAGATTTTATAGACATGTCAGTTTCTGAGACTTTATATCAAAGTACTGAAATTGAAGAACTGTTGAAAAATTAAACACTTTCATAAGTTTAAACTGAATGACTCTCTTAACTGCAAATTCTGAATAGAAAGAGGTTAGGAGAAGAAGCAATTGTTTATGCTTTTGAAAATAGAATAAAAAGTATTAACAGGGGAGATTTTAGAAAAATGTGTATTAATGTATATGTTTAGTGCTTATTAGAAGCTAAAAGGGTTAACACATTTCATTCTATTTTATGTACAGCTTAATTCTGTATGAAATTATAAGATGCTTTTTCAAACTGCAGTATGCTTTCTGAAATTGCAAGATGCTCTGTGACCTAGTATTTGCTAGCACAGCAAAATTCATGTTTATGCCCTTTGGAAATGTACTGAGAAGCAGGTGATTATCTGCTAGGTCAGGAAAATGAATGAATAGTGAATGAATAGAACAATACTGTTTTCTATAATGTGATTGAATATGAACAATCAGCCTTGTTCGTGTCATGAGAACATGCACAGCTGCGGAAAAGAAGAGATACATCAAACAAAGACTGCTTGAAGAAATGAACTGTAATCTGTACTTGCTTTGTGCTCGAATTAGCCATAGTACCTTGAATGGTAACATTGCATAGTGAGAAGTTGTATCTGACCGGTGGTCATCAAGGCCACGTTGTTTTTCTTAGGAAGTTTTTTTTTTTGTAAACTTGATATGCCAGCAGAAAATCATGGACAAACAGCTGCTGTGAAATAATATTGAAAGAACTTGTGATTTATTATGTCAGCTTAGTAGGCAATACCTTGTAAGAAATGTATAAAAATGGCTTCACTTCCTGATTTTAGTTAGACAAACTCTATATTAGCAAGTTTTTGTCTCCTTGCTGCAAGATTAAAGTGCCTTAACCTGAACCTGCCGTGTGTTGATCGTTTTTAAGTTATTGTTCCTTTGACATCAAGCAATGTAGGAATTGCGTGATGCTCATAGATAGTGAATTTTTACTTAACTTATCATTGTCTGTCTGTGATGGATACAAATACATAGCCAAACTGAAAGTCAGACTCTCACAAACAAGCACATCCTGTTGAGATCATTCACAAACACCACACTCTGCATGTAATCACGTGTGTTGAGGCACTAAAAAAATCCTTGCCCACGCCACAACAGCACATTTCTTGCAAAGCCCAGTGTAAACTAAGCACTGCAAAACAGATTAGTGGCAACATTACTGAGAGTTACCAGAAAACAGCACCTCCTAAACCAGTTTAATTCAAGCATTCATCAAACACAAATAGTGACTCCATAATTAGACACGGATTCTACACTCATGAGGCTGGACAAAAGCAGTTTAACAGTAAACCGACTATGAAGGGCTAAAACTGATGACATTACAAAGGACCTTAGGACCCTTAAACAGATAAATATGACTATGTAATAGCAGTGGTCCATGTTTTGGTAGTCAATCTGGCATGCAGAACCTTTAGGGATAAGGGGGGAGAAATGATGGTGCTTTCCATGCATTTCACAAATGCAGGTGAGAGCCTATCTTTTACCATTTACCCTACCTGGTAAGAGCCTAGTTTTGAATTAAATCCTTCCATCACCAAAACTGATGTCAAAGTTGGAAGAAAAGTTGATTGGCTTTAACAACTGACAAAAAATCTGCTATGTTTCTAGGTGGGATCCAGTATGCATCAGCATGGGATGAGATGCTTGACAACAATATGTGCTTTGCCAAGGATTGTCTGCACCTCTCATTCCAAGGCTTCTACATATTGTTGAAAGCTTTTGCTGCTCCCATTGTACCTTTTTTAGGCAAAGTCCAACTAATGGACCTCCCAACCTAACCTGCAAAGCAACTCTTACCACTGGACCATATCAGTGTGGCTCTACATAATGCTAGAAATGTAAACTACAAACTGCCAGATCTTGAAGCCCTGTTGCATTTGGAGCACATCCAAGTTTTTGTTGTTACAGAGACCCGGTTTAAATGCCCAGTGAGCACTCCTCAATACTTGGGGTTTTCTACTTGCCACTCACTTAGACCTGATGGAAACTGTGGTGTTATCTCCACATTTGCTATGAACCACATCACCTTGAGGCAAATATCTAGAGACCCTTTAGGTGGAGCTTAGAGATATTAAAACCACGCTAAATAGGATTAGCTATCAGATCAGTGCAGGCTACAGAGCTTTCTCCTTGTTACCAGAAAATCACGCAGCTGCAAACAGTGATGTAGTACAGGAGACATTGTTGGTATTTCAATAAAAAAAACAAATGATTCTGATGATGTCCCCGAAGTGTTACACAGGGAAGAAAGTGCTTAACTTTGTTTTGTGGATTACATGAATAAAGATTTTACAGCACTAAACTACCAGGATTTGCCTGCTGTGCGGAGCTTATGGTGTAATTACTGGCCATGGACATTCCTTTATTTTTTATTGGTAACCTGTTTGATGTCCTTTACAAACGGATTTCTTTGAATTATTGTTGGTATTTCAGATATATGGATCAATTGCAAGAGGGTGTGGGACATTTAGATGTCTGGCTATTAGCTTGCTAAGGTATGACTCAGAAGGGAGATATGAGTGAGGAGTAGCAATCTATGCAAAGGGGATGTGAGGTCAGAATGGAAGAAGACTAACACAGAAGGTCTTTGGCTAAGTTCGCAGATGACTGCAAACTAGGAGCCATAATCGAAACTCCTAATGATGTGGACATCCTACAAAAGGGCCTCACTGAGACAGATGCCTGGTGTCAAAGCCATGGTCTCAAGCTCAATGCCAAAAAGTGCATTGTCATCCCCTATGGTAAAAACTCTGTACCCATGAACTACCACATAGGTGGTATTCTACTTAACATATCGAAAGTGTAATAAGAGACCTTGGGACACAGGTGGACAGTAGTCTCTCCTTTGATAATCACATTGCCACAGTGGTCAGGAAATCCTTCTAGGTGGCACACCTCATCACAAAAGGTTTCTCATCCAGAAAAAAAGAGGTCATTGTTCCCCTCTACTCATCACTCATTAGACCCATTATAGAGTACAACGCCCCTTTTGATATGTACCTCACAAGACATCTACAACAACTGGAAAGGCCGCAGAAATACCTCACAAAGAGGATTACTGGCCTCAAACAGATGCCCTACGCTGACCATCTCAAAAAACTACTCGGAGGAGATCTCTGCCTAACATACAAAGCTATGTCAAACCCAGAGCTGTTGGACATGCGCCACTTAAAGAAATCCCAATCCCTCTGAGCTACACGCTCTGGGGACCTAAACCTTGTCATTACAATAAACAGAACATGCTGGAGGGATAGATTCCTGTCCCAGAGACTTCCCATACTCTGGAACAGACTACCTATCTATGTCAAACAGAGCTCTTCATTAGCACTCTTCAAGAAAAATCTTGATGATTGGATGGGTAATAGGAAATTCACCCTGAGGATCACTTCTGTGGCTCTGCTTGACAGGGGCACAGGAAAATAATTTTCTTGGGTGGCGAAAGCCAGGGTACCTTTTTGGCTAGGCTTGTATAGGCCCTAGGGCCAATAGCCTAGTACCTACCTATGAACCTTTAAGAACACCAAACTAAGAATGAGGCAGGTGTCAGAACTAGATTAAATGGCATAGCAGTGGAAGCTGGTAGACTGGTATGGTAGATACATCATCTCCTAGACACAGAAGGGGTGGAGATGAGAGACTGAAAGAAAAAATAAAAAGGAATGGGGCAAGAGGAAGAATGGAGAAGACTCACTAGGATCTGTTCCTGTCAGGAGTAGATAAAGTGATTCTTAATTCCAGAGGAGAGAGGGAATGGGTGTTGAGTATGACTATGAAGGGCTCAGCCAAATGGTGCACTACTCTACCAGAAAGGGTAGAATTCTGGATATGGTCCTAGATAATGCACTGGGTATCATGGCTGTCCAGGTTACTATGGTCTGTGATGTTCTCTGCAGTACTAATGCATCTATAACGCTCTAAGTAGTTAGCATTTTTAATGTATTTTACCTCAAAATGGCATGGAGGTGACCTCACTAATGTGATTTTTTTTTTATCTGTCTGTTTCCCATAATGTACTCTTTGTCCCAAGAAATTACATTTATATTGGCAGTCTTTCTTCTCTACTAATTCACTTAGATTGGCAGTACTTAGAATTACTGCTTATTTTCAGAATCTCTGGTCAGTGTGACAGTAACTTTTACATTAACACACTGTTTTATGATCTTTGCCATATTTTAAATATATTACAATCAGTCTTTTCTTTTTCAGCTACATAATGGTGTTTAAATTAGAAGTTTTTTTGTTAAAACTTTGCCTACATAGAGAGTTATAGGCATTTACTTGCTCTTTGTGTAAATGTTATCACGTTTCTTGACATTCCACTGTCATCTGTTGTCACTTATTAAAATAAATCTTTATCCACAACGACTCAGTAGGTTTACTACCCCTATGAGAAGGAAGGGAAAGCAGCTGTGACTGTCATTACATAGAAAAACAGCTGTGAATTACCAGGGACTTAATAGATTTTTGATTCCAGTGGAAGGGCTTTTCCTGAGACAAAAAAATCTTGGCGTATGGTGATCATTATTATGTAACATCCAGTGAAACAAATTCCTGTAGAAAGTAAAGATGAGATTATGTCCAAATCCAGCATGTTATGTATCAGTGAAGCTAAACAGTACAGAAGTGTGACGCCATGTGAACGGAGCTAAGTCATTAAGACATGCTTTGTTTTATGCAGGGGTGACTGATGTTGGATATATTGATGGGTTCCAATGTCTCCAGCTGGGTGGTGTTTTGCTTGTTTATTTATTTATTTAGGTGTTGTTCAGCTTCTTTCTCTTCAGATCACTTTATTTAATTAATGAGCATCACATATTAACTATTTAAACTGCCAGTGCCCTCTCCATATCATCGTAGAGAAGTTAAAGGGATGTGCTGAGCATGGGTGGGCAGCTGAAGCAAGGGAAAAAAGAAAGTGTCACATTATTACTGACTGTGTCTTAAAAACAACCCAGAAAATCTGATGATATCCCTATTTACGTTCATGCATTGTTTTTTTACCGTGCTGTAATTATTCTACTCCAAATGCTGTATCTGTGGGTACTGGTTGGGCTACAGTGTATAGCAAGCTGAAGCACTGTGAATGTAAGCTGGCATTCTGGTTAGAGACCCCTCCTAATCAGCTGTGGCTGCTGCAGTCTTACCTGATTAACTACTCACTGAACTGAGCTAACCAGATTCAGGATTGCAGATCCATGTGGAATGATTCTGACACTTGTAATCATACACTGGTAGTTTACTACTTTTAACTGGTGTGTACCAGATAGATAGTTAAATTCTTCTCATTCAAAGGCTGATCCAGTTGCAGAGTCAAGCCCTCAAACCTTGCACAGGCAAGTTTAGACATTTTACTTCAGGGGTAGGTCTGTGTGCTGCTTGTTATGCTGTGTCTGCACCCAGTGCATGATGCAAAATGTGAAAGAGTTATAGCCAGTTGTGTTGTATGAGAAATTTATCTGAGACCTATATTGTTACTTTGACTATTGATTCTTAGTTAAGGACAGAAATCTAATTTACATTTTTATGCAACATTCCCGGATCGTTTTAGCCTGTAATGCATTTAATGGTTTGTCACAAAATGGAGATCATTCAGTACATCTAGCATGACTCTGTAAGAAAACCCCCAGTGAATCTACAGTGCAACATATAAGTAGAACAGCTCCAGTTGACAATGCAATGACCTGTATGAATCAAATTTCTGATTTCCTTTCATATGGTACCAAATCCTTCTCATAAACTAATTTCTTTCTTTGCTGATTTGAGGTTTGGGTAGTTGAGATCTCCCAGAATAAATGATCTGTCTGCTATAGATTTTCATTATCCATTCTTTGGTTAGATCAGTCATGATCACAGATGTGCTGGGATGAAAATATACAAAACCTGCAATAGTTACTTTTACAGACTTGTAAACACTGTCACTGTACAAAATGAAATGTAACAGTTGTCTGCAAATATTAAGATTTTTTCTCTCATCAATGACATCCTTGGGTACTGACTTCTCCACAGCGAAGCATAATCCTCCTCTTGTCTTGGTCTTTTATCAGGAGGGGGATGGGAACCCCTGATTAGGGTAATCAAATCTTCAGCCATCTTAAGCATCTTGTTTCCTAGGCATGGGGCCTTGAACTGTAGACTGATGTACAGTCTTCTTTGGTTTTAAAGGAGTTTTAAGCTTAGCATAACATTTAATGGTGAGTGTAGTCGGTCTAAAGATACCTTCTGCAACCGAAGGTGTTTCCACTGCACCGGGGTCTACTACTGCTCTGGTGTCGGGAGGGCCTAATAAAGATGTCTGCGTCAGCCTAGTAGACTCCGCTTGAGAATCCGCAGCTGTCTGGGCTACCAGTTCTGCGGTCGTCAGGGGCTGCATAGGCGCCTCACTGAAAAACGGAGAACCGGCGACAGGCCCAGCAGAGGCCTCGGAGTCTGGCTTGATGTTCTTCGTCTTCCCTTGCTGCAGTCCTGACAATTGGGTATAGTCCCGAATACCAGAGTATAAGGCTGGCGTCGGTCATGGCGCCTTAGACTGGCGTCAATACGGTACTAATGCGCATGACCTCATTCCTCAGTCTTTTGCCGCATGGTCCGATGCAGAAGCAATTTTGCGAGTGCAGGTTGGCGTTCTGAGATTTTCCGAAACCGGAGTTTCAGACCGAATACAGAGTTGGCTAAGTAACCCGTTGGGAACATTTTGGTTTTTCTTGCCTCAGTATTTAACGGATGTCAGAAAAGTGAATAACTGTATTTCTTGTGGGAAGCAGATACCGCATAGGGATTATCATACATTGTGTATACCTTGTTTAGGGCCTGAGCACGACGTTGTTGGTTGCCGCTCTTGTGCTAGATTTAACAAGCACTATTAAGAGGAGGCTTGATTGTGCTAGGTTAGTGTTTGGGAAGCGTTGCAATTACACTATGCGTCGGATGCTCCGCCTGCTTCATCTAAGAAGCAAGGACAAAACAGTGAAGTCTAGGGGTGAGGAACCGGCAGTCCCGGACGTCGGTCCTTTAGAAGGCTCAGGGGAGCCAGAGGTTTTGCCAGGTGTCTCTATGGAGTCTCAGGCAGATACTTTACTGTTACAGGATGTGCCCTCTCAGGAGGTAGGCCAGGCTGAGGGGCTTCTCAGGTAACTGTTCTTCCCTCTCTTCCCAAGGTAGTTAGGGCCTCTCCTTCTGTTGCCAAAGCTTCTTTTAGAGGAAGGCCAAGTTCAGCTTCTGTAGGGGCTTCTCCTAGCATTTCGGGCTCTGTGCCTAAGAAACATATGCTTAAAATGGCAGAAGATTTGATTACTCTGATTAGAGGTTCTATGCCTCCACCTGATAAGAGGCCTAGGGTGGAACAGGAGTTTGATAGTTTTGAACAGTGTTCACAGGCTTCAGAGTCTTCTGTGGAAGACTTGCAAGAGTTTCCTACTTATTCTGATTCTGATGTGGATGATTCCACTCCTTCAGCTTCTCCTCCTGAGGATTTTTCATTTTCAGAGACTCTTCACCACATGAGGGAGCACTTTAAATGGGAAGGCCAAGATTACTCTGACTCCAGAAAAAGGCTTAGGGAATTCTTGTTTTTGCCCCAGCATAGGCCTTAGCTATTCCCTGTGTTGAATGTGGTGGAGGATGTTTTGCAGAGCCTTCTCTGGACCCTGATTTCTTGCCTCGTGCTCCTCTTAAGCCTGATACGTATTATAGGGTCCCCGAAGCTCATTAGTTTTTGTTTAAGAGTCCCACCCCGGACCCAGAAACTGTTTCTCAGGGGCCTAAAGGTGTTAAAGCTTCTGTGGTTAAAAATCCTGTACCCTCTGATAAAGAGGCAAGGGCTTTGGATAGGTGGGGTAAGAAAGTATATACTTCTTCCACTCTAGCCATGAGGGCGTTGAATTGTCAATTTCATATGCTGAAATATCAGAATTATCTCCTTTCACAATTGAAATCTAAGGTGGATGCTTTGGCGGAAGGTATTGAGTGTAAAGAATTGCTGGATTTGGTTCATGTGTCTGAACAAGTGGGTAAGCATTCTTTGCAGTGTGGTTTTGATGCTGTTCAGGCCTCCTCGAGGGTGGCTGCTACTAGTTCTGTTCTTCGCAGACATGCATGGTTGAAGGATCAGAATTTAGCTGAGCATGTTAAGACCAGGATTTTGGATGCTCCTTTACAGTCTGATGTGTTGTTTGGACCGCCTGTGGAAGCAGTTTTAAAGAAAATGGAGGACAAAGCTAAGTCTATGCAGACTGTTAAAGATTTTGCAGGTGCAGCCTCAGTTTAGTAGAAATTGGCCTGCTAAGGGGTGGACATATCCTGCTTATGGTTCCCAGTCTAGGGGTAGGTCTAGGCGTGGTAGGGGCAGGGCTCAAGGTTCGTTTAGGCCTAGATCAGACAGTTCACCTGCTCAGACTTCTGGTGAGGGCAGGGGTCAGTCCTTTCGTAAGCAGAACCAATGACCTGCCTTTTCAGCTGCCAGTGGACTCGTCTGGCAGCTCCTTTGGGAGGAAGATTGTCTCTTTTCAAAGAAAATTGGGATTTAATCACTCAAGACAGATGGGTGCTGGATATCATTCATCACGGGTACAGATTTTATTTCCACACAATGCCCCTTTCAAAGGCATGCCCGATGTTCCTCCTCCACAAAGAAAAGAGGCTCACAAGCAAGTTTCTCAGTTACTCCAGATAGGGGCTATTCAGCCAGTCCCTGTGTCAGAAAGGGGCTTCGATTTTTATTCTCGCCTGTTCCTAGTACCAAAGAAGGGGAACACGTGGAGACCAATTTTGGATTTATCTATCCTCAACACTTATCTGGACATTCCCAAGTTCAAGATGTTGACGTTACAGCAACTGTTACCTCTGCTGGGCAAGGATCACTGGATGGTAACTTTGGATCTCAAGGAAGCTTACCTTCATGTGCCCATAAGGCTAAGTTGCAGAAAGTATCTGCGGTTCCGAACTAGAGATTTTCATTACCAGAGCTCTGCATTGCCCTTTGGCTTATCTACTGCGCCCAGAGTATTCACAAAGGTTCTGGCTCCAGTGATAGCTTACTTCAGGCTTCAAGGCATTCAAATTTATCCTTTCTTGGCCGACTCCCTGTTTCTGGCTCAACATAAGGAACCCCTTCTACAGCATCTGGAATATGTCATAGCAGTGCTAAGATGCCTAGGGTATTCTGTGAGCGAAATAAAGTCCAGTCTAGTACCCTCTCAAGACATGTGCTTTCTGGGTGTGAGACTGAATACAGCAGCCCAGATGGCCTTTTAACCCCGGACAAACAAAGAGTCTGTCACTTTACTTCCATCAACTATCTCATCAGTCCGTGCTGACTGCAAGGACAGTCCTTCAAGCATTAGGGTTCATGGCATCTTGTATTCTGGTGCTTCCCAATGCCAAACTGCATATGAGGAAGCTGCAATGGTATCTCAAAATGTATGGACACAGCACTGCCAAGATTTGGACACTGTCATTCAAATAATACCTTGCCTTCAAAAGGAATTCTTGTGGTGGGCTCAGGAATGTCACCTAAACAAGGGACTCTCTGTGACCCGGCCAGAGGCGCAGTCAGATTTTAACGACAGATGCCTCGGACACTGCTTGGGAGCTCATCTAAATGGAAAGTGGATACAAGACAAGTGGCCTGCCAGACTACAGCATCTACATATCAACATGAAGGAGATGTTAGCAGTCCAGTTTGCATTGATGGCGTTCAAGGAGTTACTTCTTCCAGGGCAGGTGTTGATTCTGACAGACAACACAACTGTCATGTGGTACATCAACAGGGGAACACATTCTTATCCTCTATGCAGGCAAGCAATGATTCTATGGGAGACTGCGTTAAGCCTGCAACTGACTCTTCAGGCAAGGTTTCTGCCAGGAGCACAGAACTCCCTAGCAGATGTATTAAGCAGACAAATCATGGATCCCCACAGTGGAAACTGGATCTTCATGTATTTCAGAAATTGACAGTGTCATGGGGAACTCCAGACATAGATCTGTTCGCTTCTCCACTAAACCACCAGCTGCCAAAGTATTGCACAAAGGGGTTTCATCACACAGCTTGGAAAGTGGATGCTCTGTCTTTCAGTTGGAAAAACCTTCATGTCTATGCCTTTCCACCTCTACCTCTTCTTCCAAAGGTATTACTAAAGGTCAGACAGGACAGGCCAAGGATGATTTTGATAGCTCCAGATTGGCCTCGGCAACA
The DNA here is from genome assembly GCF_019279795.1 of Protopterus annectens. Classification (NCBI taxonomy): domain Eukaryota; kingdom Metazoa; phylum Chordata; order Ceratodontiformes; family Protopteridae; genus Protopterus; species Protopterus annectens. The sequence goes on from NC_056750.1 coordinate 344,068,699, forward strand.
CTGGTACCCACTTCTAAGGAGTCTTGTAAAGAAGCCTCCATGGCCTTTACCTCTGATTCCTCATCTGTTATCTCAGAAGGACGGTCATCTGCTCAATGTCAAGCTTCCATCTCTTCATCTCACAGCTTGGCATATTCTGTGTTGAAGCATGGTAGGTCTCAGCTTCCTCAACAAGTTTTAAATGTGATTATGGAAGCTAGAAGGCCTAGTACTAGGAGAGTGAAAAAATGGAAGAGATTTTTGTTTTGGAGTACAGCAAAGAATTTGGAGATTTCAGAGCCTAATTTGAGTGTGGCTCTTCAATATCTTACTGAATTATTGGACAAAGGTTTGTCTTTCTCTTCCATAAAGATTCATGCTGCAGCAATTTCAGCTCACTATGATTGTGACCCACCTTTGTTTTCGCATTCTTTGTTCAAGCAGTTTCTTAGCGGGCAAAGAATATAAGACCCACGTGAGCTCCTACTGCTGCTTGGGATCTCAATTTTGTGTTGGAAAAACTTACTCTACAACCTTTTGAGCCTGCAGCTACTGCTGAATTGAAATATTTGTCATGGAAGACTGCTTTTCTGTTGGCTATTACTTCTGCAAGAAGGGTGTCTGAGTTGCAGGCCCTTATGGCAGTAGAGCCCTTTTGATTTTCCATAAGGACAGGGTATCATTACGTACTAATCCTTCCTTTATGCCTAAGGTGGTTTCTAGTGTGGCTTTAAACCAAACTATTCATTTGCCTACGTTTTTGCAGATCCTCAAAATAAAGGGAAAAGATTTTGCACACTTTAGATGTACACAGGCAATTGCGTTATTATTTGAGCAGGACTAAAGATTTTAGGCAGTCTCAGCAGTTACTTGTTTCTTTTTTTAAGTTCACAGGGCAAGCCTGTGTCAAAACAAACTATTTCTAGGTGGATTGGCTTTTGCATTGCATTTTGTTATTCCCATCATGGCAAAGAGGTTCCAGCTGGGATTAGGCCTCATTCCACTAGGGCTACTGCCACTTCAACAGCATTTCTAAGGGGTGGCAACTAAGGATATTCTGGAGGCAGCTACTTGGAGTTCAGTGCATACTTTCTCTAGGCATTATCACCTGCCTATATACTCTAAGACTAGAGCTGGTTTTGCCACAGCTGTTTTACAAGGCATGTTGTCAGCTCCTGCTACTTTATAATTTGCCAGCCTCCCTTACCTCTGCTTTGGGATTCTACCAATTGTCAGGACTGCAGCAAGGGAAGCGAAGAACATAGTACAGTTTAGTATCTACCATAAATGTAGAAGTTCGAGGATTCCCTTGCTGCAGAATTTACCTTCCCCTCTGTGTTTCAGGGTGGTTGTGTAGGTGAGTTTACTTGCTTATATTTTGTGTATATATTACTGTATATATTGTACATGTTTTTTGGTGCAGGTTGTTTTTGGGACTTGTCTTTTTGGGTCTTCTGACATCTGGGGCAAGAAAAGACTGAGGAATGGCGTCGGTCATGCGCATTACCCTGACGTACTGACGTCAGTCTAAGGCGCCATGACCGACGTCAGCCTTATACTCTGGTATTCGGGCCGACTGGGACGCGGACTATACCCAATTGTCAGGACTGCAGCAAGGGAATCCTCGAACATCTACATTTATGGTAGGTACAAAACTGTACTTTCCTAGGCTGCCTGTCCTTATCCTTGCGTTTTTTATGCATACCGGTCGTCAGCTGCTCCGACGGCATGATATAATTAAATTTCCTACCAAAGTAATGTCGTGCAAATTCAAAACGGCGTTTGATAGTTCGTTTATTAAACCTAGCACAAAACCGACAACCTGTGACTTTCTGGTCTGGGCCTAGGCAAGGAATACAATAGGAATGGAAGTCCTTATGAGGTATTTGCTTCCCATAAGAAATGCAATTGTTAACTTTTTCTGACATCGGACTGAGGCAAGAAAAGGTTCCCCAACGGGGTACTTAGCTTTATTGAAGACTTCAGACTGAAATTCGAATCGAAAATCTCAGGTGTCGGCCGACCGGCACTTGCAAACTGCTTCTGCTTCGGGCACCGCGCAGCAAGAAAGACTGAAGAAAATGGCGTCGGATGCCTCTTGTATACCCCTGGCACTCTGACATCAGGGAAGAAGCAACAGCAACCGATGACGGGCCAAGACTTTGGAACTCAGGCCGACTGCGGGGACCGCCTGACGGCAGGATAACCCAAGTGTGATGACTGCAGCAGGGTGAACACTCGAACATCTACATTTATGGTAGGTACAAAACTGTACTTTCTATGCCCATACATGCTTATTTTAGAAATGACATGTGAAGGTTTGCATCTGGATGTTCATGAATGTGGGAGAGACAAATAAAGAAAGGAAGATGAAAATATATATAAGCAACTGTCTAGCACTTAAAGGAGTGAAGGCAATATAGTGGCACCAGTACCATTACAGCTACTATAGTGGAAGTTGATACAGGAAATAATATCAGACCTGTGGCTGATACAGATGGAATAATCACAAATCAAAATAGAGAATAGTGTTGTAGAAGGGTTCTTTGTGGCAAACAGCTTTTATAGAACAGGCAATTTAGTAGCTATTTTCAGAGTAACTGCACCTAACAGCACTCACACACGTGTCCTGCTCTGAGTTTCCCTCACTCTGTCCTCAAGAACAAAGGGATTTGGGAGGGCTATGCTTCATGAATTATAAGTAGATAATGTAAAAATTAGAGGGATATGATTGCACAGAGATAATACAGAAATATATTCTGCAAAAAAGTGAGTAAGTTGTAACCTATCCAGTGGCTCCAGTTATCCATTTTGAAATATTTAGGTTGTATTAGTGGGCCTCATTAACTGAGTCCATGTAATTGCTGACAGGAAAGTATCAGTATTTTACATTTCTACTTGTAGAAGACAACATTTCAGTGGCCATTGTCCATGTCCAATCTTAGATTAATTTATGTTTTTTTTATTTTTAATTTCCAGGCAGCAATGTCGAAGCAGATTCATGCTCGCAGGATTGAAGGAATTGATAAAAATGTGTGGTGAGTGGTTCAAACAAATTATTTTCTTTCAAAGATAAAAGCAGTTTAGAACAATGAAACTTTAGCAAGGCCGAGGAGCAGAAGAGTGTTTCCAGGTTTCATATTTTTAAATATCTAGTTTCTATCAGCTGTTCTATGTCTGTGAGCATGTTTATACATACATGCTTTAGTTTCCAAACTTTATTCTGCTAAATTTTAATAAATTGATATTGTGGACTTTATAAATAATGTAAGCATTACATTAATAAAATATTTGCATAGTTTATTCTGAGATTGTCTTGGCATGCTTTTTCTTTACTAGCATTTCTTTGTTTAGCCTTTTATTATTGCTTTTCAGTTTATATTTCTTTCACTTTATAACAGTGTTTAGAGAAAAAAGCATGGAAATAAAATTGACCTTGAGCATTGTGCATGTTTGTGCACGTGCGCACACTTATACGTATATATGTATGTGTGTACACACACACACTGGTACACCAAACTGTAGACCTCCCGTTGTAGGACTGAATTGACCATTAGCTGTATTGTATGGTTTGTGTAGATTCCTTCACTGTAATGGTTATTTTACTATACCACCCCAGTGACCTTGCCTTTTAAGCCTACACTTGCCACTGACATTGCCATTAATGTTATGTCCTTCATTCATGTGGTACAGTTACAGGAGTATTCTTTAACAAGAGCTCAGCTTGTGAGAAATGGTGTCTATGTAACTCCTCCCACACATTTTACCTTTACCTCCACCATAAATATCCCAGCTATTGCAATAAATATCACCTTATCCTTCCAACTTCCTTCTTCTTTACATCACAGACTTCCAGCCTAAATCTTCCATCAGTTACAACTGTCACCAAGTCACCCTTCCTTCCCTTTCATTCATTCTCATAATACCCTTCTTTCCATCCTAATCCTGTTCAGCTCTTTGTTTTCCCTTTTTCTATTCCTTTCCACTTCACCATCCCAACTAATCATTGTTTGATCCTACTAGATTTCCTGAACCTCTGGGATAGTCTCTTCCCGAGCTCTTACAAAGATTATTTATTTATTTATTAGGTGCAGGCTTCTGTTTTCAGGGTTACGCAGTAGCACTGTCTGGTTAGTGGCTTGCTTAGAGTATGCAAATGGAGACAAGACATAATCAGTTTGTAGGGTTGCAGCTTATTTGTTTGCAAGCCTAGTACCACCGTGCAGTCAGAATGGGTTTAGTATACTGCCAACATGGTGATATGTACCAACAATGATTTATGTGCTTATATCATTAGCCATTGCACTTTTTTAAATGAAGTTATGTTATGTATGGGAAAGCAAGCAAAATCCATCAAAGGTACCTGTACATCTTATATAGTCCTATTGATTGAAACTAGACTGCATATTCTGTGTAATAATAATCTATATTTATAACCCATGTTATGCACTTAGCAAAACAAATTCTACTTCATACTTCTCCTGTAGTCATATATCCAGGACTGGATTAGCTACACACGTGGCTAATGTTCATCCATCGAGCCATAAATAAACATTTAGAATTCTAGATTAGCCACAGAGCTAGCAGAGTGCAGTATACCAAAACACAGAGAGTCCACAGTAATTGTATACAGAATTGTCCCTCATCCACAGACATAGTCATGGCAAAGAAACAGCATATCACATATGCAGCTCAATTTTTTCAGTTGTAATAAACAGCTTTTGATTTTTGTTTAATTTATATAGATTATATCTGCTGTTTTCCTTATTGCACTCATTTCACTTGTAGTAAAATAATTAAAAAACTGCAAGAAAAAAAACTCAAAGTTAGAGTTTTCACTGTGTGGTACCTTAAACTTCCTGTAATTGAGGCCGATGGGATATATGTAAAAAGTCATTGGCATTCAGAAGCTGTGTAACCGAAACACTTGATGTCCTTAAGGGGTCATTTGCATATATCCAATGGGCGTCCATTTCAGGAAGTTTAAGGTTTCCCACAATGAAACCTCTAGTATGGCATAGCTTTTTGTTGCATTTATTACTGAATGGTTTGCTGTATGACCTTTATACCCTTTGGTTTGGATTGTAGTAAAGTCTCTGAATATGTCGTGTTGCCATATGTACTTGCTATTTATGTAAATTGTTAGGTAATGTTTTTTCCTCCTCTTGAACTATGTCCCATGCAAGCACAAAAGATCATTGTAAACAGTGTGTTTAACGTATTGCCTCTGGAAAGTGGTTTTCTAATTTGCAGTCTGTCATTCTTTAACTATTTAGCAAAATAAAGTTATAAACTCACAGTACAAGTGTTTATTTTTCCAGAGCAATAGTTATTATTGTGACGCCCGTGCACTGGCCCAGCAATCAAGGAGTCTCAATTCTCACCACTAACACCAGTGAGGGGCATGCACATTGGGAAGAATAACAAAAATACACAAAGTAAAATAAACTTTCCCTTAAGAGCACACAGAGATCACAGTCAGTCTGGGGCCGGTTTCTGTCTTTCTCTCCAGATCCCCAATAAGACTCCCCACTAGGCACAGCTATAGGGTCCAGATCTCAGCCTATTGGTCAAGCTAAAACCTCCAGCACCCTCTCTGTCCAACCAGTGTTTGTAGCTGACACACACACACACACACACACACACACACACACACACACTTTGAGATATGAGTTGTATACAAACACACAGACTCTCCTGGGGAATGCTGGCATAGGTTTTCCAGCTATGCCCCTTCTGCCCAGACTATACGGTAGTACCACTTGCCACCAATCACTAATATCAACTACTAATAAGGCTCTTATCAAAGGGTATCCAGTTATTACTGTGCAATATTATTATCCAAATGGTAAGTGTGACGAACAGCAATGCTTATTTGAAGTGGCTTGGACAGTATCACTATATACATGCAATGTACTCTAGAGCTTAAATTACCTATACATAAAACAGCCACAGTTGAAAAGTTTAAAAATATTTAATAATAAATAATAAGAACACAAGACAATACTTCTTACTACACAGTGCTAGTCAAGAGTTCAGAGATCACAGAGAAATGCTTAAAATAATACAGTAGAAAGTTCTGACATCAGTACAGAAAACAGCTAGACTAACCCAGGCCCAAAGCTTCACTCATCCTTTTCTAATAGTATTGAATCTAATTCTATCCCATTACTATCAACTCAATCCTCAAAAACACTCAAAATTGCCCATCTTAATATACGTAGCATCTGCAACAAAATTACTCAAGTTCATGCTCTCCTAGATGTCCACCGCTTTGACATCCTTTGTTTAACTGAAACGTGGCTTAAACCAACAATAAAAGATACGGAAATTATTCCCCCAGGTTACAATATTATTCGAAAAGACCGCATCAAGAAAAAAGGTGGAGGGGTTGCTATTCTCTACAAGGCAGGATTACAAATCAGTAAAATAAACCACAAACTACATTCTGATGATAATACAGAAATAATTATCTCAAAACTACAACTAAACAACCAGAAATCAGTTAACATCATCTGTACTTATTTCCCACCAGGTAACAATCAAGATAAACTAGAAGACCTATTAAGTTGGCTTTCTCTAAATTATCCACAAGAAACAATATTACTAGGAGACGTTAACACCGACTGGAATTTATGTAACAGTACCAACCCATCCTCTCTGATCAATTTGAATGGCTTCTCACAACTCATGAATTCCACAACTAGAATAAACAAATCCAATAACAAAGAAAGCATTCTGGACTGGATATTAATAAATGGTCCAAAACAAAACTATACAACAGGAACCCTACCAGATGACCTTAGTGATCACTCTCTAATATATATAATAAGACATAAAACAAATGTTAACATTTCTCCCCCTGTTAGAACTATACGCAGTAAAAAACACTTTGATCAGAAAATGTTCCTAACCGAACTTAAACATTGCAAATGGGAACCCCTTAAGTCCCTTCCAATAAATGAAGCAGTATCCTACTTCAGTAAGACTTTCCTAACAATCCTAGATCATCATGCCCCAATTCGTACCATAAGAGTGAAAAACAAACCAGCAGTATGGCTCACAAGTGAGATTAAAAAGCTAATCCTTTCCAGGAACAAATCCTGGACCAAATGGTGTACCACTAAACTCATAACTGATCAGCAAAATTTTAGACAACAACGAAATATGACTAAAAAAGCAATCACACAGGACAAAAAAAAACTTTTATATCCAACTTCAACAATCTTCCCTCCAAAAACCACAGAAGTTCTGGACCTCTATTAACAGGCTAATATCCCCAGGTAAAGTAGTAACACCAACTCCACTTGGCAGCAACTCTGATAACCCTACAAAAACAGCAAATGCGTTTAATACCTTCTTTACCACAGCTGTACAAAACTTAGCAAATCAACAATATCCTGACACTGCCAACCTGCCCGCTACAAGCCCCACCCCTCTCCTTTCCACCTAGAACCAATACCCACCTCCTTCATCTCCTCCTTACTTCAAAAACTTAAACCTTCTACCCCCTCAGCTGACAAATTACCTGGGGAATACCTACAACTAGGAGCCTCAGCCATTGCCTACCCAATCTCTATACTGATTAACAGAACAATTAAGGAATGCACTATTCCATCAATCTGGAAAATCTCACATATTATTCCCCTTCACAAAGGTGGTGACTCTACTGAATACTCTAACTACCGTCCCATAGCTCTTCTGTCTCCTCTTGCTAAAATAATGGAGAAATGTATCCACAAACAATTAATTACCCACCTACTCCACTACAATCTCTTAGCGTACTGTCAACATGGCTTTCGTCCTTACCACAGTACTACCACAGCCCTACTTTCTTTTACCAACTGTATCAACACAAATCGAAACAATAATTTCCTGTCATCAGCACTCTTTGTAGATCTTTCTAAAGCCTTTGATATGGTCAACCATAAACTTCTACTCCATCTTCTAAAGTCCCTATCACTTGATAAATCCGCCTTGAACTGGTTCACATCCTACCTGGATAATCGTAAACAAGCAGTTCTCTGGCAGAATCATCTTTCTGAACTTCTACCTACTTCCCTAGGTGTCCCACAGGGCTCTATCTTAGGCCCACTTTTATTCTCCATTTTCATCAATGACCTTCATCTCTCTATCCCCTTCTCTACCTGCATTCAATACGCCGACGACTCCACAATTATTTGCTCAGCAAAATCCCAAACTGACCTACATTCTCTCACACAAAAATCCTTCACCACAATAGAAAAATGGTTCTCTAACCATTGTCTTCTCCTCAACCCTAAAAAAAACAAATTATTGCTGTTTACACCCTCACACACATCTCCCCCTCTTCATTTTACACTGCAATCCAACAATGGTACCATAATTTCTCCTGACACCACCACCAAACTCCTAGGAATCACAATAGATAATCAACTTAAATTTAACGCTCACATTAACACTATAATAAAATCTACCAACAAAAAACTCGGATCCCTATATAGAATTAAACAATTTCTATCACCACTAGCCAGATCTACAATAGCAAGAACTCACTTACTCTCTACCCTATTATATGCCTCCCCCATCTATACTAACCTGTCCCAATATAATCATAACAAACTAGCTAGATCTTATAATAACATTGCCAGATTCGCCACTAACTCACCATATAGGACTCATCACTGTCAAAACCTAAAACAACTAGGCTGGCTTGAATTACCTCACCTCCTACAATTTAACCAACTTATTATTGCCCATAAAGTCCTTTATCAACCTAACAATACCCCCACTCTCTCTGCCCTCATAACGCCATACCATAACCTGAAAAAGCTACGCTCAACTAAAAAAATGCAGATGCAAACTTCTTTATCTAATAATTCTGCAGGAGACTCTCTTTTTTCTAACTTTGTTGGTAAAATATGGAACCTCCTACCAATTGACCTAACAGCTCTTACATCTCTCCCACTATTCAAAACTAACCTTAAACACTTCCTCTCCAACCACTGGTTATGCTCTTGCAATAACCCTAACTAATCTGCTTTTTTCACTTCCTTGTCCTCTGCTCTACCATGTCTTCCTCAAATTTTTTCTCTGTTAAGTTGATCCTTATATCATAATTACTCACTGACCTTTCTACTCTGTCCAGCTCTACCTATCCCATCTAACCACCAATCCTGTTTTCTAAATCCTGTCTTATCCTGTAGATGTCCTTAGTAACCTTATATCCCAATCTTTTCTCGATTTACTTACTTATTGTTTTTTTGTGGGAAAATAGTCAAATCATTGTTTTACTATGTACAAATCTTGTTCTTAGTAACATTTTGTTATACATTTTTGTACTGTTGTTTTTAATTTACTTGTAACATTAAATGTTTTGAAAACTCGGAGCTTTTCTCCTCGGGCCTCCACTGAAAATGGACATGTATCCAGTTGGACTAGCCCGGTTAACAAATGTAAAATAAATAAATAAAATAAATAAATAGACTTCCTATTTCCTATCTATATCTAAGAGCAAACACAGTTCTAAAATAAACTTACATATAGAGCAAGGCAGTGCTGATGATGTTGTCAGTTCTGAAAACCAATGCAAAATGTTCTGATTCTCTCTGTCTGTCCTTAAATTGATAACACAGTACCACTGACTCATTTCAGATTACATAATTATTCTCTGTTTCCCAGGCTAACAGAAACTCACTGTGTAACAGCCCTTTTGATCTTGCAGATGGTCAGGAAGCCAGAGCAATAAAAGACATTATACATGTAAATTCTAGCCATTAACTCTGGTCTCAAAACAATAGGAAGAATTCCTTCATTCAGATATCTCGGCTCTGTGTTTTGAGATCAAACAATTATGCAATGCTTGATTTTTCAGTTTCCTCCAGCAGAGTGCGGTGTGGCAACATTTTTGAAGTCCAACATTTACCATAATTTTCTTACATTTAATAGAACAAGCATGTGGCTTACATTAATATTTACAAATGACAGAATTATCTACAAAATCATATCTAGCTAGGCTGGCAGACTTCAGAATTGTTATGGAAGTTTAAGTAGCTGAAATGCTCAGCTCAAATTCCTCTTCCCAGTAGTATTATTCATTAGCTTCAAAGACTTAAACTGCATTTTAAAGTTGCAATAAACAAGTTAAAGTTCACTTTTCTAACATTTTATGAGCAACCTAAAATACATCAGTAGATGTTCAGACTACACACAGTTCTTTCTTTCATCCAGTTTGCTAGATTCCTGCGATATTTGGAGAAACATACTTATGACCATATACACACGCATGCGCACACACACACACACACACACACACACACACACACACACACACACAAAAACAACTTATTATTTTTAGATATTTTAGACAAGATCAATAATTGTTGATCATTACGTTGCTCATTGTCTAAGCCACTGATTCCCAACCCGGGGTACGCGTATCCCCAGGGGTACGTGGGGAAAAATTAGCAATGGCGGAAAGTAATCCCGCCTTAGGCACTTTCACAATCGCGCAAACTCGGAAGTGTTCTATGCGAAGGCGCCAACGTATTCCCGCTTCAATACTGTAACCGTTACAGTTAACTGAAGAAGGTTGTGTGTCGCTGCGTGTAATTCTGTGTCTAGTGTGTGCAGGAACTGTGGGATCACGAAAACAGGAAAGGTAAGAACAACACCTTGTTAACACTGCATTTTACAGGTGCTTTCAAATAATATTTTACAAGTGTTCTAAAAATTTTATTTAGAGTTAGACTGAGAATAACCTTTTAGAATTTCCGAACTTGTGCATTCAGATGTGGATTTTTTTTTTTGCACTGTCAGCCTATGGTTACACTTGATTTCTTTTTGCTCAGCAGAAGCTAATTTGAAAAGAAGGAATGTATATGTATGCCTGCCATCACTCAGTATGAGTGTGTTCAAACACTGCTGTGACCTACGTATGACTCTGCAGCAGACAGTACTCTGTATGAATTTATTATTAGTCTTAAGAAGACGAGATACTTCAGTTGATGCGTTGCTGTACTCAATGTTTGATGCCAGTGTAGTCTAGTAGTCGTGCAACTGTGGTTTTAAGAAGAAATCTGTTCTGAGAGAGAAATTTTCAAACTAAGTTTCTGTGTTACTACTGTTTTGTATGGAGATTCCGTTTGTCTTGACTACAGAAAGAGATTTCAGTCTGAGCTGTCAGATCTGTTTATGTCTGAGTTATAACAGATTTATCTCAGTTGTAAGGAAGACTGTGTAAGGACATGTGTGATATCTGTTTTAGGTTCCAGCTACTTGTATGCCCCCCCAAAAAAAACCCTCAAAGTTATTGAATATTTGCATACTCACTAGTTTTTGATGTGATAAAATTGTTTTTGCCACCTTGCTGTGTAATCAATGGCATACAGTGGCAGGTTTTTACAGTTTCTAGACTGGGATGTGCGTCTGGTAATATGTCATGCTAATTAAATGTCGGGACCCCATTAAACAGTTGTGAAAGCTAATTAATAGTGTTCTTGCATTCACATTAGCAGGTATATTTTGGTTGCTGTAGCAACTCAGCACACAGGTCTGCACCTACAATCATTTGGCAGCTCTACATTTTTCTTTATTATTGTATCAGAGAGCGCATACATCATTAAGCATTACTGCAACAGTTCTTAGAATTAGGGCTCTATGCAAGATGTGTATTTCCTTACTTAATTTAAATTAAAATGTATATCTAAAAATCATAAATCTTATATTTAGGTTGTATTTGTGTATATGCATTTCATGCGTGCCATGTAAACATTTATTACTATTCAATGCATGTCATCAGCTCCCCAACTAAAGCACCTTATCTCAGTCCCATTTAGTCAATGGTATGTCAAATGTTAGTTTGGTGTCTTTTACTGCTCTTGATGAGTTGTTTCATATTTTCAACTCGCATTATGATTCGGCTGAAGTGGTCATTACAGCATTAGAATTTATGTAAACTTTACCAGTTCTGTTTTTGAAAGTGAGAAAAGGAATTTAGAAGATATGCCTGGTATATTGATATTCAGTTGAGTGGATAGTTTGCATGTTGCAGTTACTATATTTCTAATTATCAAGCATGGTAGTCTTTTTCTTTTTTTGTTTTTCTTAGCTTTACCTTAGCTTGCCTTTTGTCTTATGGCTTTTGTTACTCCCTCATCTCTTTTGTATAGCAACACAGCCTTAAAACTGTAAAAAAGTACAATAAATAGCTGAATATCACATTTAACTGTGAGCTTCCAGATGAAGTTGTTAGTAAGCCATTATTACGTGTTCCACATTTTGCCCATTTGTTCGACATTATGAGGGCTGATGTTCCTCATTTTGGAGATGGAAAGTTGAAAGCTATGCCTGTAAAAAGTAAGAACTTAGCTAGGAGAAACACTGGTAGTAGTAGTAGTGCTTGAAGATTATGCAAGTCACGTTGTGGGAAAGGTAACTAACTCATAGCAGCTGATATGTTTGTAGACCAAGTGAATTAAGTTCTTGGAGATCAATTGGTCCTTTCCAGACTTGAATTGTAGTACTTGCTGAGATGCACTTGATGCTTAGGTTAGAGTTAGATTAGAAATTAAATGAGATATATGTTAATAATTACATTATTTTAATGACTTTTGTTTGGCAAGAGAATGTAGTGGAATGTTGTATGACTTTTGGGTGAACATGCACTCTGATATATAAAGTTGTTAACAGCAGCCTCTAAGATTGTCATACTGACTGATTTGAAAACTGCCTTTAATCTTAATCCGCCACTGGTCAGATGCATTTTCTTTGAATGTGTATTTCAATACTGATTCAGTGAATATGAGTTTCAGAGGCACAGACGTTTTAATGCTAAGTCTGTTTTCATTGCAACACTTTGTTTAGCTTTAGCAAATGTCTGTCAGTGTTTGTGCTTTATTAAGTATGTTTGAAATACAAGTTTTAAATTAAATCCAAATATCTGTAATCATTAGAAAAAAGTGTGCACACTGACCGTTTTGAACAGTGTTTATGGCAAATGGGGAGAAGTGGGGATACAGCCAAGTAATGAGGGAATGGAATGGCTGTGGGGCGGGGCAAAATTACACACATTTTGCTTTCATGTAGTACTACTTATATTTTTGACATGGAAAGTTGAGAAACTTAGTTTTTTCTTATCTTAACAGTTACAGTTCTTTTTATCATTATTTAAATTTAATATTAAAATTAATTTCGTAATTGTCTTATTACTAGATATTGTGATGGATAAGTGGCTGAAACCAGGCACAAAAGAGCCGATGCATGATATGAGCATGGAATGTGATCAGAGTACTTCTCAAGACATGTCCAATATTTTGGTGCAAAACACTAACCAGGCACAGTCCTTAGTTTCTCAAAGAGGGAAACAGAGAAAGTACTCTGATGGATACTTGAAATATGGATTTTCGTATGTGGGAAATGAAGACTGTCCTAAGCCCCAATGCGTGGTGTGTGGGGAAGTGCTGTCAAATGGTGGCATGAAACCTTCCCTACTTTTACGACATTTAGAAACGAAACATGCTAACTATAAAAACAAAGAATACAGTTTTTTCAAACGGTTAGCGGAAAATAACAAAAGATTGAATCTGACATCATACATCCTGTCAGGTAACAAAGACTACGAAAACGCAGTTGAAGCTAGTTACCGTATTAGTTACCGTATCGCAAAATGTGGTAAAAGTCATACCATAGCCGAGACTCTAATATCTCCCTGTATAACAGATGCCGTTCGATGTATGCTTGGAGAAGAACATGTGCGGAAAATGACCACCATCCCTCTTTCGAACAATACAATATCTCGAAGAATTGACGATATGTCTGATGATGTTGAAATGACATTAATAGGTAGAATTAAAAGCATTAATATTTTCGCTATTCAAGTTGATGAAAGCACAGATGTTGCCAATTGTGCTATTTTGCTTGTTATTACAAGGAATTTGAAAGATAATGAAGTTGAAGAAAACCTTTTGCTTTGTCATCCTCTGTCACAACGCACAAGGGGTGAGGATATATTTAATGTTATTGATTGTTATTTCAAAGAAAAGGAGATTAATTGGTCTAATTGTTGTGGATTATGTACCGATGGTGCCAAGTCTATGTCAGGGATTTACTCTGGTCTTCGTGGTCTTGTCATGAAGGTAGCTCCCAATATAAGTTGGAGCCACTGTTGCATCCACAGACAAAGTTTAGCATGTAAGAACCTCCCTGGTGAATTAAAACTTGTTTTGGATGAAGCTGTGAAAGTGGTGAATTTTATAAAATCCAAGTCCACAAACTCAAGAATTTTCAAAGCTCTGTGTGAAGAGATGATGGGTCCTCATTCTACTCTGCTCCTTCATACAGAAGTAAGGTGGCTTTCTCGTGGTAAAGTACTTACCCGGCTGTTTGAACTTAGACATGAAGTCCAGGTGTTTTTTGAAGACAATCCTTTCTTCCTTGCTTCCAAGTTACATGACTGTAATTGGCTTCAGGCACTTGCATATTTATCAGATATTTTCCAGATTATAAACAAATTAAATTTGACATTTCAGAATAGCTCAATAACGATCTTCAATGTCTCAGACAAAATTGAATCTATGATTAAAAAAATAGATTTTTGGAGGTCATGTCTTGAAAATGGCCAAACTGAGGTATTTGAAAGTCTGCATAATTTCTTATCTGAAAACAAGCTTAATCTATCCCGGGAGATAAGGAAGAAAATAAATGAACACTTGAATGGGCTAAAATCGGACTTCCAGAAGTACTTCCCAAACTTGAAGAAGAAATCTATTGGATTTCAAATCCTTTTGAAGAACAATATGTCCAGGCAGCTAAATTATCAGTCAAGGAGAAAGAGAAGTTGATTGAACTTTCAACTGATAGTACTTTAAATGCTGAATTCAAAGGACACTTTCTTATTAACTTTTGGGCAAACATCAGCAGAGAATACGAACAGCTTTCTGACAAGGCCCTTTTGCCTCTTTTGCCATTTACAAGTACTGAACTAGCAGAGAGAGCTTTCTCTTCTTATGTCTTAATTAAAAACAAATATCGTAATAAGCTGAATGCAGTTCCAGATTTACGATTACACCTTTCATCAGTTGAACCCAATTTCAAAAAATTATGTGCCTCAAAACAAGCACAAGGCTCACACTAAATATGTGCAAGATAAAGTTGCTTAATAATTGTTTGTAGTTTGAAATTTTATTAAGTTTGAAATGTTTAATTGTATGATAACTTTATAACTTATTTATATGTATCGCTGATACATATATATATATATATATATATATATATATATATATATATATGGACTGTTTGTTCTTTATTATTAAAGATTGTTTTTTATTATTAAATTTTATTAGTTACATTTACAACACATACATTGGACATAAAAGCAACTATTACAAATGCCAACAATATGAGGGGTACAATTTCAGGGAAATGGATTGCCAAGGGGTACGCAAGTCAAAAAAGGTTGGGAACCACTGGTCTAAGCATTAAGCTGATATCTTTTAGTAGCCTATAGGTAAAATGGTTCTACAGTTATTAATTTGGTGTAAATGGGCAAAAGTTGACTCCCAGAGGTGCAACTAAGCTGATCCCAGAGAAACACATGGAGGCATTACAGCAGGGGTGCCAACAGTTTAAAGAGAAAATCCAGGATGATAGATATCTGAGCACCAAAGGCACAAGGAAGATTTTTTTGTGAGGGGGCTCCATGGATATCACCCCCTGGGAAAAATTTGTAATTTTGCATTATAAAATGTTTGTTTTAGAGCAGTTTTGTGACAGTTTTCTAGCATACAAAACTATCACATAACTGTTGTAAAATATGTATTGCTATCAACTTATTTATGCTATTGAATTGGATATCAGGTATTCTAGAAACAACAAACAATAAGCCTGCAGTAAAATCCACCAGAGCCAATGAATGGATCCAGGAAAAAGTGGCCTAGCAGCAACTTTAGACAGATAATTAACCACTTAATACTTTCATTTTGACTAGTCTAGTATCATAGTACTATCTGTAATTCAAACAACAGTACAAACAGCAAATGTCAAAAACCATTGCACAGATTGCACCAAGTGACTAGCGAGACTGGTTTGCTACAGTGAACAGTGAAAATGTAGTGATGGCAGTAAGTATGAAAACAGTTAACTATACATGCAGCGAACCCCAAACACAGCTACAGGTAAAACAATAATACTAGGCTTAATAGCTTTAGGTAAGACTTGGTCAATTTCTTTAGTATGGTTTCACTCAAAGTCATCGGGTGCTTTCTCCAGTAATATTTCTCACTGCTACCTGCTGATAACAGCAGATTGTGATCATGCAAAACAAACTCATAAAACTCACTGCAGGTCATGCTGTAATTCAGGAAAACCTGCATTTCAGCTTTCACCAAAGCAACAGTGGCTCTGTTTTGTTCTAAACTCCACTTGGCATTCATCAGTGAGAAAACTCTTTCCAGAAAGGCATTGCTGCCAGGCAATGACAACACGGCTAACACAGTCTTAAACAAGTTAACTGAAAATGCTTCAGTGGTACAAGCCACACTGAAAAACGTATGCCATTTGTCATATGGTGATGGCAGAGTCAAATCAACAACAGTGCATGCCAAACTTTCTTTAGCCATGCAGAATTCATCCACGTTAACTTCCTGGAGTAAGCCCATGGCAGCACACACAGTTTTTACATGTTTAAATTCTGGTGTTTTGCTGAGCGACAAATGACTTAGTGCAAAAGTGATACTTTCTTCTGAGAAATTAAACCACTTGTTCAGGTCCGTCAAACCCTTTTTGAAAGCAGAGCAAAAATTTTCCAAGATAGATGCTTGGAATGGCTGCATATCTTCATTTTTAAGAACAGCATGTGTTTTGTATCCAAAAAAACTTGTCTGCTTTGCGTGATTCAATTTTTGTTCTCAAGTCCTGCATTACTGGTTACATTTTAACCAACATCAAATCTTTCTGCTCCACTTTCTGGACAGATAATTCAAAAACACTGCAAATATTTTGCAGAAAGCATAAGTAAGCTTTCTTGATGTTAGTCTTTACTGATTCGTGATCCCGTGTGTCGTCTTCTATGCCCAGATTTCACAAACTCTCTTAGGGCATTTACTGCCTAGAGAACGAAATACGGAATGATCGCCGACCAAGATTCCAATAACTTATTGAAAACGGGACCCAGAGACAGCCATCTGCTTGGTATACATGTCTCAACAGTTTGTGGTACTCCCAAGTCTATGAATTAAAAAAACTTTTGCAGGTCCGTTCTGCGGTTCACTGATACTCTGAAGTGACTATAAATGGATGTCACCATTGTTTCAGCATCACAGTCCAGTTCATCAATTACCTTCTTCAGTGCGTTGTGAATCATGTGTGCATTGCAGTCAGTTTTAATGATCTTGTCATTTCTTTTCAGCATCTCTGTGACGACTGACTGCTTTTGCTCATAATTGACACTGGTATTATTGGCTGAATACGATGACATATGTGCAATGTCAAGACCATTCTCAACCAGGACCTGAAATATCATGTTTGCTACAGATGTAGAATGTTCATTATTGATCTCAACAAAGTCAAGAAGTTTTTTGTTAAAGCCATTTTACGCAGTAAAATACTAGACACATTTGTAAAACATCTTGAGATTCTTCAAATTTGATGCATCTGTTGACAACAGAAAATCTCAATGTGTTAGTCAAGTCCTTAACGATTGACTCGACTGACTTCAGTGCGAGGACACCAGTCACCAATGTTTCTGCCTTAGTGTGGCCACAGGTCATCTTCTTGCAAATGGCCAAGTCCGAATATAGCTGGTGATCAAACTTAACTCCACAGTCTGCAGCATTGTAAAAATGTGATGGCACATGGTGTGGTAGAGCCTCACCAACTCTGCTGCCGTTGCCTATATATTAACTCCAGTTAACAATGCTGCTGTCTTGAAAAAACTGTCAATGGCAGCCGATTTCATGGAATGTTGTGCTTTTATGCGAGTCTGCAAACGGCTGTGAGTTAGCAAGTCACTTTATCCACGATATGCCACCGATATGCTCTTTTTACAAACTGTACAGTGAGCAGTGAACACTTATTCTGGACTGATTCACACCATGAAAAATCAGTTTGCCATTCATGACACAACAGTGACATTCTCTTTTTAGCTTTCTCGGCCTTTACCTTCTTGGGTAGCGTGGCCATGCAGTCCTGGTCTGAATTACTATCCACGCTTACAATGCCTTGTCTTCTATCCATTAAGAATACAACACTCAACGAAATATGCTCAGTATCACAAAAATAAACAAATAAAACTAAAACATTAAACAGCAGAAACAGAAGCTTTAATGTTGTTATTCGACAAAACAAAAAACATAACTTTTAGGTGCAACCAATGAAAAAAATGAATTACTGGTATTTATAGCATGCTTTGAATGGGCAGCATAGGTCTGAACCTCTGAAAGGGCAAGTGTGGAGTATAGACTAGCAATGTGTGACAATTAGTCAAAATGTGCAACACCCTATTTTCACGCTCTGTGAAAATGTACAATTTCTGTGCGGCATGGTTGGAATGGTCTTTCTGCTAGAATTGAACACTTCATAGGTTTTGTATCAATTTAAACTGTCTAAATAAACACAAACCTCTCTACATGGGCATCATTGAGACTGCAGTACAATTACTGACTGCACTGTAATTCATTACAAAAGTTACTAGAATGTATTTTTTATCAACTTACATTTGCTACAGAATAAGTACGACATGGCATTGCTGATTATTCATATTAAAGAAACTGCATTGTTAGGCTTTTTCCCGGTTAGGGGTCGCCACAGCGGAACTCCAGTCCAGTAATGATTGGCAGTAGATTTTTACGAACGCCGAGGTGCCAGCTTGACGTTCAACCTTCAACGAAGGCACGCCCATTTACACATGTCTTTTGAACGCCCACCCAACTGCGGGGAGGACATGCAGACTCCACACAGAAGGCACTCCCTGCATGCCAACCAAGAATGGAACGGGAGAACCTCTTGCTCAAAAATTAAAACCATAGTCCACAACAGTCTTGCATCAACTTAAATTTGCTGAGCAGTCATCAGCATAAAAAAAAAATCACTTTTGTTCTACAATAAGCAGCCAGTTCACACACAGTCTGGTTACCCGGTCTGTCTGACTTTTTTGTTAATCAAATGTCAATAAATAAAATAAATTATGTATGCAGAAACAATTCATTCATTGCATTCTCTAACAAAGAAATAATTCTACTTAGCAGAAATGACTAAATGACACTAATCAACTATTTAATCAAAAAAACATGTACCAGTTTTTCCAACCCCTTTATATCCTCTCCTTTACCAACTAAACCATTAAATAGTTCAGTTACACAAATGACTGGTCTGGAGACAACCTACCCAGCCAGACTTTCACAGCAATCAAATGTCAATAAGTAAAATAATAAACAAATATGTAAATACTAAATGACTTTACCAAGTCATTAACAAATGAGCCCTACTCCTATCTTGGCAGTAGGAACCATAAAATGTACCTCTGCCTAATTAAGTGAAGAAGGAAACTCTAGGTGACAACCTTTCATCTCCAAAATGTGGAACACTTACTAACAGCTTACCAACAACTTCAACTAGGAAACTTGCAGGCTGGTTAAAATGCATTATTTTATAGTTATAAAAAGTAATTTTGATCATACCTGTCAACTGTCCCTGATTTTGCCTCAAATCTTAGCTTTGTTACTCTTAATCCCTCCTAAAACTGATTAACTTTTGAAGAAAAGGTGCTGAGCTTCACTTAATAAATAATGACAATAGAGTTATAGACTTCTTTTACTTCAGAAAATGTATAATAATTCACATATTCTTACTCAGTGAGTGTCTCATGTTAATAGCAGTAATATTTTAAGTGTCCCTGATTATTTCTGGATTTGTCTCTGATTAGTTGAGAGCTATGATGTAGATAAATAGATATGATTCAGGATTGTTTATCATGGATATGTAAAAAAAAAAAAGCAAATCTTAACTCTTACTAACTTATGACAGACCCTATCTATGTAGAACAACATCAAAGTGATACAAACAGCATCAGAAAATCAAATATTTAACTATTGCAGGCATTTTCATCAAGTGTTAACATTAAATAGCACACTTTTCTTATTCACTAGTTTTTAGTTATCTTGTTATAAAGGTGCCAGTCATTGTCAATCATCACTTCAGCTCCATAAGTCCACAACCCCCTGTGCTGTAGAGAAGGCAGGCAAGATCATGAATAAAAAAAAAATCCAAATGGAACAACAAAGCCCTCAAGATTATCTAGCAAATGGTTTCCCACAATACTCTTTTCAAAGGTGTTGCAGTGGTGCAAAACCTGTAGCAGCATGCCATTGGATGACTTCTGTGTGTGCCCTCATTGGCTTGCTTTGCGTTAGAAGTTATCAGATTTGCTCATATACTGCAATGCCGATTGGCTGTAATTGCAGTATATGAGCCAATCAAAAAACACAAAGCGAAGCCACCACTGTTCAATTTGGAACAGTGGAAAAGTGACTCTTGGCTATGTAAATGAGTGTTCTGCACAATCCGGAGCATTTGATTGGTAAGATGGGCAGTAAACAACGCCTGGTACCAATAATAAAATTTAAAATCCAATCAATTCTTTGCCAAACCTCAAATCCAGGACTTTTTACTTCCTGGACAGGCACTGTCCAGGACACAGGACACAAGACTGAAAAACAGGACTGTCCAGGAAAGTCCAGGACGATTGGCAATGATATATCACAGAGCTTACTTTTGCAGTTCTGTCTCATACAGAGGAGTTAACTGCATAATAAGTAAATCAAGTTATAGAAGGTTGTTAGTGATCATATATCTAGTCAGACCAGAGACATTAGCCAATTGCAACTAGTTACATTTTGTCCATGGTTATCTGTTCCACTTCATTAATACAGCTAGTTAGTTAGTAACTGCATTTACAGTTTTCAGAAATGTAAGTTCTATAAGAATGCTCCACTTGAACTGCCTTCATTCTTTGTAGCATTGTCCTATTACAGTCACTCCCACAGGTTCATTAAATGTTGTTTGATTGCACTATTTCATGTGTCATATGTGAGTAAAGAGATATCATTGAGATAATATCTGCACATTAACATCATATTAATGGTGTCTACCTGCTCAGGAAGATTAAATAAATTTGGGCTGATGTTTAATATAAGTAATCAATTTATTTTTAGGGTGGAGTTTACACAGTTGGTAGTGGAACACAAGGTAAATGTTAATCTTGGACAAGGATTCCCAGACTTCTCCCCTCCAGAATTTGCAAAAGAATACTTCAAGGATGCCTTATTTGAATCAGGTGGCATGCTGAACCAATACACAAGAGCATTTGTGAGTATTTTATCACTTTAATGTTAATTATTTTAGAGCATCATTTGTGTTTGCTTATGTTACTGTCATTGTTTAATTTTCATCACAGGGGGAAAGAGAGACACTGAGATACTATTATGAGGATTATTAGTTAAGGCTTGAAAGACCATTATTTCCACAGGACGTCCTGGAAAAGTCTGAAGAGCTAAAATGCATAAGGCATGAGATCAAGACTGCACATTAAATGTAAAGAAGAGCTAATTTAACTTCTAGCCACCTTTTTTAACCCATCACAGGATATTAGTTGGGTACCTACTTTTGACTTAGATGATGCCTTTCCAAAACTATAAAAGTAGAGGCGAGGTATATGTGTATTGCAAGGGTATGATCCTGAAGTCTTAAGTGAGATGCTAATAGTTTCTTTAGTTAATGAAAAGGTCATATTGTTTTTAAAAGATATGTGGGCACATGACCAAAGGCAGCTTGGATTTTCACATGAGAGTTATAACAGACAAACCTAATAAATTTCTTTCAACAATTAACCAACTTTGATATTTTGAGAAAGGGATAGCATGTGCTGTTCATTGATTTTGGCAAGGTCCTTCTGACTTTTCTACAGTGGAAATTGCAGTGTATTTAGAGTAGTACAGTGAAAGGGCACATTTAACTGTCTCCAGAGATGAAATGTGGCAGGCTGAATAAACCTACAATTGTTTTTTTTCCTCAGTAAAACATGCAGAGAGTTGCATTGAGATAAGTTTAAATGTAAATGCTTAATTTGTATAAAAAGTATTGTAAATCTTGTAGAATAAAATGTACAGAATTAAAATATATAATACTACTACATTTGTCTAAGGGTCAGCTCCCGGTGTTTTCTCCCATCTACCTGATGAATCCGGGCATCTTGGGGCAATGCAGTAATTGCCTCATGTACACAGACAACCCTCTCCTCCTACCACCCAACACTACAACCTGTGAGAGATGCACTTATATAGCCAAACTGGAAGCAAAGCTCTCTTCACCCAAGACAGGACTAGACAGTCAAGAGGAGAAGGTAAACACTTGCACCACACCACACTCAGCACATAGTCCCTCAAAACCTACACCACCAAAACACACACATAGAAGCACGAAACACACACCTATATTCGCGGAGGCTCTCAGTAAAAACTTGCCCAAGCAACAGGGACCTCCAAAGCAGAAACACAAGCAACCTCCACCCCCCAACACAATTCAAATGACACATAGCCCACAAACTCAGTGTGCCACTCAACCACAGGCATAAGGCATAACAACGTACCAAACACTCTAGTCGTAGGTGACTATAGTCAGGCACACTGATGTTCCACTCACCAGGTTAAACAAGGAGAAAGTTACTGTCAGCTGCCTGTCGGGTGTCAGGATCCGGCACATAACGCATGCACTCAGGTCACTCCACAACAAGTACAAATATGACTCTGTCATTGTCCATGTTGGTGTGAATGACCTGAGACGTACCTCATTGGACTACATGATAAGGGACATGGAGGAGCTGTCCGATTTTGTAGCCCAGGCAGGTATGACCCTAGCCCTGAGTAGCATCCTGCCATCACCCAGAATGATACCACAGTACAAGGACAAAATGATTGACTTCAACAATTGGCTAAGCTTCTGGTGTCATTCTAAGGGGATCCAGTATCTGTCTGCCTGGGATGACATGATCGACAAGCCATGATGCTTTGCCAGAGATGGCCTGCACCTGTCGCCCCTGGGATTCCGGATACTGGCTAAGGCTCTAGCCACCCCTATAGTGCCTTTTTTAGGCAAGGTTCAAATGACAAATTCACCACCCTAACAGGTACAGGCAAGAAGAATGTGAGGGTATTGCTACTCAATGCTAGAAGTCTAAACCTCAAAATGCACTCTCGAGGCACTCCTTAAAATGGAGAACATCGACATCTGTGCAGTGACAGAGACCTGGTTCAAGGCTCCAGAGAGTACCCCTGCATTACCAGGCTATAATTCATACCACACCTTTCGGCCACCTAACCTGGACCGAAACACTAAAGGCGGAGGCGTGTCCATATTCATTAAGGATATCCATATCTCCAGGCTAGTTGCTCAGCATAATGCATCCGAGATTATCCAAGTACAACTAACTCTGGGCAAGACCACAATCCAAATTGTAGCTTGCTACAGATCCCCCACCATGCCCCAGGATTCCCACTCCTCATTTCTTAATACACTGAAAAATATTAGGGTACAACCTAACACCCTAATAATGGGCGATTTCAACTACCCTACCATTAACTGTGAAAACTTCTCATGTACCAACTCTTGTGCTCAACGTTTTCTGGAATTCATAAATTCCAATGCTATGGATCAACTTATCCACACCCCCACCAGGGGCAGCAATATCCTAGACCTGGCTATTACCAACATGGGCAACCGGTGCTCCACACCAGAGGTCAATTCCTCATTGGTCAGATCCGACCATAAGCTAATCACCCTAGACATCCACATCCCTCCCCCACCCCCCATTAGGGAAACCACAGTAGAAAATTTCTCCAAAGCCAACTTCACGCTTCTTAAGACAGAAGTGGCAAACTTCACGACACCCATGCTGACGGACAATAGAGGTATGACTGCTGAATCCTACACAAATGCACTTTATAAGCACTTACATGAGTGCATGGATCGTGCAATCCCTAACAGAACCAAGATGCTATCCTCCAAAAAAGGAAGCCAATCTGGTGGTCCCCTGCCATAAACAAACTCTACAACAGAAGAAAGAAACTGTTGCAAAAGAGTAAAATCCCATGATTGGAGAAACTCCTGGTCAGCTTCAGTAAGAAGCTGAGATCCCTCATAAAATCCTCCAAAGCTAGTTATGAAAACAAAATTGCCACTGACTCTAAAGACAACCACAAAGCATTCTATAGCTATGTCAAGAATCTCAATGGCAACACTCAGATCTGCTCTGAGTTACAGCACAATGGCACTAAATATACAGAACCAATGGATATTGCCAACATCCTGGCAGATAGGTTCAGTGCTAACTTTACCCCTCTGTCATCCCCTAAAGGGCCCATCTCTATACCAGAAGAATGCAAAGTTCCTGTAATCACGGCTGCACAGGTAAAAAACACACTATCCAAAGCCAAGAACACAGCATCCATGGGACCTGACAACATCCCAGGCTGTGTTCTACATGAAATACAGAACGAACTGGCTCCCCACCTAAGTACCATGTTCAATCATAGCCTCACCTCAGGCTATGTGCCCACTGAATGGCGCACAGTAATGGTTATCCCACTCCACAAAAGGGGAGCCACCACAGACCCCGAGAACTACTGCCCCATTAGCCTAAAGAGCCTGGTCTGCAAGGCCATGGAAAGTATCATCATTGAACTTATAAACAAAGACATTGGTAATCTCCAAACTAAGGACCCCACCCAGTTCGGGTTTGTAAAAGGCAGATCATGCCTCCTAAACCTTATAGACTTCTTTGAAGCAATCCCCAAAGCCGCAGACGAGGGTAAGGTTGCATATCGCCTACTCAGAAGCAATCTCTGCCTAACATACAAAGCTGTGTCAAACCCAGAGCAGTTGGAGCATGCTCCACTTAAAAAAATCCCAATTCCTCTGAGCTACACGCTATAGGGGCCTAAACCTTTTCACCACAATAAACAGAACATGCTGGAGGGATAGATTCCTGTCCCAGAGACTTTCCATACTCTGGAACAAACTACCTATCTCTATCAAACAAAGCTCCTCATTAGCACTCTTTAAGAAGAGTCTTGATGATTGAATGGGAAATAGGAAATTCACCCCAGGTGTCACCTCTGTGGCCCTGCTCTACAGGGGCACAGGAAAATAATTTTCTTGGGTGGCAAAAGCCAGGGTATCTTTTTGGCTAGACTTATATAGGCCCTAGGACCAATAGCCTAGTACCTACCTATGAACTGGATGCCTGGCAATCTACTGATATTGTGATTGGTCCTTTGGTGGGGGAGAGAAGGGTAAAGTTGGCACTGAATCTGTTGGCCAGTATATTGGCAATATCTGTTGCCTCGGTATAGGAGGTGCCATTGTGGAACAGCTCCGAGCAAATCTTGGTATTGCTGTGGAGATTCTTTACATAACTATAAAGGCCTTGTGGTTGTCTTTACTATCTGCTGCAATTCTGTTTTCATAGCTAGCTTTAGAGGATTTGATGAGGAATCCCAACTTTTTGTTGAGGCTGATAAGGGAGTTTTTCCTGTCTTGAGATTTCACCTTATTTCTCATCAGTTTCCTCCTTCTGTTTTAGAGTTTGTTTATGGCAGGGGACCACCAGATTGGCTTCCTAATTTTGGAGGAGAACGTCTTGGTTCTATTGGGTATGGCGAGATCCATGCATTTGTGTACGTGTTCATACAGAGCATCAGTGAATGAGTCGGTAGTCATGCAGCTGTTCTCCAGTTGCATGGGTGCCGTGAAGTTAGCCACCTCTGTTTTTAGGAGCCCAAAGTTAGCTTTGGAGAAGTTTTTCATGGTGGCTACCTTTGTGGGTGTGTGTGTGTGTGGCTTTCCAACGTGATTAGTTTGTGGTCGGATCTAACCAGGGAGGAGTTGACTATTGGTACAGAGCAACAGTCACCCATGTTAGTAATGACTAGGTCAAGGATGTTGCTACTTCTAGTGGGGGTAAGAATGAGCTGGTCCAGGGCATTGGAATTAATGAATTCCAGGAAATGTTGAGCAAGTGTATTGCTACATGAGTAGTTTTCCCAGTTAATGGAGGGGTAGTTGATGTCGCCCAGTATGAGAGTGTTAGGTTGGACCCTAATATTCTCCAGGGTGCTTAGGTACGTGGAATGGGAGTCTTGGGTCATGGTTGGGGACTTATAGCAGGCTACGACCTGAATTGCTGTCCATACATATGCCTGCTTACCAACACTGGACCTATCTAGTGATATACCCACATGTTTAAATTACACACACACACATGCACACTTTTATATATACTCATATAACTACTTATAGCTACTACTTTGGACTGCTGTCCTCCTCATCAGTACACATTTTTTGACTCCTCCCTCATCTGCACACTACTCAGTTCTTCCCCTGCCCACAGGCTCATACCATACAGCTTTCTGCACACAACCTAACTACTGTCCACTACCTTTACTATCTTTGTACCACCCTGCAAACATCTCCCCACCCTTTACCACATGTCTTTTTCTCCATTTCTCATAACACTCCTTTCATTTATATATCATACGGCCATTATCTTACCAAACCTCCATCGTCTTCCACCCACCATCTAAACTCTCACCCTCAAAAAATCACAGTGACAGTAAGTCAGTTGCTACTGTTTTATAACTCACAGCCCAAGCTCACTTCAATAACTAGTATAATATTCCCACATAATATCCCAACTCCATCACAAACACACATACATTACATCAGAAAGCCATCTTTCTCTCTCTCTCTCTCTGTCTATCTTTCCTTCTCTGTACCAATATACATGCTCAGATCTGTTTTCTTGTAGAGATATTAACGTTAAGAATAGCACTTTTCAGCAGTACTGAAAGTCAGATACAAATACAAATGGCTCCATACCTCTACTCACCCCACCTCCATCCTGAAACTTAGCAGACATATTCACCCTAACCCCAGACCCACATATCAACTACCCAGCATGGCCCACCCATTCCTTTCCAGTGCTCCCAATACAGTATTCCCATAAAGTAATGAATGTAATCTCATTCTTTTCAATATTAACCTCATATGTATCTGCAACAAAATTCATGATATCCATGCATGTCTAGATTTTTACTCCCTAGACATTCTAATTGGCACTTTAAACCTGACTAAAACAAGAAATAACTGACAGTGAAATTATTCCCTCAGGTTTTAACATACACAGAATGGAGATAACTGCAAAGAGCATGTGGTATTGCTATTATTTATAAAAAAAACAACTTAAAAATAACTCCAGTCCATATAAATATCCCAGCAATTTAATAATACTGAATTACTGATTGCATACCTCATAATCAACCTAATGAAATCTGTATGTATTTTAACAATATACATCCCACCAGGCAACAGCATCACCACAGCTGAAAACATCTTACACTGGATATATAACAACATTCCCCAGGAAACCTTCATCTTAGGTGGCCTAAATATAGACTGGCTTTTCATAAACAGCAGCAACCCCAAGGACTCTATTCACCTATTTGGATTCACCCATCTAATAAGCTCCGCCACCTGAATCAACAAAGGGACTAACAGGCAATCCACGCTGGACTGGATATTGACAAACAAACCCCATATTATACAATCCTCTGGTTGCTTACCAGATATTGTAAGTGGCCACCTCCAAAACTATGTAATCAGACAACAACATGGCTCACCTAAACAAATAATGTATAAACTAGTATGCAATTTAACCAAATTTGACAAAGGTGCATTTATTACAGCCATGTCCCACTACAACTGGAATGTATTAAAGGTAATGCCCCTAGATGAAGCAGCTACTCACTTCAATTACATGTTCCTAAAATTACTAAATTATTTTGCAGCAGCTAGGACAAGAAGGGTAAAAACTAACACAGCACCATGGCTGACAAAAGAGACCAAACAGCTCATGCTGCAAAGAGATAAAGAATAGAATAAGAATAAAACACAACATGCCTACCAACATTTTAGATATCTCAGAAACCGTACCAAGATCCTTGTTAAATCTGACAGGAAATCATATTACAGTAATCTCCAACAAAAGCATCAAAACAACCCCAAGCTGTTTTGGTGTGCTCTAAATAAATTATTATTCCCTGTCCATACCACTACACCCTGTTCTTCTTCTTCAGACAACAGACTCCATTGCCATTCATTTCAGCACTTATTTTATCCAGTCAGTTCTATCACTAATTAATGACCACCTCACTTCACCCCTTGAACTTTCATCTGTTCTCAAAAGCAACACACTGTCTTTTAGTTTGCAGCCCGTCCCAATGCCAGCAGTAAAAAGTTACTACCCAAATTAAGGCAACAACCTCAGTTGCTGATAACCTTCCCGATGAGTTCCTCAAAATAGGTGCAGAAGCACTAGCCTTTCCTGTCTCCATTCTGATTAACTGGTCAATAACTGAAAACTATGTTTTATCCTCTGGGAAAAAATCCATTATTTTACCTCTTCACAAAGGAGGTACTTCAGCAGTGTTAAAAACCTCTAGACCTATTGCTATTGTATCATCCCTCTCAAAAATCCTTGAGAAATGTATTCACTCTCAGCTTATGAAATATATAACCAAACACAACCTTCTGTCCAACATCTAGCATGATTTCAGGCCCAACCACAGTATTACTACTGCTCTCCACAACTTCATTGACATAGTAAACTAATACAGAAATGAGGGCAACCTTGTTGCTTCATTTTTCCTTGACCTTTCCAAAGGATTTTACAGTGTCCCACCAAAAGCTCCTTTCTGAGCTTACAATTCTAGGTCTCACTTACCCATCCTTCTCCTGGTTTTACTATTACTTATGCAACCATCAGCAGGCAACTAAATGGCAGCAAAACCTTTCAGCATTTCAACCAATCTCTGTTGATGTTTCCCAAGGGTCAATACTCAGCTAAATTCTATTTAATATTTTCATAAATAAACTTCATACCACTACAACACTTGCCACTCTCTTACAATATGCAGATGATTCAGCCCTTATTTGCTCAAGCCATCCATAACAAAATTACAGGAAATCTCACAAAAATCTTTCACTGGCATTGAAATATGACTAAAAATACTAACGTCTTGCTTAATGCCCCAAATTTTTTTTCCAGAAACACACATTTCATATTACGTCAAATAATAACAGAAAAATAGAACCGATAAGCCAAACTAAACTACTCAGTTACAACAAATGACATCCTCATATCTGATCACCATATAATTCATTCCATCAAAAAAACTCACCAAAAACTCAGCTCCATCTATAGGGCCAAACACTGCCTGACAGATGAAACAAGGATTACCTTAACAGCAGCATACCTCCTTTATTCTCTATTAAGTGATTCCACTATTCTTACAAATATCAACACTACATATAAAATGAAACTAGCCTCCTGCTACTACAAAATAACTAAAATTTCAACCAACCAACCTTATAAAACACACAACTACATTGCATTAAAACAGTTAAAATGGCTTGAACTCCCAAACCAGTTGACATAGTCACAACTAATCACTGCCTACAACCTGTTGTACTCTCCAAATGCCCAGCATTACAAAATACTTTATTCTACTATTTACCCACTAGAGACCTTTGCTCTAGCAATAAACTCTTATTGTGTATCAGTAAGACATTCAAAACCGCTGGAGACTGACTCTACTCCCATTATGTGTCAAAACTCTGTTTTGAAATCCCCACACATTTAAAACAGATAGAAAGCTTAAATAGTTTCAAAACTTTGCTTAACCAACATCTGTGCCAAAGATGGCTCTTCTGTTCCTGCTGACCTGGCTAGCTTTACTCAGAATACTTTTCTCCTACCGTTATAGCCGCTTTGCTTTCTAACCTTTTGTACCATATTGCTCCTCCTCATACTACACTTATTTCCTAAACTCTTACTCTTCTTCCTTCTCTCCCACCTCACAACTAACTACAACTCCTTCTCTATCCATTTATCTTTGTGCTCATTTCCATAATTTCTCCTTTTATATCTCTTATCATCAATTTTTGAGATACATTACTACTTGTTTGTCTGTGATTTATTGCTAACCTCAAAAGCACCCCTGTTTGATCTTTTCCCTGCAACCATCATGCTATAAAAACATTTACTGGTATTGTATTTTCTTTTTCTATTCAATAAGTAGCAAATTTACGATCTGATGTTGTCAGTTTTTATTTTATCCTTGACATATGGACTCTGTTCCGGGTTTCAGAAATGACTCCGCCATTACTACAGCCCCGCGGTAGCTAAAAACTCTCGAGCCTAACTCTTATCCACAATGCTGCGCTCCCAGTTAACTCAGATCTTGTTTGCCGCCTTCTCTGACAGACGCATTCGCCATTGCTCTCGAGCTAAGTGATTTGTTTTATATATATATATATATATATATATATATATATAGGTTTACCTTTATAAAGGCGATACAGTCGGGTGAACAGCAAGTGTTCGAAAGGCTGTTTGCAAATTTTGCAAACGCCAAAAAAAAAAAAAGGTTCGAATGTGCAATGAGCAAATGCACCGTGACATTCACTCATTGTACATTCGGCATTGTGGGGCAGATTGCGCTATAGTGGGGATTGGGAAATGGTTCCTTTCCCCACTGTAGTGCGATCTCTGAGTTAGAATAATAAAGTAGGGGGGTGCAGGGGGGCTTGCCCCACTGCTTTACACTTCATTTTGTTTTCTTTTTTTTTGTTTGACATTAATGTTCGAAAAACAGCAAATCTGCTTTTCGATTTGCTATTTTTTGAACATTAAGGACTGTCGACGTTTTCACTTTCGTAGTTTTGAGTCGCTCATATGCGCACTCGAACTACTGTGATTCGAGTTTATGAAGGTAAACCCATATATATATATATATATATATATATATATATATATATATATATATATGACAGCTACTGTATTCCAAATACTTTCCTTCTTGTTATAGCTAATTTACTAACTTTATAACCCTTCCCATTTCATTCATTCTAAGTATTTGATCTTTTACTCTCCTTTTTTTCTTTTGTCATTGTATACCTCACTGTAATTTTAACTATCATTTCTGATAGTTTCGTTCCTCTTCTTTCCCTAACCGTTAAAAAAAAAATAAATAAATAAAAAAAAATCTGTTTATTGTTCTTAGTAGTGAGTGTTTTCTGTTTGTGAGGACTTTCTCCTGTGTGTGTGTGTGTGTGTAGTGTATGGCTGGCTTTTTTGCGCCACTGTTGATTAAAATAATGTCTGATAAACCTAAAGTCCCTTCTGGCTTCAAAAGATACCAGAAAAGCAGACACAAAATTCCTATGTCTGATTCACATTTGTTTTGTGTTTATTGCTTGGGCCCTGTTCACCTTCAAGAGGTGACTCAGACTCCTCAGAGGTGACCTCTGTCTGGCATACAAAACGATCTCGGGCCCCGCCTTGATGGGAATGCTGCATATCCGCAAGTCAAACTCCACTCGAATAACCCGCACATGCGGCTTCAGTGTGGTCTGTGACATCAATAGGACTTGTTGGTGGGACAGATTTGTGTCCCAGGGACTCCCCCCATCTGTGGAATAGACTCCCTTTCCATGTCAAGCAGAGTACCTCTTTATCCCTTTTTAGTGCAACCTGGATAACTGGATGGGAAATAGAAAATACATCCCCGAGATTGCACCCGTGTCCCTGCTGGACAGGGAGATCGGGTGCTGATTTGTCTATACATGGGATAAACTCTTGGCTAGGTTTATAAGGGCCTCAGGGCCAATAACCTAGTAACTTCCTATGATCCTATGTCATGGTTTCAATCACAGAGCCCTAGTGGAAAGAAAAAAATAAACTACTTTTGAAGGATATGATTCCATAAGCCTTTGGTGAGGGTATATCTGGCTCAGAAAAGGCCAAGAGCAAGACCAGTGTGTCTTCCCCTTCTTCCTCCACGAAGACATTTCAGAAATGTAAAAAAGAGAAGTCTGTTGGTGCCTTCTACTCCCTCAGCACTGTCTTCAAAAAAATCAAGGTCATTGGTTCCATTAGAGTCCTTGGAACTGACTGACTGTGTAACCAAAACCTTGGTCCTGAGGTGATCTACTGAACCGAGAATATCAGAACAGACTAAATCTTCGATACCTAAGATGTTGGTACAGGATCATCCTGAATCTTCCATACCAAAATTAACGGTGCAGTCATCTCCCTTATTGTTGATTGCCTTGGCAGAGAGTGAGCATTTTGAAGGGGCAGCCATGGTGGTGCAGCGGGTAGCATTGCCGCCTCACAGCAGGAGGTTCACAGGTTAAATTCTCAGCTGGGGTTCCTTCTGTGCGGAGTCTGCATGTCCTCCCTGTGGTCACGTGGGTTTCCTCTGGGTGCTCTGGTTTTCTCCCACAACCCAAAGACATGCGGTCAGTGGATTGGACACTCCAAACTGGCCCTAGCTGTGAGTGTGTGCATGTGTGTGCCTTCTGTGGAAGGTTGGGCATCGGGCTGGCATCTCAAAACCGTAAAAAATTTGCTGCCAATTGTTCTGCGGACTGTTGTTCCACTGTGGCAACCCCTAGCCAGGAAAAGCCAAAAGAAGAAGATGAAGAGTGAGCATTTTAAGGAGCCATACATTATGGTTCTCTCGAGAATGTCATATTCTTCCTCTGGTGACCCCTTTCCAGGAAGGTTGCCTTTGCCCTTTCTTGAAAGACCAAATTCACCCCCCATTCTTTCTACCTGTTCCACCAAAAGCTTAACTGAGGGTGATGTAGAGAGGCTAGAGAATAAGATACTCTGGGCGAGAGAATTGTCAGGTACCTCTTTGGGCCCCAACGTGTTTAGGAGCCGAACTTTCCTTCACCCCTCTGGTTTTTCCTCCTCTGACTTCATCTGAAGCCATAGAGTTTTCAGCTCCAAGCCACCTGGTGCTGACTGCATCAGTTCTGGAGATATGTCTATCTTCGGAACCGGTTCTTGCTCTGAGGTCTTCAGTCCAATTGGATCCGGAGACCTCTTGGAGCCATAGCTGTTTTGTCGGCTCCAAGGGGCTAGACTAGATTCCTATTTTTTGGAGCTTTATCTGCACCTTGGAGCATCAGCATGGATCAGCTCAGCTCTTGTCTTGGAAGCTGTCTTTGTGGAGCGGGGTGTGACCATGGTTCCGAGGCAGTCTTTCTCAGTTCTGGGCTCTCTTCCCTCTTCAGGAGGGCCAACTTTTAAGGCAATGGGGAGAGCCCTGACTGCTGCAGTCAAACAGTCGGCCCCTTCCACTTCGGAGCAAATATCCTTTTCCTCCTCACACCCAGATGTTCAACCTGCACTCCCACTGGATCAGCAGGTGCCGAAAGCACAGGAATCCCAGATAATTTTTTTCCTCTTCTGATACCTCCCCAGACCACCCCACAGAGGAGGTCCCTAAGAAGTGAAAGTATAAGAGGCAACACTTAGATTCTTCACAAGAATCAATCATCAAAGACACCAATTTCGATGAAGGGAAAGGATCCATGATGTCACCCCCTGATGCTGTCTCCTTTGGAGACATTCTGGAAATATTAAAACAGAGGGGTGACTGGAAGTCCCAAAGTCCCTGTTCTGAGGAGTTAGTGCACCTGTAGGCTTAAACTTCACTGTCTACCTCTTGGGTGACACCACCAGCTGACAAGCTCATTCAGTTGATCTCTCAGCGGGCGTGGAAGGCTACTGACACCATTGAATCTATCCCCAGGAGACCTGACAAAATTCTGTGTGCACCTGAAGGCATACACTTCTGGGCCAAAGGGTTAGCTGTTGATGCCATGCTCATGGTGGCAGCCTCAAAGAAGGAAATGGGCGATGAGAATTCCTCTATCCATCCACCCATTAGAGAGTCTCGGGCAATGGATAGATTTGGAAAGTGGGTCTTTGCATCATTGAGTTTTGCCTTAACGTCTTTGAATTTTTTGGCATACTTTACCACAGTACAAATGGATCTAGACAAGGAGTTATCAGATAGCCTGGCAGGAGCCGTTTTTGAGGAGGTCCAAGAAGAAGTTGCTTCCTGGTTGTCTACCCTGGAGTCTGTGTCTAATTCATCCATGAGGATCATTAAGGGACCAGCAAAGTAGCGGGTTCAGACATTACCATTAGGAGACGCACCTGGATGCTCCTATGTGACTATGCGGAGCCATTTAAGTCTTCATTCGTCAATACACCTTTTGACAGATCATCCCTGTTTGGCCCAAAAGTAAAAGAAACAGTATCCAGGAGTAAGAAATATGGAAAAACTCTTTCTGTTGTGGGTATATGCTTTTCCACTCCCCAGTGATCTTTTTCCAGGAATCAGAAACGTAGTGGGAAAATGTGGTTCAAAAAAATCTTAAGGGCCTTTACAGGGCAGAAATGCAGGTATTTACCCCCAGGGGCAGAGGAGGAACTTTAATGTAAGAAAATTCCTGTGCAACAGAGGTGAACCGCAAAACCAGGGTTTCAGGAATTCTTTCTCTGATAATTCCTTCCAGCGCTCCTGAAAGGAGGTTTGATTGTCTTCCTCTAGAGGCAGTCAGGGGACACTTATCCTTGCACCAAAATGCCAGGCTACAAATAACATCTGATACTTGGGTGCAGAGGATCATATCCAGAGGCTATACAATTCCTTTTCCTCTTCATCCTCCCATATGCAAGAAAATCTTCAATATTCCAACCAGTCAAAAGGAATGTGCAGTTCTAGAAATCCCAAAACTGCTAGAAAAAAAGAGTAATCCAAGAAGTCCCACCAGACCAGATATAGTCCGGAATTTCCGTAAGATTCTTTTTAGTGCGAAAAAAGACAGGGGACTGTAAACCAGTTTTAGATCTAAGTGTACTGAACAAATCAGTTTGCCAAACCAAATTCCAGATGGTCACAGTACAGTCCATTCTTCCGTTTTTGGAAAAGGTTGACTGGATGTGTTCAATAGATCTTCAGGATGTGGATTACCATATAAAAATGAACAAGCAATCCAGAAGTTCCCTCTGCTTCCATCTGGGAGCCAGTCATTATCAGTTCAAAGTTCGATCATTTGGTCTCATCACAGCCCCAATAGTGTTCACCAAGTGTATGGCAGTAGTAGTAGCTCATTTGAGACTGCAGGGATTCTGAGTGTTTCTGTGTCTAGACGACTGTCTCATTACAACTCTGACCAGGCATCATTTGATAGAAGCAAGAGACCATGTACTTCATATTTATTCTTCTCTGGGAATAACTGTAAATTACAAAAAATCAAAATTGATCCCAACTCAGAACTTCCACAGCCTCTCTTCCCCCTGCGAGATTACACAAAATCAGAGTTCTGGTCCAGAAAGTAATCAGCAGTAGGAAACTAACTGCTCATCTAGTCCTATAAGCGTTAGGCTCCATGGCAGCAATGGTAACTCTAGTTCCCTTAGCAAGATATCACATGAGAATACTTACTACAATGGCTTCTAGCATCTCAATGGTCAATGTTGCACCAACCCATGTCAGACCTGATTTTGATCACCAATCTTTGCAGAAAAGATTTAGCTTGGTGGATACATTCCAAAGACATTCTTCTAGACCCCCCCCCTTTGTCCCATCACAACCCAAAACCATAGTGACTACGGGCACCTCCTAGATGGGGGAGCATTATCTGGGCAAGACTGTCCAAGCCACTAGGCCCCCCCCAGAGGCCAACTTGCATATCAATGTCCTGGATCTAAGGGCAGTGCTTCTAGCATTGCAAGCCTTTCAAACTTCTCTTTCCTTGGGGACAGTTGCAGTCCAAACAGACAATATGTCAGTAGTTTGTTACATCAACAAACGGGGCGGAACCAAGTCTTATCCCCTATGTTGAGAAGCACTCAGAGTATGACAGTGAGCAATCTTTTCCAACTGCTTTCTGATAACAATGCATATTTTGGGGAGTTCCAATGTGATAGCAGACAAACTGAGCAGATGTAAGTGGTCTGTTAATCCAAATATAATGGAAAATATTTTCTGTCAGTAGGGCCAGCTTTGCTGCAACCTTTTTGCCTCACCTCTAAACAACAAATGCACCAACTACTTTGCACTGTTCCACCCCTGTCCGGGAGAGTCACCAAGAGATGCTCTTCTACACACTTGATCCTCCATACTGCTGTATGACTTTCCCCCAATCCCTTTAATTCTAAATTCCTACAGAAAGCAATCCGACTGAAGAGTAAAGTTATCCTCATTGCATCTTACTGGCCTTGACAGATATGGTTCCCCTTTCTTTGGCATTACCTGATTCAACAACCTTGGATTCTGGACCCGGCTCCAGACCTTTTGTCTCATCCAGAGGATTTACTCCATCCAAACATTATGAACCTCAAGCTGACAGCTTGGTTTCATCAGTTCCATTAATAGCCAGGCTACTTTCACTTTCTTCCCTGGTATTTCATATCCTTTTGGCCTCTCATAAGCCAGCTTCTCGCAAACTCTGTGCTAGGAAATGAATGAGGTTTACCCTTTGGGCTCATGACAACAATATTGATCCCTTTTTAACACCAGTTGATAAAATAGTAGAATTTTTAGCTTCACTTTTCAAGGCAGTTGCTTCCCCAGTCTGCCACAAAAGTTCAATTAGCAGCTATATCTAACTTCCATAATGGTTTTGAAGGATCCTCCTTGGCCTCTCATAAGCTATGCAACGCCTTCTTAAAAGGAACGTTCTTGCTAAAACCCCCTTACAAAGATCCTACCCCACCTTGGGATCTTAACTTAGTGTTACAAACCATTGCCTCCCCTTGAACCATCCGCTGAATGTGATCTAAAGATTTTATCCTGGAAAACAATATTTTTAGTGGCACTTCTGCCAGAAGAATTTCTGAATTACAAGCCTTATCATGTAGTTCTCCTTACCACTGCGGTGGTGGTGCTGCGGTAGCATTGTCACCTCACAGTAAGACGTCCTGTTCGATTCTCAGCTAGAGCGTCTTCTGTGTGGAGACATGCGTGAATGGGCATACCTTCGTTGAAGGTTGTGCATCAGGGCCGGCAACTCGGCACATAAAAATCTACTGCCAATCATTAGCGGACAGTTCAGCTGTGGCGATCCCTAACCGGGAAAAGCCGAAAGACTCAACATCATGTAGTTCTCCTTACCCAATTTTCTGTAAAGACAGAGTTTCCCTGAGAACCAATTCTTCCTTTTTGCCTAAGATAGTGTCAGAGACTAATATCAGACTATTAATTTACCAGTATTTTTTCCTAATTTTGCTAATAAAGGCAAAAACTGCTTCCATTTATTAGATGTTCATAGACAATTATGTTTCTACCTACACAGAACTAAGAATTTAAGAAAATCAGATCAACTGTTTGTGTCACTTTCATCTACAAGACTTGCCCAACCAGTAAGCAAGTGACACTAGCTAGATGGCTCAAAGATTGTATTTCTTTTATCTGTAACAAAAAGAAAATTAAATTGCCTAAGCCTGTAAAGGTACATTTTACAAGAGCTGTGGCTACTTCAGCAGTTTTTCAGTGTAGATCTTCTTTGGATGATATTTGCACAGCAACAACTTGGGCTTCTCCCCATATCTTTATTACTCATTACAGACTGGATCTGGTCTCCAGAGGATGAGCATCATTTGGTTTAATGGTATTCAGGAATATTCTTCCTTGAGTCTCCTCCCAAGGTCTAGGATATCTAGGGACTCTGTCCCATATGTCGAGGCTAAAATGAAAATTGACATCAGGTAAAGAAGTTATGCACTCACCATAACGTTCCATCTGTGTTGTACATTTTCATTTATCCTCAGCTCCCATCCCTTCTTCCCCTGCCCTTGAATTTTTTTGGTGGAATGGGTAATGGATATACCTCACTAGGGATTTTGTTATATG
This sequence comes from Protopterus annectens, assembly GCF_019279795.1. Classification (NCBI taxonomy): domain Eukaryota; kingdom Metazoa; phylum Chordata; order Ceratodontiformes; family Protopteridae; genus Protopterus; species Protopterus annectens. The sequence goes on from NC_056750.1 coordinate 344,106,483, forward strand.
GTCACAGATATGAACTCTATGAAGACTTTTTTTTTTCACTCTGTCTTTCAGCAAACTCGATCTGAGATAATTGGGAGAAGACCTTTGTGGATAAGGGGCAGGCTCAAAAGTTTTTGGCTATCTTGAGCTGTAGTAAAGGCCGAGTCAATTCCAAAGTTCAGAACTGAGCCCATATGTCAAGGATAAATGAAAATGGACAACGCAGAATAAATGTTATGATGAGTACATAACTTTTTTAATTTCTCTCATTTTCTTGTGTTAAAGTGCTATGTTCATCTATGAAATATTAAAAAAATCATGTAAATAAGCTTATGTACAAATGTTTTTTACCATGCAGTTATAAATGCATAACTTAAATGTGGAGCTTTTCTCCCTGGGCTCCTGCTGAAAATAGGTTTTTCCCAGTCAGACTTTTTCTGGTCAATAAAGAGAAGTAAATAAATGCTTGTATGTGAAATGCATACAGGATGCTTCCTGGTATAGGAGTTGTTGCACAGTAAATTATCACAGACTTGCAGAAAATTGTATTCTTTGTTAGGAAGCCCTTGTAGTCATCATATAAGTATTCAGTAAATGTTTATTTATCCGAAACATTAACAATGGTTTACACCAACTGAAACACAAAAAAACTGTCTTATTCGGTACTTACCGCATAAGAGGATTAAGGTCGTGAGGTGTGAATTAGCAGTTTCCTGTGGTCTAGGGCTGAATTCCTTCAGCCTCCATTTGCCTACTGCATGACTGAGCAAGTCACTTAACCAGACAGTGCTGTGGGGCAGTTAGGAAACTGGGCTAAGCTCTTCCATGTTCTTCTTGACCACGTGCCTAGTAACTACCTATGAGCCTAAAACAAAGAAAACCAAACAAACACTTTCTTACTGGTAGTTAAATATCCCAACCCCCACATCCCTGAATATACTAACTGAGCTTGTTAGCTCTCAGTTAGTAAATAAGCCCACTGAGTGAGAAAGACAGACTTTTTTTCTCCATTGTAAAAACTTTCATAAAGCAAACATAATAGTGGTGGCATTCATTAAATGCAGTTATGCTCACATAAGTCACTCACTAGCTTTACCCTCACAAAGTTCTGAAGTTGTAAGGTGCACTTATTGTGTTGGAACTCTCCAACAAAATTCCCTTAGCTCTTAGCCCATTTTGCAGCCCTAACTATGGTCACCTGCCATCTGTGAGAGTGAGTTCAGGTGAGGGTAGTTGCTTCTATATATTCTGACTAGAATGGGAAATCATTGTGTCAGACAACGGGATACCTGACATACTTAGACTTGGTCCCCATTAGAGGTGCTGATCCATTCATTTGGCAAGGTGGCGATTAGAGGTATGACTCAAGTCACCAGGTTGCTCCAAAAAAGCCACAGAATTTCTGATCATTGGAAAAGAAACCTAATGATCTATACTACATGTTCTCTGTCCAACAAGAAAGATAACAGTGGTGTGTGTGTGTGTGTGTGTGTGTGTGTGTGTGTGTGTGTGTGTGTGTGTGTGTGGGGGGGGGGGGGGGTTCCAGGCAGTTCTTGGCTGAATACTTTCTGAATGTATATTTAGATGTATCAAATTCAGGATACAGACTCTCCGTTTAAGCCATCTTAATTTGCTATAGGGTTTTTGGACATACTCTGTAGTCATGCTGGACTGTGTTGGCATAGGAAAAGTATTATGAAAATGTAGGACGTTAAAGGCTGAAATTTATGGATGCAGTACAAGTTTAGAAAGCATAATCATCTGCCAGTAAAATGAAAGTGACAAAGTATCAAATTATCAAAAAAATCAAAGCAAATAAAACTGAGTTTGCGACCTTCCATGTGACGGGGCTAATACCCACCCCCTTACTGATATATACTAATGCCATGACCACACAACTGTAGGGAAAAGAAAAACACCTTAAATGATGAAAAATGGCCTGTACATTCCATGACTTGTAGTTTTGGTAAGTTGTGATGGGGAGATTGCATTCCTGCTGTTATATCTCCCAGAATTAATCAACATTTCTGCCTCATTGTTGGGAATAGTGACAGCTTGTCTGTAGGACCACAGCATCCTTATGTTTTTGTATAAATATGCACTACCAAGATGCTGAGCAGACAGGCTGCTGATGCACCATAATGCATCACACACTACCTGGCATTTGATGGCATGATAAGCCTTCCTGTTCTAACCCTCACTCTGCGGACCAGATGGGGCCCTAATTGCAAAATGGGTGCAATTTATTGTACCAGGTACCTCAGGGAAGCATGCTACCCCATAAAAGGCACTCATAGTCCTAGCTCAGTCCTAAGATGACACTGGGAAATAGGTGTATTGATCCACATGTGCCAAGAGTACCCTCAGGAACTGCTGAAGTGCCATTGAGGCAGAAGTCTGAGGAATAGCCATTGTGTCCCCTGGTCTGCCTTTGGAAGGTGTCCATGGCAATAATAGAGAGGTTATTTGTATCTTAGTATACACAGAGATACGATGGCAATGCACCCCCCCCCCCCCATTACCTGTGTGGGGACCATAGAGGCTCACTAAGATCCTTACAATATCTGTGTCCACTCTGAACCTAGCAGGGATTTCCTGATTAGCAAAATTATGATGTTATTCTCTATATATATATCTTCGCCTTCTTGGACGACAAGTGCCACTGGGCACTTGCAGTTTTGGCTGTGCCAAGACTAGCTGCTCAAATCGCAAAATAGCAATGCTAGCAACAACAGAGAGATCTTTACCAATTGCAAAGTAGATAGAAAAGGCGTAACTCCATCTTTTGTAACAAATCTGTGTACAGCACAGAAATGTGTCAGAATATGACTATGAATAACAGACAGCTGGGATGAGGACGTATTAGCATACTACATTTTACATAATTTCTCATTACCATTTCATTACTACCTTATTTGCATACATTTTTTCAGGGTCAGGGCATGTTAGTTTAAATATCATCTATGAATCACACCTGTGCTGCGCTTATGACCAAACAGTGCCCATTGCCTTAACGTGTTCATATAATGACTACAAATATCACCCCTTGAACTGGATCTGTTGACAACCTGCTAATACATTGCAAATTACTGTAAAATACAACCTTTGTTTTTTAAGCCTTTCTATATTATATCCATTAATAAGAGTTTTAAAAATGAACAAAACTGACAACTGTTTCAGTTTTAGCTTACTGTCTCAGTGTATTTATCTGCATGATTTCATCTCTTTTACTGTTGTACACATTGGAAGGTACAGTCATCATAATGTTTGTTCGTCTGTCAAAAACTTGACTGCAACAGTTCACTACAAATTGTATGTTTGCATACCTTAGTCTTTAAGTGAAATTGTTCATTATGCATGCAAAGATATTGTTTTCCTGGCAGATTGCACTTTCTCTTTTTCAGAAGCACTCATGCAGTCATTAGTCTGGAACAGTACTGACATGTACAGACAGCTAATTCTTACTGGGGAGATGATTAACTTGTTTTTTCTGTTGCTTTCTTTTCTCTCGGGTGAACTCTTATACACATTATCTATAATAGTTACTTTTTAGATGAAAAGCTGCACAGAATGCCTCTCTACATTTCTTAATTGCTGCTTACATGGTTAAAGTCAAATCCAGATATTCTGAAACAACAGTTGTATAACAACCTCTGTTTCTTGTGAAAATCACTTCAATCCATTGCAGAACCTTTACAACAATCTCTTATCAATTAGCACACCATCCTTCTTGAACATGATGGGTAGTAGCTTGTTATTTTGTACTCAGTGTCATGTAGTGAATAAATAGTAATGCCGGTTTCTGTAATCATTATAACACACTGCACTTTTCTCAAAGGCAAAACTCTTCCTTATCCCTACTGTACTGTATAAAAGTAGTTGTGTGCCTCCATAATCAGAGATGATAATGTTTTACTCAAACTTGCACAGACAGTGCTCTGGTATACTTCATATGGTCTTTCTATGAATTTTAACATTTACATTATAACTTTCTCTTGCCTCAAAAATCATGTTTTTTTTCCCCATGTAAATAATAGAGTTCTGTTTTCTTTAGCTGAAAGTATGAACGTTTTGGTCTAAAACTGACTTGTATGTTTGTCTCTGATTATTCATTTTTTTTGTCTGACAATGTATACCGTTTTGGAAACAATATTTCACGGTACATTTCTTTTAAAAATGTTTCTTCTTTTCTTGGGGTGAGAAATACATTTTAGATATTGACAAAGCTGGTAAACATTTTATCTTTCAAAACCAGGAACTCTTTTACTGATATATATGTGGGTCTACTTCTCTTGTTCGAAAACACACTTCTTTGAACAAGAGAAAGTCGAGACCCACTTTAGCGAAAGTGCACTTAACCAAAAGTGTACTTTCGCGAAAATCACTTTACCGAAGCACGGTACAGTGGGGATAAGGAAATATACCTTTTCCCCATTGTAGTGTGATCACGGAGATAGTATATATAAGTAGCGGAGTTGTCGGGGTGCGTGGTGGCTTACCACTCTGCAAAAATGTGTTTCGCTTTGCCGGATCTGACCTCCACTACATATATATATATATATATATATATATATATATATATATATACTAACTCCAAGATCACACTTTGTTTGTTTGTGTCTTTCGGCTTTTCCCAGTTAGGGGTCGCCACAGTGGAACTCCGGTCTGCTAATGATTGGTAGTTGATTTTTATGTGCCGAGTTACAAGCCCTGACGCAAACCTTCAACGAAGGTACGCCCATTCACGCATGTCTCCACGTAGAAGATGCTCTAGGTGTGAATCGAACAGGACAGCATCTTACTGTGAGGTGACAACGCTACAGCAAGATCACACTACAATGGGAAAAGGTATATTTCCTTATCCCTACTGTACTGTACTTTGGTAAAGTGATTTTCGCGAAAGTGCACTTTTGTTAAAGTGGGGTCTCGGCTTTCTCTTGTTCGAAGAAGTGTGTTTTCGAACAAGAGAAGTAGACCTATATATATATATATATATATATATATATATATATATATATATATATAAAATCTTGTAAGCTAGCGGTGACTGCATGCATATTTCATTAGCCCTGAGTTTCTTTGTGTTCTAGACTTTATGTTGAAACCATTGGTTTATATGAAAATTTTCTTTTACCTTAACTTGTCAGACCATATGATATTCTTATTCTTGTGTATGCATTTTTGACATGTTACTGCGTGTTCTCTGAGTTATTTATTTATTTTTTTCAGTACAGCACCTTACAGTACAGGACACTGTTAACACTTTGTATAACATAATAATAGCCTGTTTTCTGAAGCAGTTAGACACTCTGCCCATGTTCAGCCACTTCTACTGGCAGAGTATGTATATTCAGTTGCTGAAGTTGCTTATTGTTTTAATTGATTCTTGAAGCTGGCAATAACTCTGAAAATGTCACCACTTTCCCACTTTTTATATATTATATGTCTGACTTTGTGGTTTCCAGACTACAATCCCTATTTCCATGACTCAAAACCATACCAATCAACTGTCCAGGTTTTTGTAGAATGTCTATTTTTTGCCTCATATTTTGGTCTGTTCCTCATAAAGTTTGTGTTTTTTTTTTTGTCAAATCATTGAGGATTGATGTCACTAAATAGTAACTTACCTTTGAGTTTCAGGCTTCATATTCATCAGAAAATACATGTTAACACTGCACCTCTCATTCTAGCAACTTTCTAATTTTACAAGAGCAATATTTAAAATTTGCCCTTATTTTGGGGCCTTTGTCCCTCCATTATTTTTTGCTTTGTCCAGATTTCTTGTGCTAAGAGCTTGAGAGGTATGCTCATAAGGTAAGAATTGTTTCACCTCTTATCAGTTAGCTTCTGTAAACTGTGTCATTCTCATTCACTATCTTTCCACTGGCATGTTTCATTCATACCCGATTAAGGTTTTTGTCTCTTACCACTAAAGTCAGTATAGTAAATGAGGAAGTAGCTTGTTTGTCTCCTTTAAATGTACTAATGTGTACCAGCTATTAATATATTTCCACGGGTTCCTGTCAGAACTACGAAAGATCAAAATCTCGAACGCGCAGATGAGCGAAAACACAGGTAATTGAAATCGATATTGTGAGATCGCGGTACAGTGAAGATCAGAAAATTTGCCCTTTCCTCACTGTAGTGCGATCTCAGAGTTGGAATATATTTTTAGGGGGTGTGTGGTGGGCGCAGCCTCCCACAGTAGTGATTTAGATTATCTGCGTTTTCGTTCATCCGAGCGAGATTTTGATTTTTCATTTATGTAATATAGACCCTATTTCCACAGCTAACTTTACACTGGCATTAGAGAAGGATTGTTTGCTTTTAAACTTCTATGATATTAACTTGCAGTTCTCAATTTAAACTATAGCCGTGACAAATATGGCTGTTCCTATAAGAGCACATAAAGTCTGAGACTGCATAAAGTTTAATAAATTAGTGCAAAATATGTTCATGTAAAATTATTTTTTTTTCCAGGGTCACCCACTGCTTGTCAAAGTGTTGGCTCAGTTCTTCAGTAAGTTGTTTGGGCAAGACCTTGACGCAAACTTGAATATTCTGGTGACTGTTGGTGCATATCAGGCATTATTCTGCACTTTTCAAGCTCTGATTGATGAAGGAGATGAGGTGAGAAATCCATAGCTAGTTCAAATACAGCCTGTCTTTGCAGATTACTTTAACTTTCTTTTGTTTGGTTGTCCTGTCCTGCCCGTCTCCCTTGGCCCTTATTGTATGTATCTCATCAACACTTAGATTAAAGGCTGGAGTGAAGAAACATGCAGTAAGCTTTTCTGAATAACTTGCCTTAAATAATATAAATTATAGCTGTCACATAATTAAAAGTGTTACAGTTACTCCTGTTGGAGCAGTGTGGATTTCCAGTTTATTCTGGGGAGGGATACACAGTGGAATTAATTGTCTGACAACCACTGAGTGGTTATAGCTGGTGTTACAATTCTAGTTGTTTGGTTGTAGCTGCGGGGCTGCAGTCTGGGTCACCTTAAGGAGAGATGACAAGAGTCAGAAGCATTACATATCAATGCAGCAAAGACTTGAGTCCAAATGGTTGTATCCTGTACTGACAAAGGGTGTTAGACTGACTGTTTGTTTACTGAAAACAGTAGTATGTATGGTAAGTATCTAATGGCTACTATAACTGAATTGTTTATAACATGAGAATCCTTGACTGACATATTGAAGATCAGCACATGCCACTTAGTACCATTATATCTGGCTGTCTGCTTATAGAGCTATAACTGATGTCATGTCGGGGTCGAGATCTGACAGCAGTGTGCAGTCATTGGCTGATTCTGTATGGGTTTTATAACAAGAACTCGGGAATAGATTCTCTTAGCCAGTTACAAGTAACATACTTCATTAGTAAAGGCTGATGCCTTCGCAACTAAAATAGTAATGTTATCCTGGTGTCACTGCTGTCACAAACGCATACATTGAATGCTTTTTTTTTTTAATTGCATGTGTGCATGAGGACTCAAGAATACATAATTTTTTCCTCTTTGATGTTAAATAGACTGTATGTTGCATGCATGAGTTGCAGAATTGTTCTTTTTTCTCCCTTTTGTGCTATATATTTAACAAAGGTACATATTTATTCCCTTTGTATTTTAAGAGTTTGTAGATTGTATTATTAGTGCTTTTGTCATGTGACATATTTGTGCAGCCTTGCCAGCTGAAAAGTAACATCTTGTTTATATTGAGGTCATTTTCTAATAACCATGTGTTTTATCTTGGTCTGGAGAACTGCTACAGGGAAATGCATTGCTCAGTCTTTTCTGTTAATAAAAAAAAGACAAGTTGTTGGACACATTTCCTCATGGATTAGATTCCTGTCGATTGATCAATAAATCATTCAGTAAGTGCCAATCCTACAAAACTGACAGTTCCAACCACTTTTAGCAACATCAGAATACGTTTTTTGGGATAACGAGCCTCCTTATAACTTCCATGTGGGGAGAATTCCCCAGACTTACTCATACCTTTCAACCTGGAGACATTGAAAATAGGAACAGAAGCCCTTAAAAAGTAGGTACATCCAGCCAAATATCTTGATATATAATTAAATCATATAATTAACATAAGAATTGAATACCAAATAGCACACACCTTTTCCAGATTCCAGTAGGAATGCAGGAAACTACTCAGAAACACAAGTTTAAAAACCAGAGTGACTGAAATTATGGCAAAATATGATCACATTATCGAAAGCAGTGTAAAACCTGTAGACTTTAATGAACTGTATTGCAAAATTCTACTACACAAAACCATTTATTTTTGCTTCTGTTAAAAGGAGATGTAAGATATGTATCCTCCTTTATTGGCGATATTAGAGTGGGGGCCCCATAGTGTGGTTTTCTGTGTACTAGACAGCTTCAGAAATCAGTTGTGATAAGGGAGATTAAAAAAATTGAGCCTAAAAATAGAGACACAAGTCCAAAAATAAGTAAATCATGTACCTGGGTAAATCAGGCCTGAAAATAGGAATGCTTCTCCCAAACAGGGACAGTTGAGAGGTCTGGACTTAATCCAGGATTACACAGCCATGAAAAACAGAGAACATTTCATTGTTGCTGTTTCATCTGGTTGACTTTGTAGTATCAGCATCGTCTGAAAGAGTGTTCAAACTAAAGACATGTTTCCTATAGAATTACAGACTGAAATCCACACACTTCATTTCTTAAAGTTCAGGACTGAGGAAAACAGGTCAGTAAATTTCTAATTTCATGTTTTTTGGTGATAAAAGTTCAGAAGTGTTTCTGAAATTACACATCTTAGTAAAATGTGATATTATTAGAGGGGATCTGATATCATGGTCGTATTTGTAAATGTACATTATGGTAACTGGATGCTTTAGGGCCTGCATTCTTATGGAAGCTCAGTCCTTTGAAATAATTTATTATTATTGACAACCCTGAAATTTTTTTTTTTTTTTGCACTGCTTGTCATTTTAAAATGCATGCTGTCTGGACTGGAGAATGAGTTGAAAATAATTCCAGCTGCAGTTTTTCAGGACAGTTGACTCTTTAAGTAAAAGGCTGAAGGAGCCGTTTACCTAAAATTTGCAGTTTTAACTGTAGCACCAACAGGAAGAGAAAAATAAGTTATATTTTCATTTTATTAATGTATGGTATAAATGAGGAAGATTAACAAATTAACAACTCAGTAGCAGGTAACTTGTATGTCTAGTCATAGCATTATTAAATTATTTTGCCATGTCTTATTTGCTCACACTGACAATAACCAGCCTAGTTACATTTTGCAAGTAATGTGCAGAATATGCCCAAAGCATTAGATTTTTACTGAAAAAGTTCTTGCAGTTTCAAAAACTATTTCATACACAAGCAAATGTGTACAAAATATTTAATTCAGTGTGGACTTTTAGGATCCCTTTAAGACTGCATGAAATTTTATTGCTCTGCATGTAACTTTCCACAAAGTCTGTGAATTTATATACTCCTTTTTAATTGGGTGAGTAAAGACCCCCATAAAACAGTGGTACCGTTAATAAGTGTAGTGAAACCATGAGATTGCTGCAAATTGGAGTATTAATATTCCCTTTTCAAATCTATGCAGTTTTAGGATGTATTAGGCTTTGTCTGATCTAGTAGTACCTATGGACAGTGTTTTTCTGCTTCATTTTTTGGAACGTTCATAAAAAAATCCATCAGAGTTTCAGACCATGTAGTGGAGTACCAGGCTAATTAATGATACTACTAAAAACACTGTTCATTTTCTCCCGGTTATTATAATCTTTATGGTTTACCTACCTAGATTTATAAACACTGGCAGATGTGAGATATATTTTTGGTATTATTTTAATTCAGAAGGGGAGTTTAACCATTGTAACTTAGTGATGTTTGTAATTTGGTGTACTTATTTTTACCTCATCAGAGCAGGATGAAACATTGTCTGTCAAACCAAACCTGTCTCTGTGAAAATACTTAATGCAAAATGCCCATTAGGCGATAAATTATTTCCTTATGGCACAACAACTTCAGGAACTATGTTATTAGAAAAGGGGTGTAGGGGGTCTTCCTTGGTATAAACAATATGATGAACTTTGGCTCTCACATAAAATAAAGTGTGATTGCATATGGTTTTGATCAGATAACATTCAAATAAATCATTTGTCAGAAAGGCACTTGACAGTTCTTTTTGTAATCTTTTGACTGTAATTCTTGTTCTTTTTTAATGCCTGGGCAATGTTTTTCTGCTTCATATTTTGGAACATTCATTAAAAAAAAAATCCTTCAGAGATTTTCAGACCATCTAGTGGAGTACTAGGCTAATTAATGATACTACTAAAACACTGTTCATTTTCTCCAGGTTATTATAATTCAGTCTATGGATCTGTAAATGTTGTTTGGTGCTGGTCTGAATTAAGCAGGTTAACTAATGGGAAGTTTCAGTTATTCTGCTTCTTTAACTGTGATTGAGTAGCACCCTTTTAAATGTCATTTGGTAGTGCCTTTTAATCAAATGCCATTGGGTAGTTCACTAAAATGGTTTGAACTAAGTGCCTTTTCTGAGAATTTAAACAAATTATATATTTCAACCAAAAAAAGTTATGATTCTCACTTGCTGCAGAGCTCTGTTGTATGGTATAATTTGGTGTGTGTGTGTGTGTGTGTGTGTGTGTGTGTGTGTGTGTGTGTGTGTGTGTGTGTGTGTGTGTGTGTGTGTGTGTGCGCACACGGGAAGAGATTCAGGGATTTCATTCTCTAGATACCCAAGCATTCCACTCAATTTTATGACCAAGCCACCAACTGAAATGTTGATGAGCTCACATAAGTTCATCTGAAAGATGGACATAGAGGTAACTAGACAAGACTGCCGACCATCCACTCCACTAGAGAGGATTTGGTGCTGGAAACAAGTATGTCTGGTAGTGCAGGTGATGTATTTCCAGCTGGCTGTGAATTGGGAAAAGGTTGTGACAGATGCCTCTGTATTATATCTCTCCTGAGAGTTCCCTTTCCTAGTTGAAATTGTTATGTTAGAATTGGGGTGTGAGGCTGCAATCCCCACAGGAAAGAAACTTTTGCTTTATTACTGTTGTGGAAACGGAGGTGAGAAAGTAATCAAGTATCCATATTATATGTTAGCATGTTACTTATATTTATATTGCATATAACCCACTTGTTGTTGCCAGTTGACTGCAACTCATCCTTGTGAGGATCAGCTCTTCACAATGCTTCTCAGTGAGATAAGTCTTATACATACATACCAAACAGTACACAACCTCTGAACACCTGCATAAAAACCCACACCCATAAACATACACATAGTGTACTGTAAACATTCACACACACACACACACACACACACACACACACACACACACACACACACACACACACACACACAAATGCAGTCTTTTTAATGACCATTTCCACCCCCTAGAACACCCTCACACAAATCATTCCAAATCCAAAAGGCAACTCTCAGAAGTTGTGCCCTTCTGTGAAAGTCAAACTGTTAAGCTTTAACAACACCTTGTTGTTAAGCGTCCCAGTCTCATTTACTCATTTGTAAATCCACCAGGCATCACATTTCCATATGACCAATTCCCTGATTATGCTTTTTAAATCTCAGCCATGTAATAATACAAATATGCCAACATCCTGGCAGATAGGTTCAGTGCTAACTTTACCCCCCTCTCACCCCCTAAAGGCCCCATCTCTATACCGGAAGAATGCAAAGTTCCTGCAATCACGGCTGCACAGGTAAAAACCACACTCTCCAAAGTCAAGAACACAGCTTCTGTGGGACCTGATAACATCCCAGGCTGCGTTCTACATGAACTACAGAACGAACTGGCACCCCACCTAAGTACCATGTTCAATCATAGCCTCACCTCAAGCTTTGTGCCCACTGAATGGCACACAGCGATGGTTATCCCACTCCACAAAGGGGGAGCCACTAGGGACCCCGGGAACTACCACCTCATTAGCCTGACGTGCCTGGTCTGCAAGGCTATGGAACATATCATCATGGAACTTATAAACAATGACACTGGTAATCTCCAAACTCTAGACCCCACCCAGTTCGGGTTTGTAAAAGGCAGATCATGTCTCCTAAACCTGATAGACCTCTTTGAAGCAGTCACTAAAGCTGTAGATGAGGGTAAGGTGGTTCACACAGCCTATCTAGATCTCGCCAAGGCTTTCGACACCATCCCCCACTCTGGAATTATAGATAAACTCACTAAACTAGGTATAAATCCCTATGTCACAAGATGGGTTGCGGACTTCCGTGGTGGTGCAGCAGTAGCGTTGTTGCCTCACAGCAAGAGGTTCTCCCGTTCGATTCTTGGCTTGGGTTTGGGAGTGCCTTCTGTGTGGAGTCTGCATGTCCTTCCCACGGTCGAGTGGGCTTTCGAAAGACATGCGTTGAATGGGCATGCCTTCGTTGAAGGTTGGGCATTGGGCTGGCAACTCAACACCATAAAAACCAACTGCCAATCATTAGCGGACCAGAGTTCCGCTGTGGCGACCCCTAACCGGGAAAAGCCGAAAGACTAACAACAACAACAAGGTGGGTTGCCAACAGGCTCACTGACAGAACCACTGTGAAAGTAGCAGACTCCAAATCCGACTTCAGACCAGTGACAAGTGGGAGTACCACAGGCTTCAGTCCTGGGTCCTCTCCTGTTTGGTATCTACTTCTCAGAAGTACGGGCTAACACAGAAGGTCTTTGGCTAACGAAGTTCTCAGATGACTGCAAACTAGGAGCTGTAATCGAAACTCCTAGAGTACAACACCCCTTTTGGTGTGTACCTCACAAGACATATACAGCAACTAGAAAGGCCGCAGAAATACCTCACAAAGAGGATTACTGACCTCAAACAGATGCCCTACGCAGACTGTCTAGCTTTACTCCATCACATATCGCCTACTCGGAGGCGATCTCTGCCTAACATACAAAGCTATGTCAAACCCAGAGCTGTTGGACATGCTCCACTTAAAGAAATTCCAATCTCTCCGAGCTACATGCTCTCGGGACCTAAACCTTGCCACCACAATAAACAGAACATGCTGGAGGGATAGATTCCTGTCCCAGAGACTTCCCATATTCTGGAACAAACTACCTATCTATAGCAAACAAAGCTCCTCATTAGCATTTTTAAAGAAAAATCTTGATGATTAGATGGGAGATAGGAAATTCACCCCAGGGATCACTTCTGTGGCTCTGCTCAACAGGGGCACAGGAAAATAATTTTCTTGGGTGGCAAAAGCCATGGTACCTTTTTGGCTAGGCTTATATGGGCTCTAGAGCCAATAGCCTAGTAACCTACCTATGAACCTATAAAAGTGAATACAATTAAGGAATTGCGTCATTATCTGAACTGCTGACTCAGTGGAGTAGGGGGTTTGTCCCGTACAGAAAAACATTGTCAGCATTTTCTTCTTTGATGAGTGTTGCTCAAAGTGTTCTTTCAGCTGACATGCTGTTGACCACATAACCTAGAGCCATCTCATGGGCTCTCTTTTCGTATGTTCAGTGCAAACACAGTGTGACTGTTGCTTTCCAATGTAATGTAGAACTTTCTTGATCTTTTTCAGGTTATCGTCATTGAACCTTTCTTCGACTGCTATGAGCCAATGGTTAAGATGGCTGGAGGGACTCCTGTCTTCATCCCATTAAGACTTGTAAGTGCATTTATTAATGCAAACATGTACGTCTAAGTAAATGTAAATTACATAAGGAAATGCAAATTGTCAGAAGAGCAGCTACCTTTAATCCAGAATTAAAATTTTGTATACAAAATTTGAGTTATCTCTTGGGAAGGAAGCAAGCAAGCTGTCATTATGGTATTAAGATAAAAAATAAATTCTGTGAGTTATGAACACTAATCATAACAGATTTATATTTACTATGCAGAATATCTGTTTTATTTTTGGGAACATAATCAGAAATGCTTAAGTAAACTAAACTGTTTAGCTTTATACTCCTCTATTTCTGCTACAGAATGATACTTCCTTACGCAATTGATTCAAACATTAAATGCAGCATTCTTTTAATTTTTTTTGCAAGAGAAACCACCCAGAATTGTAAACCGTAACAAAGTAGAAATGCAGGAAAGTCATGCAAATTAAAAAAACAAAAAGGTGTGTGTGTGTGTGTGTGTTTTGGGATGCAGCTGTATCATGTCAGGCAATATTTGACTAACTTTCAAAACAGGAAGTCCACATGTGTTCTACTTTGTTATGAAATGTCCTTTTTGACGAGAAGTAAAAGAGAATATTCTTATCAGTCATCAGATTTTACTGTTGGTAAAAATAACACTTCATACTTGACAATGCTTAGGTTTATTTCTAAAATCATAAGGATTTATTTGTTGAGTAAAGCAGAAGAATTTTCAGAAGAATATCAAAGACTTCATACTTGTGCATGAGTAGAAGTGTACTCAATGAGATGGACTATTGAAGATCATTTTAAAAAGAAGGAAACTAGATTTAAAGTTGACAGTATTAAGGGCCAGTGAATGGCATACTGGGGATATTACCGACATGCAGCGCAACAGACATCAAGGAAACTGCACTCCGACTTCATATGATGATCAGGTGTTTCCTTATTAAGATATCAGTCTCCTCCAAGTTGTAAAAACCTGCATCATGTATAATGCATACATGTTACATTTGTAACTACCTGTACAGGAAACGTTAAGGTTAATATAATATAACGTAATTTATTCTTCATATGTGAGATCAAATTTCAGTCTGGTATGTTCAACCTTATGCATGCTTGCATCTTCTGTTTCTCATGTACAGGTTTAGCTGTTGCTAAAACTGGCAAACTCTTGGCCAGTACGAAATTTTCTGATAAACTATTTAATTCATATATGACCTCAGAATGAGACACCTTTTTCCTTCATTCTAGATGCTTCTTCTGTTGCGCTAATAATATGATCTAATCCTCTCAACCTTGGACAAACAGGTGTGCATCATTTTAGGCTTTATAAATTAGTATTAAGTACTTTTTAAAATTTCTTTGCTTAAGAAATTATAACTATATTTGTCTTAATCACTCAATATATGAAAGTTCATCCACATACCCTGTACCTTTTCCTTCTATTGGAACTCTTTGTTCTCAACTGCAGCATACTGTTATCTACTCTGAAACTGTCCAAACAAGTGACACGGGGTGGGTGTAATGTAGATCTAAATACATTTCCCATTGTCTTTTCAGCTTTTCTACATAAATCCTCTGTGTGTTTAGAAAATGACAGGTCCTTGTCTATAGTCACACCTAGTTCAAATGTTCTTTAATCACTTTTACTTTACCATAAATGCCTAATTTTTTACTTAACCCTAACAAGACTCATAACAGCCATCTTTTTCAAAAACTTTTATTGAATTATCATTTGTGACATAGGCAGATTTACATTTATACAAAAGTAATCAAACTGCATTAACAAATTAGCATTAACAAACATTATACTTCACATATATTGCTATATATTATATAACCTAAGAACCATTGCATAAATTATTCAATTCCTGACCCTTTTTTTTAAAATAGGAAATATATTTATTAAACCATCACTTACGACATAAGCCATCATACATTTATATAAATGAAAACAAACCACACCGACACAATCCTAGTTGCAAGCATTTTACATCACAAACCATACTGACAGACTATCAGTTGCAAACTTATATATCACTTATAATCTACCCAATAATTTTCTGTCAAACGTTACATAACTCATTTAAGTCCTGCCTTCTTTTAAACCTCATTCATCCCCTGTATGCATTGTTCCCAATATTCCTATTTTTTCCTATGTACTTTGCTTCTACCCATTTCTAAATATCTCAATTCCAGTTGTTTTATCTCTGTTACTATATTCACTACTTCTAATATAGTTGGTTTAGATTTTGATTTTCTAGAAATTGCTTTTTTGGCAGCCACCATAATTAGACACAGCAAGGCCTTACCATATCTAGGCAATTCCGAATCTGTATCACAGCTCAGAAAAATCATCTCCCTCGTCAGACCAATCTGCCCACCCAGCATCTCTGCAGGGAATCCTTAAAGTCTGCCAGCCCACCACACTTCCAGGAAATATGTTCCCAAGTACCCCTTTCTCCCCGTCATACCTCCAGCATTTGCTGTCTATCTGTGGAAAAATTCTGTGGAGTCTACTTGGGGTATAAAAATATCTATGTAAACATTTCAAACCAAAAATCCTAAATCTTCTAGATTTTGTTGCATCTTTGGGAGAGTTGTATATATCCTCACATTGTTTCTTTGTGAATTGCTTATCCAGTCTCTCTTCCCAATCCTTTCTAACCTCCTCTGATTAATTCTTATAGTTATCATGCAGTATTTTATATGCTCATTATTCCTTTTTTAATTATGGTTTCTGTTCTAGATTCTACTAAAAACTCTACAAGTGCCAGGGGTGGCTTGGGCTATCAGACTGCAGGACTGCAGCCCCCACAGCTGTAACACTGAAAAAAAAAGTTTAAAAATAAAATAATTAGCTGCGAGTCCTGGAACTTCAACTGCGCATGCATGCTCGTCGAGTTCTGGGTTTCCTTAAATTCGGACTGCTGTTTAACCAGTCCGGATTACGAAGAGAAGGCATCAGTGTACAGATGCCCAGAAGTCTATATGGTTTGTAACCACATAGACTGGAAGGGGATCGGACTGCAACATCTGCAGTCAGGTACATGAATGCAAGGGAAATCGGACTGCAACGTCTGCAGTCAGATAGCTACTGATTGGCTCTCGCTGCAAGGGAAGGGAATTTGGAATTATCACAAGGGAAGGTTTGTCTCCAGGAACACTGCTGCAAGGAAATATACAGGTACTCTGTGTAAGTTGCAAGGGAGTATACAGGTTGTGTGTGTGTGTGTGTGTGTGTGTGTGTGTGTGTGTGTGTGTGTGTGTGTGTGTGTGTGTGTGTGTGTGTGTGTGTGTGTGTGTGTGTGTGTGTAATGCCCAGTTAAATATACCTGGTGGCTAGAGTTACTCAGGCTCAAACCCTGTACCTTGGGTACAGATAGCAAGAGAATGAATTCCCTACCCACCATCACTTGTGAAAACTGTCCAGATTTTTGCTTCATATTTTTGTTCTGTTCTGTTACTCATAAAATCTGTGGTTGTCTGGATTTTTGTATTCAGTGAAGGATTGAATTCACTAAATAATGACAGGCATTTGAATTTCAGACTTCATATTCTTCAGAAAGTACATACTAACACAAACCCTTTTATTCTAGCAATTTTCTAAGTTTATAAGATCA
Organism: Protopterus annectens; assembly: GCF_019279795.1. NCBI lineage: Eukaryota > Metazoa > Chordata > Ceratodontiformes > Protopteridae > Protopterus > Protopterus annectens. The sequence goes on from NC_056750.1 coordinate 344,123,739, forward strand.
GTATTTGAAATGTGTCCCTATTTGTGGGGCTTTATTCCCCTGTGATTGGCTTTGTCCAGGTTTTATGTGCTAAGAGGTTGAGAACTATGATGAGAACTGAATTCACTAAATATGTTTGGGGTGCTGTATTCCCCCATATTGGCTTTGTCCAGGTGTTTTGTGCTAAGAGGTTGAGAGCTGAATTCATTAAATGATAGCCATTTAAGTTTCATTCTTCTAGTCTTTCAAGAAACAGCAGATTTGGCATAGTGGTATGTTGCTCTGACTGTAGTGCACAGAGTCCTGGGTTCAAGACTTTGCAGTGTAATGCATGGTGGTAACACAACATTTTATTCTAGCAACTTTCCAAGATTATACAATCAATGTTTAAAATGCATCCCTGGTTTATGGGTTTTTGCCCACTCCCCAATACAGTTTGGCTTTTCCAGATTTCTTGTTCTGCAAAGTTGAGAGATACAGTTAAGTGTCGAGTGGATTTTACAAGGAGCTGAGAGCTTCAGGGGAAGATAAGTTTAGTGCTGCTTATGCTGAGTTTGCTTGCATTGTTAATAGTAAAACAGGTTGAATACTTGCTTTTGATGAAGAAGGATGTGGGTTCTACTCCCGCAGTATGTAGATGCATTGCTAATACTGTACTTTTAAAGGGTGTGGATGCTGCAGTCCTGAGAATGTCCTCTTTAGCAGAGATACCTAGTAACTATGAACCTGTTATCAGTTTCCCTATTGCAATATTACTAGCTTATAGTTTTTTTTTTATGTAACAAAGGCAATTTACTCATCAAGGGCAACAGGCACTTTATTTGTAGATGCAACAATGAAATATAAAGTTGTTTGCTAGCAACAACCTCTTCATTAGTTACAAATCTCTTTAACGTGGAATTATTTAGATGACTTTTACTTCTACAGAGATTGTCCATATTTACTGATACTGGTTGATTGTAGAAGTTTGAGTAGACTTTTGTTATGGAAATGTTCTGAATTGGGCAGTTTTGTCATAATTGGTACATGCATTTTGTTGCATTGTTTCATTGCTTACTGGAAAAATGTTCAAAACAATAAATTTAAAATTATTTAGGAATTAAGTCGCTAAATAATGACAGACATTGAGTTTCAGACTTCATACCCTTCAGAAAAATGCATGCTAAAGCAAGGCCTGTTATTCTATCAACTGTCTTAACTTTATACAAGAGCAATTTTAGTACTGTTTGTTTGTTTCCCCCAATATATTTGGCCTTGTCCAAATTTCCTACATTAAGAGTCTGAGAGGGTACGTGCAGATACATTGCTTTATAGAATTAGGTATATCCAAACCTCTCAGCTGTCCCGGATTTTGGCTCATAATGTTGCTCTTCCCCTAATAATCCCTCTACAAAATGACAATTTTCGAAGAAACGTGGAGGGTTTACAATTAATAAATAATTACAATGATCAGTTACAGATTACTTTTATTTCAGAAATGCATGTAGATTCTCTTATTTTGTCAGCTGCTCAACTTAACAGTACTAATATTAAAATGTGTCCCTTCTTTGACAGGTTCCCAGCTGTATTGTGTGGCTGTTTTATATTTTTGCATCACATTTTTGTTCCATTTTTCATAAAATTGTGGTTTTCTGGCAAATTAGCAGCAAATTATTAAAGACTGAAGTTTGAAAATAATGATAGACATTTGAGTTTCAAATGTCATACCCTTCAGAAAATTCATACTAAGGCAAGACATACTATTCTATTATCTTTCTAAGTTTATAAGAGCAGTATTTAAAATTTGTCCTTATTTTTGGGCCTTTGTCCCACTTCTATTTATGGCTTTTTCCAGATTTCTTGCTCTGCGGTTGAAAGGTATAACAAATGTGTCAGGGCCATCACCATCAGCCAGAGACATTTCAAATTGTGACATACTAGTTGTATCCCACACCCCATGTATTGAATCTGGGGATGTGTCCAAGCAAGGCAAGGAGCAGTTATGCAGTGTAAGTGTGCAGAGTATCCCCCATCCAAGGTAGACACAAGTACTACAGTGGCTTTTCATCTGTCCTTGATTTTGCAGAATGTTCTGGTTTTCTGTCATATTTTTATACTGTTGATTTATGCTTTTTATTATTCAGAAAATGCATGTTGTTGCAGTGCCTGTTGCTCTGTGTTTAAGTAGCAGTGCTTTAATGACCATCAGGTAAGCTTGTCTGAGATTGTAAGATGCAAGTAAGCTTTACTAAACATACTGTTAAAGAGTTATCAACACTGAAAGCTTTTTTGTTGTTGCCATGCAAAGAATATTTACATAACTAGATAACGTACAAGTCTTAGGTATTGAAATGCATATGACAGCATTTGTAATAAAGGACATGATTCCTGTATTTTCGGAAGCTCATTACATTTGTTGGAGACTTGCAGTCATCTTTGCAGGCTTTACCTGTAAACTAAACAGAATACCAATCTATCATGTGTGTTCCATAACCTGTGCAGTAATCCTTTAAGCAATTTATCTTGAGCTTGTTTCTTGTTTGCTGTTCATTTTTTACTTTGATCATGTTTTCCCCATTAAACAGGTCTTTTTTGGATAAGAAACATTTTTACAAGTGGGGGTATCACAAGAGATTGCTACTTTTAGCATGTTACTTGGTACTTTTATAAATCTGAATATAAATTATAATTAGAACTGCAGTGCAAGGAGAAGTGGTTTGAGTTGAGTGCTGCTTGTTTTTTTATACTTGATTTTGACTGGCATTCTAGTAATGTATTTAAAATGTAATTTATTTTTTCATGCCTCACTATCTTTTTCTTTCCATCTAGATATTAAGTAAGCTGTCATGTAGCCAATGCTAGCCAATGCATTGAAATATTTTTTTCTTCTCCACTTCATTTTGTCTTGATTGGACTCTCATAATGATGGTTTGGCACCCAGGGCAGCGTATTTAATTAAAGTCCCAGTTTTTGTGGTTGTGAGCATAGCTCCACCCCTTTCTAGTTGGTCACACCCCTTCCCATTGGCCCCACTCATTCAGCTGTCTTATGCAGCCCCCCCCCTTTGATTTGAAGTCACCCGCCGCCACTAACCAGTGCTGGTCTTTTGTTTAGGACCCACCTATTTCTTTCTCTTTGGTATACTCTGATATCAGTCCTTGATAGGGAAGGCAATGTCCAACTTACAGTCCAAATAAATTCTTGGCGTCTTCCCATTCTATTACCTTTCTCTCTCTGGTTATTTGCTACCAATACCTTGGTTCCTTTGCTAGTTTTTTCCAATACATTCCAGCCCCCTCTTACCTATTGTCTATATCCCTAATTGCAGTCATCCCTATTGGCAGAATCTCCTTTCTCCATTCCCATGTTGGCTTAGTTCTTAGAATAAACATACAACGATGGTAAGCGCTTTCACGTCTGTTAAGACGCTTCTTCAGACCTCAATGAATCATACCATCGTTGTATGTTTATACTGATAAAGAACCTGTCTACTATATATTAGTTGTATATTAGTTGGATTTTCGTTCACAGCTTTTTGGTGCATCCTTGAGATTTCATTTGTCTTTAGTTCTTAGAATACTTTCTGCTACTTTATGGATATAATATTCTGTATGATTATTGTTATTCTCCTTAAAGGCCTGCATCCAAAATTCCAGTCTCTCCTTGTTTCTTGAGCTTCCTCCCTGTTTCAGTATCATCCTTTTCCACTTTGAATTATAGTTTTCTGCTTGTGCTATGTAAAGGAGCCTTGCTATGTAGCTCTGAAATGCCCCATCAAATTGGATAATCCAAATCCACCCTGTTCTACTTGAATAATGAGCTTATCCCACTTGACTCTTGCCATCTTCCCCTCCCAGATAAAGTCCTTCAGCTCTTTAATAATTGCTATCCACAACTTCTCTGGTTGAAAAAAATATGCCTAACCTGTGTATAAGACTAAAGGGACTAAAAACACTGTGACTGCTTGTATCTTACTATCCATATCCATATAACAAAGCTTCCAGTTCCTCAATTTTTATATTATCTTTTGTTTAGTCTCTTCCCACATATCATTAGCTGCCACACCAGAATCATTTTTAATCCATACTCCTAAATACATCATTTTATCATGTTCCCAAAATACAGATATCGGTGAACCATTTTATGTGTGGCTACATAATTTACCACTATTGCCTTTCTTTTAGCTTCATTAATTTTCTATCCCAAAAAGATGTGAAACTGCATCAAAATGTTCCACAACACTGTAATGTCTCTTTCTGGTTTTGTCAGGTATAAAATATCATCTGCAAATAAAGCCAGCTTTTGTTGAATACCATGCCAATTCTTCTTCCTCTTCTTCTTCTTTCGGCTTTTCCCAGTTAGGGGTCGCCACAGTGGATCATCTGTCTGCTCATGATTGGCAATGGAGTTTTACGGTGTCGAGTTGCCAGCCCGGCGCCCAACCTTCCACAGAAGGCACACACACACTCACACCTAGGGCCAGTTTAGAGTGTCCAATCCACCTACTGCATGTCTTTGGGATGTGGGAGGAAAGCGGAGCACCCAGAGGAAACACACGCGACCACATGGGGAGGACATGCAGACTCCGCACAGAAGGCATCCCAGTCGATAATCGAACCAGAGAACCTCTTGCTGTGAGGCGACAACGCTAACCGCTGCACCACCATGGTCGCCCTGAATACCATGCCAATTATATCCTTGATTTCTGAGTCTCTTATTTTCTTTGCCAGTGGTTACAAGTATAATGCAAATAACAAAGGAGAAAGAGGACACCCCTGCCTAGTTCTTCTGCTCAAGCAGAAATTGTCAGAGAGGACCCTACCCACTTTAATGTTCACCTCCGATCCCTCATATAGCTTCCTAATCAACCTTATAATTTTTTCAGGAAATGCAAATGCTTCCATTGCCCTGTTCATAAAGTCCCAGCTTACTCTGTCAAATACTTTCTCTACATCCAGACCCACCAACAACAATGGTATTTTCTTACAATTCTGCTTCCTTTGGATCATCACTGTTCTGTTAATGTTGTCAAATGTTTGCTTCCCCTCCACAAAACCACATTGGTCCATATATATCAATTTTGGTATTACTTTTGTAATTCTTTTAGCCATTATAGACATGAACACTTTATAATCGTAGTTTAGTATTGAATGGGCCTGTATAAAGCTGGGTCTGATGGATCTTTACTCTCTTTAGGTATTACAGCTACCACTGCTTTCTTTCAGGATGTTGGTACTTCTCTTCCTCTTATAATACTGTTAAACAAAAGCTTCCAGATCTTTATTAGTTTTTCCCTCCTAGCTTCCAGACTTCCACAGAAATAAACAACAGGATCCCAGTAGTCAACAAAATAAACAAATTCACCAACAAGTTAGCGAGAACCACCAGGAGTCAGGAAACTATGCTGGAACATAGAAGACAGTTTTATACTGTGGAAAGCGCTTAACCTTTGTTGTTTTTATCAATAAACCTACGCTGTTCCAGCATAGTTTCCTGACTCCTGGTGGTTCTCGCTAACTTGTTGGTGAATTCGTTTACTTCCACAGAAATGCCATTTATTCCTGGGGAGTTTCCTGTAGATCGGTTTATACATCATAATTTTTATCTCATCTCCTCCTTTCCTAACTGTCACTCATCCTTCTCTGTCATCAATGCCAAGCAAGTGGGGTATTTCATTTGGATGCTTTAATGCATAAAAATACATCAGGATGGATAGCAGCATCATAAAATATAATCAAACTGGCTAACAGACAGACCTTATATACATACATGCTTACATCTCAACAGCTTACTACAAAATGGCAGTCAGGCTCGCACATGCTCAGTATTTATACACTTGTGCAAGCCCTTGGATAGCCTCTTAAAGGTATGTACACACACATTGATCTACATCCTTCCTCTTAAAATGATTTCCCTTTGTAAAAACAACATTAGAGATAGACATTAGAAACAAAACACAGTGTTCATTCCAAGTTGCTCTGTATCTGTTACACAGTTTAGAGATACGCCCATATCCCGTAGAATAGCAATCTGGACTAAATGTAGCAACAGGCACAGTCTTTGGTGAACAACTCATATCAGGAACTTCTGAATTTGTCACAGGAATGGGAATGTCCTCTGGAACTTCCTCTGGAATTGGAACACCGGACAACTCACTCTGAGTCTTTCTCACAGGCTGTGTGCTGTGGTATAGGCTCAGACACCAGTCTCAAATATTTCCAATTCTGCCTAAACTCTGCTCCTTGTGATTCCACATTGTACAATATCGGCTCTGGGCAAATACTCTTCACAACACCAGTCCGACCATAACCTCTAGACCTTTGCATCCTTAGCAGTTCTTCTTCTTGTAATGGATTGAGCGGTTTGCTGGTCTTATCACAGTAGAACTTCTGGATTAAATGCTTCTTCGACAGATTGGTTTTCACTGACCTGTTGTTCTTGACACATGGAACCAACAGTTGACTACTGATTGGTAATGTGGTTCTAGCTTGTATTGACAGAAGTCTCTGAGCAGGTGAACCAAGATGTTTATCCCGAGGAACATTTCTGAGATTTAAGAAATTCAGGAAAACATCACTATTATCTCATTTTGATTTCTCTAGTAACCGTTTTGCACTTTGAACTGCACGTTCTGCCAAACCATTTGACTGCAGGTACTTAGGGCTACTCATGACATGAATAAAGTCCCATTGTTCAGCAAATCTTTTAAACTGTTGGCTTGTAAAACTGCATGCCATTGTCAGAAATAACTTTGTGCGGGCTAGTACACTGTAGTTCGGGAATCTGGTTTAGCTTAAGTGGTTCTTTCTGTTGATGTGGCTTAGTACTATTACACATAGAACAAGTTGAAAGTGTTCTCTCAATGTCTTGTGACATAGAAGGCCAAAATGCTAACTGTCTTGCCCTCCTTTTGGTAGAATCAGTTCCTGGGTGACCATGATGCAAGATAGTAATGTACTGTAGTTGCAAGGACTATGGAACAATTACTTTCAGGCCTTTCATAATGATACCTTTGTCAGACAAACTCTCATCTCTGTATAGAAAATAAGGGTACACATCTTGAGGTAAACTAGATTGTTTTGATGGCCATCCTTGATTGATAAAGTTGTTGAGCCTTTGTAAAACTGGATCTGTGCCTGTGTGATCTCTCAGCTCATCAAGATGTATGGAAGAAAAATTTCTCACTTCCATGACTTCAAAATCAAGATTCTCATTTTCATGCTGTTCTGTGGTGTTTCTTGGCAATCTGAACAATGTATCAGCAAGATAAAGAAGTTTGCCTTTCTTGTAGACAATAATGAAATTATACTTTTGCAATCTCAGCATCATGCATTGCAGTCTGGTTGGAGCTGAATGTATAGGCTTTCTCAAGATAGTGACTAGAAGTTGGTGGTCTGTTTCAATCTGGATAGGTCTACCATAAACATAGTCATGGGACTTCAAACTTGCAAACACAATTGGCAAAAGCTCTTTCTCGATCTGGGCATAATGCATCTCAGTTTAGGTAAGAGTTCTCGATGCATAGACAACAGGTTCTCTTGTAGAATGATTGCACCAAGACCAAATTTCGAAGCATCACAGGAAAGTATAACTGGTTTGTGAACATCATAGCATCTGAGAGTTGGTGGACTTGCAATTCTCTGTTTTAGGACATCAAATGTTCTTTGGTGTTGCTCTAACCAAGACCATGATGCATCTTTATGTGTCAGCTCTCTAAGTGGTGCTGAACATACCTCTCAGCCTGGAAACATCAAAAATCTGGACAAAGGCCCATGAAAAGTAGGCACAAATAGCCAAGAATCTGTACATCACTGATTAACATAAAAAATGCATGCATAATTATGTAGCCCCACCCACTCCAATGGAATTGTGGGATACCAACATTCAAATGCAAATCGAAGAACAGTCTTCTTGTGTGCTTTGTAGAAATATTAATACCTGCAATAAGGATTTGTACACTGTTCCTCATGATTACCAGAATACACTAGACATTTATTTATTATTTTTTATGGTTGTAGAGTTCAGTAGCTAGAATATGAGACATTACAAAGGTGTACCAAGAGGACCGATGCATACATTTTGGATGCAAGGTATGGTTGCATTGCTTTCAACCAAAATCAGGGGAAAATCTCAACTGAATCAGTGACACATCCAGAAATAGTCAGTGTCAGGGACAGACAGAGACACTTTTAAAATAATAGTGTTATTGACATGAGGTGTTGATAAAATAAGAGAATGCGAGTCAATAATCCTCAGTGATTTGCAGAAAACCACAAATTATTATGAGGAACAGACCAAAAATATGAGGCAAAAAATCTGGACTGTTGAGAGCTATAGTTAAACTGTAGGTGTGTAAAAAGTAGAATACCTTACAATAGTTCACACAGACATGGGGACATGCAGACTCAGTGCAGAAGGTACTCAGCCAATAACTGAGCAGTATGAGGCAGCAGTGCTAACTTCTGTACTGCTGTGCGACATCTTTTGATACATACATAATGTTTTACTAGCTCTCCTACATTGTATTTTTGAATATGTCATAAGTTACACCATCTCTTTATTATTGTGTATGTCATTTCTAATGTTAATATTTACCATTTCTTACGTATATGGCTGTTAAGTAAGGTTCTAAATTTCATGTGTGGCAAACAGTTAATAAAAATTAAACGTACATTTGTTGTGATATGGGGAGTACTATATAGCAATCATTCTCTAAGATTGCTAACAGTATTTAAAAGTTACAAGACCCTCTGATGTATGCAAAGTCTGATTGCAGTTGCAAAAAACTTTCACTCAGTGTGACTAATGAACCTATGATCCTTTACTGAGATACTGTTCTAAGCATTGTCATCTATATACCCCTTAGCAACACCATGTAGCTTAATTTGTTTTTCTCAGTATCATTTCTGTACAGCAGTTCACTGGATTTTAATAAAATTTTGCAGACAATGCTCCTTTACATTAATAGTTAACCTCTCAATATTTCTAACAGATGTATTTCAACCATCTACCTTCCACATCTTTGGCTAGATGGAATCTAGCCTTATCTCTTCCAGGCAATTTCTCCCATCACAGCTGTTATACTTCTAAATGTCATTATTTCTCATGAAGTGGAATCATATGAGATCCTTTCCGTGATTGTAAGATGCAAATCCGTTTCTGTTCCTGTCATTTAACTCTCTTATGGCACAATCAAGGGCAACAATTTCAAGGAATTAAAATTGGCACACTTTTGTTCTCATAAGATGTAATGGCAGAACTGTATCTGTTCATTAGAAATGTAACTTCTTTGTATGATTCTAGAATAATATTTTTAGTGAATTCAAAATAAAAAGTGCATTAACACTTCAGAGTGGTATATTAAGTAAACAGTAATATAGTACAAGGGAATACAAAAACAAACGCTCAACAGTTAAAGCAATCTGGTCCACAATTCCAGTCTCTCTGAAATAGTGTGTGTATCCACCAGCATTCAGATAATCTCTGTTAGTTAATGCATTTTCTCGTAATAACTAAAATTCAGAGGCCTTGACTATGACCCCAAGAAGCTGTTCTGCTTCACTGCACTGAAAATAATTACATTTCTGCAGTACTGACCTCGAGTAACATATGTTGTTGATTAAAATGGAAATATTGTTATTGATTAAAATGGAAATATTGTTAACAATATCAGTTATACTGATACATAACAATAAACTGTGCTACCCATCTGCTACTTAAGTCACTTATCTGAAAAAAAAAAACGCTTATGTGCTCTGTTTTAAGTACAATGCAAAGTAGGTGTTATGCAAAGCAACTTGAAATGCATTTACTTCAGTGAAAGGAAAACAGTATAGCTCAGGGAACATTACAAAGCTCTTGTAATAAGATATACAAGAAAAATGTTGCCAGATAAGCCCTCTGTTTATCAGTAAACTGTGTAACATATTGTTGCTTAAGGTCTTCAAAAGGAGTGGTGACTTGCACAGTTTTCAAAAAAAAAAATACAACAGGTTTTATTGAATACAGCATAAAAGCTGCTTATTTGCCAAATGATAAAGCACAGCCTAGCTCAATGAATACAACAGAGCTCTTGTAATAAAAACACAAATAAAACAATACTCACATGTTTCCGTATAAACCCACCATTTACCAGTTCCAGAAATTCAATTGTGCATAAATTATTCTCATCTGTTTTAAAATTCTGTCCCTTCAACTGATCTTGTGACTTTTTAAGACATTACAGTTTCTTAACTTATGTCTCATTAGGAAAACCAAGTTCCTTTCCAGTTGCTACAGCAGGGCATCCAACATTGGACAGAAACTCATCTCCTACAGCCTGCAAGAGATAAAAGTAGCATGGCAAATTGCACTCACTCGGCATTTGCAAGTTCCTTTTCCTTTTTTGAAACCCACTGCTTTAAAGTAGATTAATTGTATCTCAGGAGTCAGGACTCAAAAATGTATTCGCTTCAAAAAATTTCTTACCCAAATACCCAACAAACAAACAAACTAACTTCACTTGAACTCTCATCTGAATAGATTCATTCCTACTCTGATTTAACTTGTAAAGTATGGGTGAGGCATCCACAGACTCTTCCCCTTAGAACTAATTCTAGGAAGATTCATTGTTCCCAGATGAAAAAGCCATGATTCTGTATCTGAAGATATTGAAAATTGACAATGGTTTGCTGTATACACAAGGCCAAACTAAGCAAACCACTACAGTATTAAAAAGTATGCTATTCTCTCACATAAAACAAAAAAAAAATCTAAACCTGAAACCAGGAACATAAAACGATATACCAGAAATAATATGATAAGACTGTAACCGGACACACACTGCACTACAGAACAAACTGGCAAAACTTACGTAAAGTTAAATCGCAATGTAAACAGCTCCGGTCACTGTTGTGCTGCTGCTGCTATTCCAGTTACAAACAGGCATGGTAAACATAGTCTGAGACACCGATAGGCTGGCAGTCATCACACATGCCCTGCACATTGATGACATTGTGGGCGATGGGTGATGACATCAGCCACAAGTTCAAGTTGTTAAAAAAAAAAATGGAGATTGAAGGAGGCCACTCGGGAATTCATGGCACCCCAATTTTTTGCCCTCAAAACCAGTAAATACCGTGGAATTTAGTACGGTTGAGAGGTATGGCGCTGAAAGTTGGATCAAGTCTGGAATGAACTTGCCTAGGTAGTTAACCATGACAAGAAAACTTTGCAGGGCTTGAACATTGTCTGAAGCTGGCATCTCAAGAATGGCTGTTTGCTTTGAAGGCTCTGGTTGTAGGCCTGTATTGGTAAATAAATGACCAACATAGTAACTTCTTGTAGCCTGAATTTGCATTTCTGTGGATTGAGCTTAAGATTCACTTGATGTGCTGTTTCTAGAACTTTTCTGAGGTTTCTGTCATGCTCAGCTTCACCATGACCACTTACTAATATGTCATCTATTATAATAGCACAAGGATACCCAGAAAAAAGTTGCTCCATTGCACGTTGAAAGACTTCACTTGCAGAATTTATCTCTAATGGAATTCTCAAAAATCTGTACCTGCCAAACGGAGTACTGAAAGTAGTGAGCAGTGATGATTTCTCTTGTCAAGCTGAATTTACCAAAATGAACTCTTTACATCTAAGACAGAAAAAACAGTGGCATTTGGCATCAGGGCTGCAACTTCTTCGGCTGTGCACATTGGATGAAGAGGTCTTTTTAGCTCTTTGTTCAAATCTCATGGATCAATACATATTCTGATGTCATCTAAGATTTTCTTATGAGTTGCAACTAGAAAAATCACACCTTGTCACACCATTTTATTTAACTCGGCTTGTACTTTGTCCTGCATGGCTATTGGAACTTTTCATGCTGGCCTGATAACTGCACTTACCTCTGGTTCTAATTTCATTGAGTACACACTTGGAGGCTTGTCTAGTTTGTCTTTGAAAAGATCAGTAGGGGTAGAAGAAAATGTACTGGGTGAAAATAGAGTAGTGGTCTTTTAAGCTAACATGATGGACTTCCTTATTAAATGAAAGCAGTCCCATTTTCAAACTGTATCTGAGCCCTAATAATAACTGGATATGCCTCTTGACCACATAAAATAACAAGTTGTAACATCTTCCAGCAGAGTAACATGAAAGCACGACTGTGCCTTTGGTTTGAACTTCTTCACCTCCATAAGCAGCAAGCTTCGCACACCTTGCCAAATCAAGCCTTTCACCATGACACACACTAGCAAATGTTTCTGCTGACATAACATTGCACTTGGAGCATGTGTCAACTTTGAGGTCTATGGGTTTTCCATTTATCCGAACAGTACAAAATACTTCATTCTTTGCCCATAAATCTACTGCGTTGACTGTTTCATGAAGCACTGACACACCAGCAACAAAGACAGTAGGGTTGCAGCTCTCTAATTGATCAACTTGTATATTAAAATGTGCCCTTTTAATAAAAGAATGTGGGCCTTTTAATTTACAAAACCTTTTAAAATGATTCCATTTATTACATTTGTGGCATTGCTGACCAAAAGCTAAACATTTTTCTCCTTTAGATTCCTGACTTCCGCCACAATTACGACAGCTGGCAATGAAAGTTGGTCTTTGAGTTTGCTGACTCACTCTTATGCTTCACTGAGACTGTGTGAACTCTGGAATTTGCTAGAAAGTTCTGGGGTTTACCAATGGGTGCTGCAGGAACTACAGTTGCTGCCATGTTCTTGAGCCTGTTTCTTTTAACCACGTGCTGCATACTAGAAACATGAGCTTTATCACTGTGCCTTCTAGAGCTATTCTCATTTGTAAGCATATTTGTGTGCTTTTCTATGAGCTCATATATCTGACAAATGTCAATGGCCTTATTTAAAGTTAAATCACTGTCACAAAGCAAAATCTTTCTCACAGCATCATCTTTTATACCACACACAAGTTTGTCCTTCATCAACTCATCCCTTAAATCACCAAATCTGCACATTTTAGTTTTATTTCTCAGGTCAGTTATTTTTGCTGCAAAAGTTTTATCAGACTTTTAATCCCTTGTGTAAAATAATTGTCTTTTTATAGTAACATTTGTCTGGGGGTTACACATTTCTCTAAATTTACATTTTAAGCACTCCGGATCCTCCCTTGACTCAACCGGTACAACAATATGATGGTTTTACTCCTCTGCTGTATAGACAGCAGGTGCATACACAAATGTACGTTCCCTTTCTGTGGCTTCTGACCCAGCTAGATTAAGCAGAATAAATGCCTTTGTATGGTCATATTTATCAGAAATTGCCACCTGTATGAAAATGTCGTTCTCTTGCTCTAACACTCTCCAGTTCTTAGCAATATTACTGTCAAACACACGTGCACTGGGTTTTTGAAATCCATCTGCCATGCCCACAAAGTATGTACACAAACACACTGAAAATATGGCCCTTGTAATTATGTGCGAACAAACTGTTCTGTGAGCTTGTAATAACATTCAAATGCACAATAAACTCTTCTAAATACTGTACTTTGCGAAATATGCTCTGAAATGGTTTTATTTTGCAAAATAACTTTACTGTAATATTGCACAAACATGCGAACACTTTATACACTTCTGATAACTCAGATATCTTTGACTAATACGAAAAATACAGGTTCACTAAGCACATTTTGAAAAATTTAGACGTTTCCTTTATTTTATTAGTTTTATGCAATGTGGCCTTTATTTCAAACATTTTCCATAGTAATTTGAATATCTTTATTAATATCGTACATATTGGTTTATGAGAGTATCGTTTAGAGGGTTCTGTATGCCTCGTTTCATATTTTGCAAATAAGAAATAGTGCTGAGCAAGTTTATATCTGAAATTCGTTTATGACCTGTTTTACAAAGTATATGTGCAGTAGTGACAATTCACTGCTGTATATTCCACCAGTTGTAATCGGTTGCCTCATGGCTGTAACTCTGGATCCCATTCTGACACCATTCTCTATCGTAGACGACAAGCAGGCGGAGTATTTTGTTTAGATGCTTTTAATACATCAAGATGGATAGCAGCATCATAAAATACAAATAAACTGGCTAACAGACGGACCTTATGTACATACATGCTTACATCTCAATAGCTTACTACAAAATGGCAGTCAGGCTCACACATGCTCAGTATTTATACACTTGTGCAAGCCATTGGATAGCTTCTTAAAGGTGCATACACATTGATCTACACTAACCATTAGTAATTGAGGCTCATCTACCTCTAACCTTGGCATATTTAATTCTTCTATAAACATTTCCATTTGTATCTTTTCTTGATTTCCATATTTCTCTACTTTATACAGATTTTCTTAGAATTTACGAAATGTTTCTAATTCCTCTACAGGATCGCTTGTTACCTTCCTTGTTATTGGCTCCCTAAGCTTGTTGACAGCCCTTTCTACTTTCTGTTGCCTGAGTCGTTCTGCTAAAAGTTTTTGTACTCTAGTGTTATTATCAAAAAAAAACAGTTGCTTAAAAGTAATCTTTCTAAACTCGTGCATATTATCAAGGTAATCCCTTATTTTTTGCTTAGCATTCTGCAGTTGAGCCTCCTCTTGTTCTGTTAGAATCTTCATATTCTGCAGTACTTTAAAATTTATCAGTCCCCCTAAGTAATTCTTAACCATAGCTGTCTTTCTTTTATTTCCACCCTATTTTTAAACTCCATCTTAATTTTATCCTACTCCCTAGCTCTATTTTCAGAAAACATTTCTATCCTCTCTAATAGCTCTTGAATAATCTCCACTACCCATTCCTTAAATTTTTCTCTTTTCAACATATAGGTGGAAAAGGGCCAGTGTGTCATTTTTATTTCATTACCATGTGTTTTTATTTTAGTTATTATTGGTGCATGGTCTGAAATAGTTACTGGGTGCATATCAAGACCTTCAGTTAAATGCACATGTTCCTGTGAAATGTAAATTCTGTCTAGCCTAGCCCAATTTTTATATTTTGGGGAATAATATATAAATTCACATCTTCCATGCCAAATATTTTCATAAATTTCTTCAAATATCTACCATCCTTTGTTATACTTTCCTTTCTGGGCCCCACAACACATCTTCACTGTTGCAAATCAAATTCCATTCCCCACTTATAAGTAATATTCCTTGCTAAAAACTGATTATCCCTTCCAGAATTTTCTTAAGCTCCATTATATCAGTTTTAGGTGGAATGTAAATACATGTTAGTGTAATCCTGCTGTCTAGCCAGTAACCCCGCAGCGCTACATATCTGCCATCATTATCTTTCTTATCCTCTTCTATCACTGTTGGAGCTCCTCTTGCAATTATGATAAGTACTCCTCTTTTCCTTTCTCATAACAGCCATCTTGTCTAAATTTGCCCTATTATTATAAGCTTCTGCTGTGTAAATAACTACAGTATAGGTGATATTTGTTCCCACGTCTCATTAGTATTAATCTTCTGTGTCTTAAAGAATACAGCTCCATTTGTATTAACTTCTCAGAATACAATTGAATATTTATTTGTTTTTGTGAATGTCCTTTGCAGTACAGTAATTTCAGTAACTAGAGGTTAGGACCTGCTGCTTTCAGTACTTCCAAACATCCTGCCTTGCATATAGGAGTAGTATATATATATATATATATATATATATATATATATATATATATATATATGTATATGTATATATATTCCTTCTCATCCCTGTCTGTCCAGTAATAGCTTACTGCTGGCTTTTGTTGTACAAACAAATTTAGGTAATTATTTCTAAATTCATCAGTATATCCTTACTCCCGTTTTCTTCTTTTTCTTGGGACTGAACAGCTGTGATGTTATTTATTCTCTAAGAATATCTTCTGAGGATTGTGTTGCCTAATCTGTTATCTTTCCTTAATAACAAAGTTTTTCTTTTCCTAAGGCAAAATCAGAAAAATAAGTTTTTTTTACTCTCATTTCGTAGCTGTGTGTTTCTTTTCATGTGTAACTTGATTTTAGATATGAAAACACACACACACACACACACACACATATAAAATTGCTTACTTGAGTTAAATAAAGAAAAAAATTCTCCCATACAGAGTGTGAGCTTAAGATTGCCCGTTTTTGTTTTTTTTTTGTTTTCTTTTCTTTTCTTTTTACTTATTTATTTGGTACTTTTCCATTAAACCCCTACCATGCATTTTAGGAGCTATTGCTAACTGTCTTTAGGTTCATGGAATCTAACCTATAGTTTAGCAGCCTTAGTAAAAAAAAAAGAAGTCTGTATTTCTTTAAAACATATTTGGCAAGAGTATTTTAGCAATGCAGATGAATCTACTTTATTGTTAAACTCTGAATGTTAAATTTAAAGTGCCTCATTACAAATTATGTCAACACAGTTTATTTCTGCAATTTACTATGACTGACAGTTGAAAATTTTATGAGTGTGGCGATAAGACAGTATTTCCTCAACTTTAGGATCAGTGAACGTTTGGTGACGTTCTGTGCGTTAAACATTTCCTCACATAAAATATATAGGGGATATGGAAAATGCTAAATATATTCAAAGCTCAATCTCAATATTTATACCTAAACACTAATGTCCTTTTCATAAAGTCGCATGTCGTTAGATGGAATCAGTAAACCAAAATGCGAGCAGATGTTGCAGGTCAGAGCTCTCCACTAGTTTGCTCAAGAATCAGGGATATAGCCAAAAATTATAAGAGACAAACAGCTACAATGATTGACTGTGTTTTTAATGTTACCCTTTTTCATTTCTAAAGTTAACATAACAAGCATATTTTGTATCAGCATGCACAATTTTTTTTGTGTTAAGAATAACAGACATAAAACTCGGTTGCTAATATAGAAAGTTGCCCTACTCATAAATCTCATGCTCGCTATTAAGCCATTTTCAAAACGAACGTATAGAACTGATAACATGATAATCTTCAGACTCAGAAAATGTCAACCTCGCAGCTGCACAGAAAGGTAGGCTGTCATACAAAGGTTTAGTACTTAATACACTATTTGAAAGCCATGTCATTTGTCTGATTTGCAGATGACCTATAGTTTACCATGAAAGCTGGTGTGATTGTAACCAATCATATACATGGGGACTGGGTGACATCTTCTCTTAATAACTGTAAGCAGGAGTCATCACCAACAGAGATTTACAGCAAAGGGGACAACACTTGAAAGAAGATAACATTAAACAGTTTGGGAAATAGAACGTGTACTATCGATCCAAAGCCGTGGGGGAAGAAATAAGCCAAAAGTCACCAGTACAGCTCTTAAAATGCGTGGTACTGGTTTAACGGAAAAGTACCATTTATTTAATTTGTTAACCAAGGTAGAACACTGATCACAAATGATCAATTTCATTCTCAGCCTGGGAAAAATATTACAGAAAATTTCAGAAGCAACCTGAATTCATAACCATATGGGGAATACAATGCAAAATTTGTAAATACAGAAAGTTAAATATTCAACATATGCATCATTTATGTTAAATACAGATTAGATATATTTATAGCAATGCACTGTGGAGTCATCATGTTTGAGTGAACAGGATGAATGTAAGCATTTGAGAAAACTGGAGTAAAAGTATAGAAGTATGCATGCTTAAAAGTGTATGGTAAGAGGGTATGTAGCAGTGGCATTTGGCTGTATTCTGAAGGTCCCTTTTCAGTTGTGATCGAAATTTTGGGTAAGAGGTTCTTTGCTCATTTATTTATTTTGCTAGCAGGCAGATAAACTGGCCACTAGAGCCCTTTGGCATTCCTGACCTAATTACACAAATTGAAAAATAATGCATCACACTATAGTGCAATCATTTATAAAGAGCAGTAGAAGGCAAAACTTGGTGCAGTTACATACAAAAGAACATTTGGTACTGCTCATTTCAGCGCATGCTCCAACTCCAAGGAATGGATTCCTGCAGAATTACTCAGTGCACCTAGAAAGCTGGGATTACTATGTAACAAATCCAGTACAACTTCAGTCACTGCTGTTGTAGATGCAGTTTAAGCAGTTTGGTAAAAGAAGTCAGTACATGAAGCTGGCAAAGGTTGTTTGTGAAAGTTGTAAATAGCAGGACATGCACTGGAATCTAAAGAGCTGAGAGACTAGGAATATATAACAGAAATGAGTCAATGCAAAGTCTTGCACTGGTCCATGGTTCTGTAAGTCAACCTTGTTACTGATGGCAAGGCTGGCCTTACACAGTGGCGAACTAGGATACTGCCTAGGGTGCTGTTCTCGGAAGTGAACTTTCTCTAATTTATTTCTTTATTTTTTAGAGCAACGAAACATGTCATTTTGTTGCTTTAAAAACTAAATACATAAAATGTGACGGCCTGCTACAACAAGAAGTGCTTACCCCTCAGCATGATGGGTGCTCCAGTGAGGAGGTGTTCCACTTGGCTTGGTCATTCAAGTTAAGCAATGTAACATCAGTTGAGCATTGCCAGTTTGCAAAATTATGTAGAGTAGATGAATGGTGTGAGGCAGAAAGCAGTGAGGTAAGTGTTATGTTTTTTCATGATGCTCGCAGTGGTCAGACACTTTTTGCATTATTTATCGCTTTGTGATTTGTGCAAGGCAACCTGGACTTAAGTATGTGGCAATTTACTTGTTTAGAGTAGCAAAGGTGAAAGTTATTAGATGACCATCACCAGACCTGATGGTTTATAACTGCTTTGGGTGGTGTTGGGTCTAAATCTCAACTGTCCCTGATTTTGGCACAAAATTTTGCTCTGTCCCTCCTAACTTCTAGTAAAGCTAATAACTTGGGGAGAAAAGGTGGTAGATTACACCTAATAAATAATGGCTGTAATTAGAGTTATAGACTTCTTTTGCTTCAAAAATGCATATTGTTTCACATTCATTTATTCTGTTAACTCCTGTTAAGTGTACTAATATTTAAACTATATTCTTGACTTTTCTTATTTGTCCCTGATTCTTGAGGTAAGAGGTTGAGATCTATGGGGTTAACTCGATAAAATTAACTGACACTTTTGTCCTTTGTTCAGTTTTAAGCAATCATTGCTGTCTGTCTTTGCAGGCCAAGTATACATTTGAGAGAAGTAAGATGGGCTACTTAATGTGACAACTGATATGCACAGATAAAATAGGATATAATTGCTGGGCGATGTGTGGAGGAAAATAACTAGCCGTTGGCTACTATTTGCATGTTATTCTGAGTTTGCAGGACTGACATTTATTTATTTATTTATTTATTTATTTATTTTTGACATTTGTTGACCAGGTTGGTTCAGCTGGGACAGAGCTCTTTTTCAGTGGAGACCTGGGGAGAAAAGCTCCACAGTTAATACATACATTTAAGTAGACTTAGTACAAAGATAATAATGCAAAATTACAAGTAGATATATACAAAAGCCTGTTAACATGAATAACAGTATCTACATAGCAGCACGTATTAGGGTACAGTGCAGAGTAAAAAAGAAAACAATACAGATAAAATTTACTAGGCAAAGAATTGTAGTTACAGTGAAGTAAAAGGTAATTAGGTAAGTGTTTCTAAGCTTAGTCTTTCAACTGTTGAAAGTTTTACTTCAGTACAGATCAAACAGGCTGTGAAAGGGAGAGGAGGAGTGAAGCAATTTGGAATAGATTAATGTGTAGCAAATGTTTGTTTGGAACGAAGGTGAAATGTGTTACATGGCAATCCTGTTATCATAGTCTTAACTTCTGAATTGTACATGGGTGTGGCTATAACTTCTTGGTGGGGGGTTACTACAAAGGCAGTGTTAAAATCCAGTTATATAGCCATTGTGTGTCTCCCCCAGAAACTCTGTAGATCTGTGTGTTGTGTTATGCATTTTATCCTTTTTTTTTTTGAGAAATGACTGTAAACTGAGCAATGGCTCTTGCTCGGAACCCCATCTAGTCTAAAACTAGCTCTGCTCAGAGGTGTACACAAAAGGTGGCTGTAGGATTTTGTGTGAGGTGCTAAGGATGATATAAATATTTATTTAACTTTCCTTTTGTACCTCAGAGGTCACTATCTTGTGTTGGGCTAGAGACATTATAGTCATTTTTCTTTAACCTCCCTCACAAATTTCAGAGGGATTCTCAGAAGGTCACTAAGCTTATACGGAAACAGTGTACTGTCTAAACGTAAGTTGGAAATATTACTGGAATTATTTTTTTTCCTCACATTTGAACATCAGGTGCATATACAGATAGTTATATTTTTGGGAGAGGTTAAAATGCAATCTGTTTATGTATGTCTAAGAGCAAATGTGTTGTATTTTTTTTTTTTTCAGTTTTGTCCACATCTGAGATCAGAAGGGTACACTGCAGCAGTGACTTGAAATATGATTGTGGCCATTTCTCCTGTAATTCTCATCCCAATTTAACAACAGATGGTGATACACAGAAAGTGACTAGCTTTTGTAAGGTGGCGTAGAGAGGCAGGTTCTGTTTCCAGATATGATTTATGTATCATCACAACCATTTGTCTTCTATGCTTGTTGTACAACCATTTATTAACAATTCTTTTTGTGCACTGCTATTTGGTTAATTTCATTTTTTACAAGAAACATATTTATTAAATTAGCATGTGTGATACAAACAATTTTACATTTATATAAATGAAAATAAATCATAGTGGCACAATCTCAGTTGTAAACATTATACTGTACAAACCGTGCCAACACAACTGTAGTTGCAAACATTATACAACACTTTTAATATATACAGTCATTGTCAGTCAACCACTGCATAGCTCATTTAGATCCTGCCTTCTTTTAAACATTGTTCCTCCTCTGCATGTATTGATCCCACACTTCCCATTTTTTCTTGTGTAATTTGCTCCTACCCTTTTCTAAAGATCCCAGTTCCAGTTGTTTTATATATGTTACTATCTTTGTTACTTCGAGTAAAGTTGGTTTAGACTTTGATTTCCATTTTCTAGTTATTGCTTTTTTGGCAGCCATCATCATTAGACTCAGCGAGGCCCTACTTTGTCTAGTTATTCCAACTCTGTATCATAGCTCAAAAAAATTATTTCCTAGTCACTCCAGTTTGCTCACCCAGCATCTCCGACAGAGCAGTCTGCAGAGAGTCTTTAAAGTCAGCCAATTCATTACACTCCCAGAAAATATATTCCCAGTTACCTTTTTCTTCCCCATCACATTTCAAACATTTGCTGTCTACCTGAGGAAAGATTCTTTGGAGCCTGCTTGGAGTGTAAAAATGTTTATGTAAACACTTCCAGGCAAAGATCCTAAATCTTCTAGATTTTGTTGCATATTTAGGAGACATACATATATCCCCCATTGTTTCTTTGTGAATTGCTTATCCAATCTCTCTCCCCAGTTCTTCCTAAACTCTTCTAATTTGATTGATTCTTATACTTATGCAATATTTTATATGCTGTACTAATTATTCCTTTCTTAGTGGCCACTTCTGTTCTAGATTCTACTAAGAACTCTACCAGTGCTGGTCTTTGTTTAAGACCCCCCCCCCATTTCTTTCTCTTTGCCTGTACTCTGATAGCAGTCCTTGATATGGAAGACGATCTCTCACCTGCATTCCAAATAAGTTCTTAGCATCTTCCCATTCTATTACCTTTGCCTGTCTAGTTATTTGCATCCAATACCTTGGTTCCTTTGCCAGTTTTCTCCAATATACTCCCGCCCCCTCTTGTCTGTTGTCTGTATCCTGAATTGCAGTCACACCTATCAGGAGAATATCCCTTCTCCATTCCCGTATTGACTTAGTTCTTAGAATACCTTCTGCTACTTTATGATTATAATGTTTTGTAAGATTATTATTATTCTCCTTAAAGGTTTGCATCCAAGATTCCAGTCTCCCCTGTTACTTGCACTCCCCCCTTGTTTCTTCATCATCTCTTTCCATTTTGAGTTATAGTTTTCTGCTTGTGCTATGTATAGGAGCCTTAACTGTATTGCTCTGAAATACCCCTTCAAAGCGGGTAATCCCAATCTGCCCTGTTCTATTGGAAAAATAAACTTATCTCACGTGACTCTTGCCATCTTCCTATCCCAGATAAAATCCTTCAACTCTTTAGTAATTACTATCCACAACTTCTCCTCTGGTTGATAGAAATATGCCTGACCTGTATATAAGGCTTGCTGATAAAACCCACTCAGTTAAAATAGGAGAAGCCACCTCTAGTAGTAGACCTATAACGAGTGGCATACCCCAAGGATTGGTCTTGGGGCCTCTGCTGTTTGGGATATACTTTTCTGAGGTGCAAGCCAAAATCACTGGTCTGTGGCTGACCAAGTTTGCAGATGACTGCAAGCTGGGCACTGTATTAAATTCTCCTAGTGATGTGAACATCCTCCAAGGGGGCCTGACCCAAACTAATGACTGGTGCTAGAAGAATGGCCTCAAATTGAATGCCAAGAAATGCATCATTATCCCCTTTGGGGAAAATGGCATCCCCACTAATTATCACATTCATAACAACGTTCTAAGCACGCAATCAGTCGTGAGGGATTTGGGCACCCAGGTTGATAGCAACTTGACATTTGACCACCACGTTGCCTCCATTGTACGGAAGGCTTTTTACATGGCCCACCTCATAAATAAGGGTATTTAATCTAGGAACAAGGAGGTCATAACATCCCTGTACTCCTCCCTTATCAGACCCATTATCGAGTACAATGCCCCCTTTGGCAATTACCTTGCCAACCACATGCAGCAGCTGGAGAGACCACAGAGGTTCCTGACCAGGAAAATCCAGGGTCTCGAACACCTATCTTATACAGATAGGCTAAAAGCCCTGTCCCTCTACTCAGTCTCGTATAGACTGCTCAGAGGTGACCTGTGTCTGGCATACAAGCCCATCTCAGACCCAGCCTTGATGGAGTTGCTGCATACCTGTAAATCAAACTCCATTCATGCAACCCGCATGCAAGGCCTCAACCTGGTCTGTGACATTAATAGAATTTGTTGGTGGGATAGATTTATGTTCCAAAGACTACCCCATCTGTGGAATAGACTCCCTCTCCATGTCAGGCAGACTACGTCACTGACCCTCTTTAAGAGGAACCTGGATGATATCCATATCCATATAACAGAGCTTCCATTTTCTCAGTTTTTGTATTATCTTTTGTTTGGTCTCTTTCCACATATCCTTAGCTGCCACACTGGTATCATCTTTAAGCCATACTCCTAAATACTTCATTTTATCATGTCTCCATAAGTATAGATATTGCTGGACCAATTTGTATGTGGGTGCATAATTTACCAATATTGTTTTTCTTTTGGTTTCATTAATTTTATATCCTGAAAAGGTTTGAAATTGTCTCAGCACATTCCACAGCACTGTGATGTCCCTTTCTGGTTTTGTCAGGTATAAAATAATATCATCTGCAAATAGAACTAGCTTCTCTTGACTACCATACCAACTATATCCTTGGTTTTCTGAGTCCCTTATTTTCTTTGCCAATGGTTCTATATATAGTGGAAACAACAAAGGGGAGAGAGGACATCCCTGCCCAGTTCCTCTGCTCAAGCAGGGATTATCAGAAATGACCCCACCCACTTTAATTTTCACCTCCGATCCCTCATACATCCTTAACCAAAAACAGAGAGAAACGAACACCCAACAAATAAACAGTACAAGGGTGTAATAAGGAGGCCCAAACCCAAAGTTCCAAGTCGAACCACTTTATTCCAAATGGAACAAAGCGGTCAACTTGGAACTTTGGGTTTGAGCCTCCTTATTAAACCCTCATACATCCTCCTAATCAGCCTTATCATTTTTTCAGGGAATGCAAATGCTTCCATTGCTCTGCTCATAAAGTCCCAGCTCATTCTGTCAAATGCTTTCCCTGCATCAAAACCTACCAACAACAATGGTATTTGCTTACATTCTGCTTCCGTCTGGATCATCACTGTTCTGTTAATGTTGTCATATGTTTGCCTCTCCTCCACAAAACTACATTGATCCATATCTATCAATTTTGGCATCACGTTTGCCATTCTTTTTGCCATTATAGACAAACACTTTATAATCATGATTTAATATTGAAATGGGCCTGTATGAAGCTGGATCTGATGGATCTTTACCCTCTTTAGTACAGCTACTACTGCTTTCTTCCAGGTTGCCTCCTCTTAAAATACTGTTAAACAAAACCTTCCAAATCTTTATAATTTTTTTCCTCTCCTAGTTGCCAAACCTCCACAGGAATACCATCTATTCCTGGGGACTTTCCTGTAGATTGATGTTGGTTATACATCACCATTTTTATCTCATCTCCTACTATCCTAACTGTTAGTAATTGAACCTCCTTAACCCCTAGCCTGAGCATATTTAATTCTTCCATAAACATTCCCATTTGTACCTTTTCTTGATTTCCATATTTCTCTGCTTTATACAGACTTTCATAGAATTTTCAAAGTGTTTCCTGTACTTCTACAGGATCCCTTGTTATCTTCCTTGTTATAAGCTCCCTAAGCTTGGTGGCAGCCCTTTCTGTTTTATGTTGCCTGAGTCGTTGTGCTAAAGATTTTTGTGCCCTAGGGTTATTGTCAAAAAACTGTTGCTTAACAGTGATCTTTTTGAACTCATGCATATTATCGAAGTGCTATTTGGTTAACTTTGAGCATTAAGCCTTGGACACAATTCATTTCTTCCTTTGAAATAAAAAAGTAGGATTTAATTTCTTGCCTTATGAATGATTTTTGTTCAGGTCAACATTGAATCAAAAGTTTGAAAAAAAGTCCTAAAATGCACCACAGAGAAACTATAACCTTGTGGCTTCTAGTGCCTAACTGCCCGTAGACCCTTACCTTAATTTAGTTATTACAGTGAGTCTTGGTCAGTTAGTGTGTATTGAAAGAATTCAGGGAAAAATAAAATTGAAAAGTAAGACTGAATTTCTTCCCTTAATCATGATTTTTATCCAGGAACATCACTGGATGAAAATGTTTAAAAAAACTGAAAGATACACCTCAGAACATCTGTAGTCCACATGACTTAATGCATTTATTTGTACCTGCGTTACTACAGTGAAGCCTGGGTCAGTTATGCATCTGGGGAAGGATTCAGGTTAAACCAAAGTTGAAAAGTAAGACTGACTTTCTTTTCTTAATTGTGATTTTTGTTTAGGCCATCACTGGATATAAAGCTTGTAAAAAAAATGTAAAATGCATCTCATGTAAAACCACCCATGTTTTCCATGGGCCTTCCGTTCTCCAGTTTAATACAGTTTTTTTTTCTACAGAGTTATCAGAGAGCAGTCTTGATTACTTAAAATGTGTTGAATGAATGGGTAAATGTAGTAAAATGGAAGAGTTTTAGAAACTGTGAGAAGAGGAAGAAAAAAGTCATCTGAATGGTGAGGGTAGGCCAATGTAGAGGCACTAGATGGTTTGTGTGTATTTGTGTATGTTTCATTGTGGGTTGGGGGGCACCATGTAGCACTGACTGATGGAATGCATACATATATGTGTGTATATATATATATATATATATATATATATATATATATATATATATATATGACCATATGAATGTGAAAAATATGTATTCCACAAAAACTGCATTCTTACAGCAAGTAAGGTTTTTTTTATACACATTGATGATAACCATTGCTGATTACATCCCTAGCATACTCACCTTGCATTCCACCGTCACAGTCAACACCCATGACAGTGGTTTTACAGCAAAGCACCATAAAAGACACCCACCACTGCCACTGTAATGCTGTGTGTCTCCTAATTCAGCTGAACTAATTTTGCATGTACGAATTTTATTAATTCTGTGAGGACATAAGAAGAATATAGTGTTATGTTTGTACAGCTGTATGTTTCTCTAGATGTGTTTGGCTTCCCTGTACTCACCTTTATTTTCTGTGAAGATGAGGTTGTGAATGTTGGGAGGAGAGCAGAACGATGAAAGTGAACAGTACCATTTCATTTCTGTACTTCTATTGTTTAGAAATTAATCCTAACTGGTGCAATAATGCCATTATGTAATGGCAAGTACCCTGTGTTTTTGAGAAAACAATCAGTCAAGAATGTCTACAATTAGCTTTTTTTTTTTTTCAAAATATCATTTGGAATCTGAACATGGATATACAAATTCAGAAGTTTTAAAAATCACACTCTAACTATTAATCACCAGTAAGTGTTACAGTTTTCAAATGCTACACAAAACAGGCTGACCATGTCATTATCACCACTGTATGGTTACTTAGGTTTAGATTATAGTACCATTCCTCAACAAACACATCTACAGTATTAACCAAATCTGGCCTGTTGATGTAAAGCCATCCATTTTTCAGCTAACATTCAAGTTGTTTTTGGTCAGCACTGTCAGAAAATTTACAAAGTAGGCCAACATCATGCCAGCATCATAAAATGGCACATAACTTTGTTTGAAGTTCTATAGCCTCAAAGTGATCTGCATACTGTACCATGTAAAGACATAACATGAGATTTCAGATACCGCATAACAAAAGTTCATATAAAAATTCCAGTCTGTGTATGAAGAGCCATATTACAAATGAATTCTTTCAAAAAAGCAAAGGTATATCACAGCTGTATCATGAAAGGATTCACAAGGACATTTACATACTGAGCCAATATCCACTCTCCAAAAATGGTCACGTCATGTAGTGTTGGTATAGAACTCTTGAAAAACTATGAAGCTAAAATAGTAAAAGATTTTCAGACAGTGAAGATCAAAACTTTCAGACAAGTGACCAAAACCTGTATTATGGTCTTTCAACTGTTTAGAGACCAGAAGAAGGAATTCTAAAAAAAATGTAGCATGTAATATGTGCACAGTTTAATGATCTGTCTCCATGAAAATGTTGTGAGACTCACAAGCTAACTTGCATTTTTATTTGTGTGTTAACTAGTTATGTGAGCTGACCTTTCACAGACCCTTTTTCTAGCATGACTACAGGGGCAAGGGTAAATAAAAGATATAAAGATAGTTGAAAGAAGCTAATCAACCAGCATATTTTAGGACATTCTAAAAAAATGGAGTACCCAGATAATAGGGAGAGTATGCAACCTTCACACACACAGTAAGCAGAGGTCAGGACAGAGCACCCAACCCTGGATGTGTGAGGAAGATATATTAACTACTGTGCTACTATGCTGCCAAATTGTCACTGTTTGTGTAGTGTTTTACAAAATATCTGTTTTCTTTTATGTCCACAGATAATGGCATTTTTCAACACTGCCAAAAACTGAATACATTTACAAAAATGAGCTGAGTACCATGGTAAAGGTGTCTTATTTTGAAGGACTCTTTCTTCTCAATATATGCCCTGGTCATAATATTTTCAGAACCATGGTTCCTATTGTTTTTAAGGGATGCTGTAAAAAAGACTGCATGGCACGACTCTGTCAAGCCACTAAAATAAACATACAATCTATCCACAATGTTTAATGTGCAAGTTTTGTGACCTACATTAAAAATGGGTTCAAAGACTGCATCAATAAAAGTTCAGAAATGTATAACTGTGTGAAAATTGTGAATTCTTTCTGTTTACAGTGGCATTATCACCATAACTCTCAGCCTTAAACACAAAAAGACAGAGTAGAGATATACTCTGATTAATAATGTTGAGGCCAATAATGTTTTATAATTCATGTCATGTTTAAAATGTCTTCTGCACTTTGTACATCAGCTGTGAAATGCATCATGGCCAGTGCTTAAGAAGTGTGATGAAAGAGGAAAACTGATTGAAGTAGTGACTTGGATTTTTCAACCCTCCTTTTACAAACCAAATAATAGTTTTCTATTCTAATCCCCCTCTTTTACCAATGAGCAGCTTAAACAGCAACAAGCTAGTAATCATATTAAAAAACAATGGAACGGAAGTGCAAAAAGAAAGAAAAAGCCTCCAAAAACCAAGGACAAATCCTCCCAGTCAGCATCACTATATGCCTGTTCAGGCACCCCTTCCTCACACTGTAGCAACTTTTCTATGTCACTGAGACTTTATCTTACTTTTTGGCATCAGTCTCAGACTATTGGGTTCTGAATGTAATCAAATGGGGGGTTTCTTTGCATTTGGATTCCCTTCCCCTCTTTCAAGAAATTCCCTCTTGACAAGGGAATCAGATTTCTCTTTTTTCTCTGATTCTTTTCAGCATGCTATCTCAGACAGTCATACAACCAGTGCCTGACAATCTTGTAGACAAAGGTTAATATCTGATGATATTTCTACTTCCCAAACCAGAAGGATCCAGGAGGATAGTACTGGAGTCAAGATTCCAAAGTTCAAGATGTTTTCACTTCAGTATGTTGCACCTCTTAATTCCTCATCTAGCTTTCATGGCAAAACTGAATCTGCGGGTTGCTTATTACCATCTTCCTATTGCCAAGTTTTCAGTCATTTCTTAAGATTTGTTGTGGGTGGGCATCCATGATGACTGTAAACTGATCAACAGCTTAATTTCAGATCTTCCAGTATGAAAACAGAAACTGAGAAAAAGGGGTCAGTAAAATTGTCAATTTGAGTAAAGTTACATGCTAGTATGTATACTGCCTGGATTCTTGCAAAGAAATTTGTGTCTCAAATAGTGTGATGGTACATTTTCTCTGACTATGGTGTAAAGGGTCCTGGGTTTGAAACTTGGTAGGGCTGGTTATTTTATGGGAGGGTGGCCTAATGGTTAAGGTGTTTGCCTTACAAACACAAGGTGCAGGGTTTGAGTCTCACAAGGGATAATTGTCTAGGCTTAAAATGGCTCGCAAGGGCAGTTAGCTTAGTACTAATCTATGAACCTATGAACCTAAGAAATTGGAAAACCTGAAAGAAAATCAACCAGAAGATTTGAAGAGAAAACACTGACTGGGAAGAGTCTTGCAGCTGTTCAGCAAAAAACAGTTCAAACTTCAGCTTTGGTACAATACATGGCTTCAAGTAATTTAGAGGAAAAATAAATCAAATGTACTCAGAGGTGATTAAATTAAACATTGAAGGAATACATCAACTCAAATGACAAAAGGCTGGAAAAAAATAGAATAAGCCTTAACTAGCTATTCAGATAATATGACAAAACTGCAATATATCAGAGGATAAAATAAAGAAAAGGCTGGCTGAGTTTGAAACTTCTTGAGAAGAGCAGTTTCAGTAATAATAATAATAATAATAATAATAACAGAGTTAGAAGATAGGGTGTGCAAAGAAAACCTGAGGTTTTCTGCCATACCAGAAAAACTGAAAGGAACAGACTGTATTAATTTTATGAAAGCACAAATAAGCAACTGTGCTACTGCTCCACAGCAGGATTGTATTAATTGAAAGGGCACATTGATTGTATGCTCCAAACCTGGCCATGAGAAAGCAGCCAAGACCTGTATTAGTAAAGATGCAATCATACCAGCAGAAAGAGTTGATCCTGACAAATCTGTGGCAGAAAGAAAAGTATAGTTGGAAACAGGAGACCATTTCTGGAAAATTATTGTTCACTGTACACTGGACAGAAGAGAAGCAAATTAATTCTAGCAGTTAGAGAATGCTGAGAGGCAGGTGTGAGTTTTAAGCTGCTGTATCCAGCTGTCTGCAGAATATTTTTAATGGAGAATCAAATACATTTTTGGATGGCAGAACAGGCTGAGGAGGTAATAAGGTTTATCCAAAAAAGTGAGCCAGCAACCAGAAGAGGACCCTGTGTCTCATTTTTCTGACAATAAGACTCCTAGAGAGACTTTGCCAGTGAAACCTTTACCAATTTTCCAAAGGAGAATATGTGGAAGACAGTACAAGGGCACAGGAGATGACTAGAAGAATCAGAAATACCTTGGACTTGAGTAAGGACCAGAGTAAGGTTTTGGAAGATGGAGATGATCAGGAGGAAGACCAGCAATACTGGAATTAGTGAATAAATGGGAGACTATAAAGCATCAGTCACATTTGTAAAATATGACTTTGCAGTTAAAAGTGGCTAAGAAAGACTGGATTTTTGTTGACTTTGTTAAACTCTTAGGTAGAATGTAAAGCATATACCCACTTTGTCATGAATGTTTAGAAGGGTACTAAAGAGAAAAAAGAAGTAACTATAAGTAAATATTTTTGTTCTTATTAATATGTGTGTAAAACATTTCATGATACAAACTGCATATTATATTGTAAAGCAGTTTTGTATAATGTGAGCTTGGGATATTTTAAATGTACAGGGAGTCTTTTCACTGACTGATGTATATGTTAAAGATATTAAAGGTAAACAAGTTTTTTTTCCTTATAATAAATATAGGCTATACACTATGACAAGATAAGAAGAGCTGAACAGAATCAAGTTTAAGTTAACAAGAAGGGTAGCTGTCTAGACCGTTGTCCTTGCCTTAAGTTATAAACAAGTTTTTGTTTTGTAAACAAACAGGCATGACTAATAAGACAAAATGATGAAAGACATGAAAATGCTAATTTCATTTGCATCTGCAAAGATATTTTTTTTCCATTAGTAAATGCTGTCAGTGGGAGACGAGAAGTCTGCAGTTGAAGGCAGTTGACCAGGGATATTTTGTACATTGTATTCTGAGTGAAATTTACAAAGATTCCTTCATGCATATGCAGAAGTGGAGGATTATACTAGGATGCATTTATATTACACTAAAAACTGTTATGGAGCTTAAGAAAGTTTTGGGAGACATAATCAGCTTTCAGTCAGAAATATTGTTTATAGGTGGAGATTAGAACTTGATTTGCAATAGTGAGGATATATCAAAGGGACCTAGAAGGGGAAATATAACAAAAGAGGGTAGATTTCTGAAGAAATTTAGAAAATATTTGGTATGGGAGACATGAATTCAGTAGTAGGAACTCAAACAGGGTTTGCATATTATTTCCCAATGTAGAATAATGGGCAAGACTGGGTAGAAATTGTTTTCACAGGAACATGTGCATTTAATTGAAAACTGTGGCACGCTTCCAGTAACTATTTCAAAATCATGCTGAGATAAAATGGCAATGGGGAAAGGAGATATTTGCCAACAGGGATGACTGCAAATAGGGATACAGAGAAGAGAATCCTTGTTTATGTGTTTTCACTGGGAGATGGTAAATGCTGGTAGTTTCTAGCAAAAGGGAGGTTTAGCTTGGGAACTAAAGTCAGGTGACAAAAAGTGATGTCATCCTACAAGCTAATCCAGCAGTAATATCTGATATTAATTTAAGAGCTCTCAGAATACAGGCAGGAGGGGCCTGTAATTTACTGGAGAAAACTGACAAAGGAATTAAGGTATTGGGATCAAACAATTAGAGAGTAAACAATAATAGAATGGGATGAGGTCTAGAAGTTTGGACTGCACGTTAGATGAGTTCCATACTAGAGATTGATATCAGAGTATAGGCAAAGAGAAAGGGATAAGGGAGTCCTAGATGAAAGACCTGTTCAAGTAGAGTTTTTAGTAGCCTCTAGAATTTGTTGTTGAAAAAGAGATAATTAATAGGGTATATAAGATATTTATTGATAACTATATGAATGAATCAGATGTTAGAAAAGATTGGGAAGACAGAATGGAAATGCAGTTTACAAGGGAGAAATAGGACGACATGTGTAAGGCTCCCAAGTATGCAACAAAGGCCAGAAAGTTTGGAATTTATGCTTGGAAGTGCTTGCAACAGTATTTTTATGCACTAAGCAGGTATCAAAGAATTGTTCCGCTGGTAGTTAACAAATGTTGAAGGTGTGATGGGGAAGAAAAGGGTAAGCAGGAATATGTTTTGGGGAATATAAGTTGGCAGGCTTTAAAAATTCCCTAAAGAGTACTCTGTCAGAAATACTGGGGGCAGGAATGTATGTAACTAAGGAAATTATTCTTTTGAGATGGGACACAGGATCTGAATTGCTATTGGTTCCAAAAAATAATTACTAGAAAATGGAAATCAGAATTTAAATCAGCTGTATATGAAGTATTGAATATTGTACAAGAGATAAACGAAATAGAAGTGGGATCTTTAGAAAGGAAAAGGATGAGATTATGTAGAAATAACTTTATTTGTGGGAACAATGCATGCAGAATAATGTTCTGGATTAGGAATGATGTTTAAGGGAAGGTAGGAACTGAGCAATGTATGTAATGTTGGATTGATGATACTTGTATAAAAGAATGCACGTGAGCGAGGTACAAATATTGCAATGGAATTCCATTTTTATTAAGTGAAATTCAGGGAATTATACCATTAATTATTATTTTTGTTACTCCCTCATTACTTCAACCTAATTCCTATCATCTGATCCTGAGTTACGATGTTATATGTTTTATTCAATGCTGTTTGATCATGTTATTAATGCTTTTTATCTTAGTTTTTGTCTGATATTTTGTAGAAATTAACTTCATTAGCTTTTTATGAGTAATATGTTTTATATATATATATATATATATATATATATATATATATATATATATATATAATTATACCTCTTTACATATTTTACTATTATAATGGGTACATACGCAGTTTAAGTATGTAATTGTGTGCTAGTTAAAGTTTGATATCTTATACCTTCTACTGCCTGTCCTTTTGGGAATTCTGTTAATTCTCTTAACTAATATGAAAAGAAATAAATTATTTCCAGTCATTATTGTCACTCTGTTATAATTTTTAGTGCATTTTTTTCAGTATAGAACATAGGAAAAAAAGCAGACTGAGGGTAATACTGGCAGTTAGTATAAGGAAAAATGCAAGGTGGATGATCTTGTCTAAAGTGTCAGATTCCAAAGAATTCCTCATCTTTGCTTCTACTGAGACATTCCACTTTCTGAATTTTTTGGCAGGAATACACTTTATGTATTTTTGAACGAATGCAGTTTCTGTTAGGATTCAGAAAGTTATGGAATTACTGATGCATAACAGTTACGTATTGCACTCTGATGGGAATGCAAGATTAGTGGTTGATTTTGTGTTTGTCCAGTTTATTTGTGTTCTGAAAATAAAAGACAGACGCATTAGTTATGTAAGTACTGAATCACTAGACAGCTTTTCTTACACTGTCATTTTTCCCTAGAAATCCTTGAAGGAAGGAGTACCATTGTCAAGTGGAGACTGGATGCTGGATCCAGAAGAACTAGCTGCCAAGTTCACTGCGAAAACCAAGGCAATTGTCATTAACTCCCCAAATAACCCTCTTGGAAAGGTAGCTCACTCAGAAATTAGTTCTCATTTTTGTGTGATTTAGCCCATTGGTAGCATTCAAAGTTTTTTTTTCCTGCTCACAAGCTACTAGTGAAGTATAAGAATTTTGTATCGAGCTCATGAAATTTTCTTTTACTGAGCTGCACTCACTGGGTTGTACTGGGGAAGTTAAACCTTCAGTAAGCAAATGGAGCTGTAATACAGTACCATATAAATACACTTTCATAAGTAATCTAACATTTAGATGAACTGTATGCAGTGATTGTTGACCTTTTGTTATTGAATGACTAGGCAGGCACTTCACATTTCCTTATCTTATATGATTTGCCAATAGAGTTTGTAGATTTCCAGAATGTTTTAAATTCCACCACACCCTGGTAAGGTTGGTTTGGATTTGGGCTGTTTCAGTCTTGCACACACTGGGCTGTGCAACCTCTCAGGAGGTTGTTACCATCAGCTAGTCTTGGTTATTTTTTTTTTTGCTATTGTGTATTACCGTAAGCTGGACGAGAACCTATAGTAGCCACCATGGTTTGCTGTTTGTACACTAACTTGTGTTTATTCCACCAGAGATGTAAAATGTTTAAACTGGTGCTGTTCAAATTTTACATTGTTGTTCCAGTAACAGATATATTGTATACGTGTATTGAGCAAGGACAGGGTCAAGGTAATGCCTGTGTAGCTCTTCTGTTTTAAAAAAAAAATCACTTCATAAAGTCGTGCAAGATGCGTGAGTATTATTAGCTGATAGTCTCTTAGAACATGAAACATATGTAAATGTATGCACCAAGTATATAATAAATGGATACATCCTAAAAATCTTGATTTCTATTAACAGAAATGATCTTCTGTTCTGTTTATGGTGCCTTTTTGCTTTGCCTTGCCTGTTCTTTTTCTGCATCAGTATTATTTGTTGAAGTGTAGCAGTCACCCATTCCTCATACTCGCTAACTTGAGTATAGGTGACATCTGCCTGACGGCTCTGATGGAATGTGCTGTGATCATGCTGCTAGAATGTTATTACAGTTGTCTGTAAAGAGAAGTTGATGTAGATAGCAGGTACCATTTCACTGACCTGAGGTAGTTTAATTCCAATTTGCTCCAATTGCCAATTTTCCTCCATAAACTCCAGTTTGCTTGTCGGTCCAACTACTTCACTGCAGACGCCATCTCAGTGGCACTGCACACATCCTTAACTCATCTGGAAAACAAAAACTGTTACATCTGACTGCTATTCATTGACTTCAGCTCTGCCTTTAACACAGTCACACCACAACATCTGATAGAGAAACGATTCACATGGGGTCAGTACTCCTATGTGTAACTGGATTTTGGATTTCCTTGTTGACAGACTGCAAAGAGTAAGAGTTAGCAATAACACCTCAAATAGCCTTACACTGAGCATGGGAGTCCCTCAAGGATGTGTTTTCAGTCCTCTGCTGTTCACCATGCTGACCCACCACTGCACAGCCAGGTTCAGCTCAAATCGCATCATCAAAATCACTGATGATACTACAGTCGTAGGCCTAATCAGCAATGGTGATGAAACAGCATACAGGGAGTAGGTGAAATATCTGATTGAGTGGTGTGACAACAGTAACCTGGCTCTGAACATAAACAAAACCAAAGAGGTAACTGTAGACTTCAGGAGAAAATGGATGACATAGTTCCATCTCACAATCAAGGGAGAAACAGTTGAAAGGGTGAAGGGTACCAAATTCCTAGGGGTGTACATCGCAGAAGACATGACATGGTCCATCAATACTAATCACATTGTCAAGAAAGCACAACAAAGACTCCACTTCCTATGCAGGTCGAGGAAAGCAAACCTCCCATCTTTGGTGCTCACAGCCTTCTGTAGAGGCACCATTGAGAGCATCTTGACAAGCAGTATCACAGTTTAGTATGGAAACTGCGAGGACATGGATCAAAAGACCCTTCAAAGGGTGGTGAAAGTGGCAGAGAGAATAATGAGGTCCATGCTTCTGTCTATACAGATTCTGCACTCTGCACGGTGTCTCAAAAGAGTCACAAAGATTGTTAAAGACTGTACCCACCCGGCTCAGGGACTGTTCTCCTGCTTGTGTTTGGGCAAGTGCTACAGAAACATAGATTGCAAAATGACTAGATTCAGAAACAGCTTCTTTCCTCAGGCTATCACACTATTAAACTTCAGTAGCAAGGCAAGCCAAAAGATCACCTTGTCAGTGGCCACACAGGCTGAAGGAAATATCTTTTTTCTTAAGTGCAATAACTCATTACTAGTACTGAAAAATGGAGGAATAACATGAGTAAAAGAATTGTAATCTAATAAAGACAGCAGCGTACCAAAACTCAGAATTCTCTGGCTCAAGTAACTATAAGAGCAATTTAACATGGAAGACATTAACGCTACTGTATCTTTTTAGGCTTCCAAGTTGTAGTCCTTAACTCGACAATTTAAAGTTAGAATATCCATGTAAAGTTCCTCCCATACCAAATTATATTGTAAGCAATGCAATAAAGCATTTAGAAAAATATTACCTAGTGTGAACAAGTTACTGCAAGTAGCTGGCACATGCCAAGTTATATTATTACCTTTATACTTCCATAATAATCATGGGTTTTCCATAGTTCAAAACAATGAAATTGAACTGACCAGATGTTGAATATAAATGACAAAAAATCTTCAAAAATATGTATTCAAGCCTGCTATAATCACCCTAGCCCTAAGGCACAGAGTGCTGAAGCCCTAACTCCACATCGGATGACCTGTGTCTGACTAGTGGAACTGAAGGTATGGCATGGGAGGATAGAAATGATCCATTTATATGAAAGTATGCAGGTGTGTCACCTGCAAAAATAAGCCTATGCTGCAGTGATGTACTGGTTACAGTGGGGCTGGCACCCATGGCAACTGGCATGCACCCTCTACAAGCATCAATTGTAAAGATCATAAGCCTCTGTGGAGATGGGGTTAGGAGTGGTGACCCAATTCCTGATGTGTGGATGCTGACACCCACTCCCAGTTCACTTGGCTGGAATGGGCCATAGGGTGCTTGTCTCTGGGGAACAAGTGGGCCAACTGAGCAACTCGGTGTGTAGGGCATAATGGTGAGTATGGGAGTGAGTGAAAAAAAAACAAGCGCAATCTTTCTGATACCTAGTGTTTGCCAACTAGAATTATGGCTTTACATACCTCTTCAGTGTGGGTAGATGTTAATACCGCCAAACCTCAAACCTAAATGCGCTAAGTATTAAGTACACATGTCAGTCACTTATCCCTTTATCCAGTTTACATCTTGGACCTCACTAGGTGCCCTTGCAAGGTATTTTTTTCACAAAACGTATACATTTTATCCTATATAATGATATGTAACATTTAATTTTATGAGTTAGCTTAACTGTTGATCCATGATGCTCAATGACTCTGTTCTTCAAAGAACAATGACCAGAACGAGGAGCAAATGTGAAGTTGCCTGGCTGGCTTTGAAGATAAACAAAGGAGAAAAGTTATATGATGATATTTACAAGGAGGAATTGTTACATGTTTCAGAAGACTGTGGCCTTCCTCACTCCTGACTAATGTGTTAGATGGTATCAAGGTGAATATACTATTTTATTTTCTGGAGAGCTGATACAGAGAGAGTGAGACAACTTGAGAAACTAAGGAAAAAGATAGGAAACCGTTTCATATACCAAAAACAAATGAGTGGTTACTGTTAGTTTATTAAATGCACTGCTTAGAAAGATATGCATTACAAATCCGGTATTAGTTTAAATGTATAGGTGTAGGCACAGGTACATGCACATGAATAGTCAGATTTATTGACATTTGTTTACTGGGAAATTCCAACTGGAAATACATACTGTATATAATTCTGCAGGAAGTTCAAAGAGTTTGGATCTTACTGTTAAAAAGACTATTAATACTATTCACAATTCCATCTACAATATTGGGTAGGTTCATAAGTTTTATTTCCTGCTCATTTAGATGAAGAAGTTGGAAAAAATGTGTGTGCCATCTGGGTTATTAAGGCCAACCAAATTATATTGTGATTTATAAGTGTAAAAATTTAGTAATTTTTAAAGTATCTCTTGGTATATTACCTTCTTAGTCTTTCTGGCAGGGATAAACATTCACCTTTTCCTAATAATTTATCTTTCTTATATTAAGAGTTTACAAATTAATTATTTTTCTAGACTTCCATGCCCCTTTATGTATACTTTTTTTTCTAGTTGGAGAATTGTATCTTGTTTATAATGTCTATGTTTATAGCCTATAACCTTGGCAATTCTTTTAATAAACTTAAAATTTTTACATATTTTTAATATTTGGTTTTGCTGAGACTCAATATTTTCCCAAAACTCTTTAATAGTAGAGGTCAGGATTTTATTCAGTTTTAGAGTTAAGTAAAAACACAAGCAGACCTTCAAGATTGCAGTGGGTCTGTTGCCCTTAAATTCAACATATCTAGCAAAATGTAATTATGGTCTGAAAATGCATGTGTCATGCTGTACTGCTATAAAATCACACAGTTTAAAGGCAGTAATAAAAATATAATCGGGATGGTTAACTATTCAGAGGCATGTACAAAAAAGTATAGTGTGTTCTTGAAAGGTTTAAAGCATGAATGTGTTTACTAAAACCAAGTCACTTATTAAATCATGAAAATGCTTAGTAGTCTCAGGCATTTTATATCTGTCTTGTGGTGTCCCTGTCTAAATCGGCATCCAGGAGTGTTTTAAAATCTTTCTGAATTAAAAATGGAATACATGGTCTATATAAGCTGTCAAATTCTTCCATAAATGCTTTAAGGTGTGAAGGACCTTTGGTGAATGATGCTGATGTCAAGAAAATGTGGAAGGAATATCAGTTTACTGTACTAT
Organism: Protopterus annectens; assembly: GCF_019279795.1. Taxonomy (NCBI): domain Eukaryota; kingdom Metazoa; phylum Chordata; order Ceratodontiformes; family Protopteridae; genus Protopterus; species Protopterus annectens. The sequence continues at coordinate 344,161,616 of NC_056750.1, forward strand.
AATGATCAAACAGATCAAAAGCTTTTTTTCCTATATCCTGTAATTAAGAGCTGTTGGGGGTGAAATATTTAGAAGAAGCATTGAAAGTTTTACCAAAAAGTACTGGACATTGATGGTATTCCCTTTGACGTATTACTTCACTTGGATGTGGCTGTTACTTACCCAGCTCTGCCTGCAGGTTTGGAAGACATATTCATGGTCAGCTGACTGAACTAGGTCTAGACTCATACCAGTCTTTGTCGAAAGGTGATCCATCTGATTGGAAAATATCACATAATCACTCTGATCTCACAAGACATCATTGTGAAAGTGAGATAGATCCTTAAATAGACAGAGGAATATTAAAGGATATCTGTGCATGTTTCATATAGCAAAGCCTTTGCGTAAATCATGAACAACTTTGGGCAATTTTAAGAAGTATGGGAATACCAGGACAACTGTTAGTCCTTAATGCACAACCTCTTCCTCAACCAAGAAGCAACAGTTCAGACAGGAGAAACAGAATGGTCGAGTCACTAATGATTGTACAAGACTGTATCATTTCTCATACCTGTTCACAAATCATACAGAGAAGTGGGACTGTATGAAGAAAAAAGCATGAGGTGTGAAAATTGGTGGAAGAGTTATCAGGAACTTTTGTTCTGCTAATGATGTTACACTTTTTTTTTTAATATCTGCTTGACCAGATCAAACATCATAGTCTTGAAAAAGGATAGCACCTTAACATAAAGGAGACAAAGATGCTGTCTACTGGTAAAATTAATAACTGCATCCTTCATGTATAAGAAATAAAAATAGTCAACAGGTTCAGACTCTTGTGTTCAAGAATCAGTAATAAAATAAAAGGCAGTCAGGAAATCTTATAAAGAATTGCTCTTTGCAGAATTGTTATGAACAATTTAGACAAGATCTTCAAGTGCAGAGATGTTTTCCATAGAAAAGTCTGACTTGTTCCAGCTTTAGTATTTTCAGTAACATTATATGGATGTCATTGTTTCTTAATGAAGAAACACTGTTAGGATTTGACATTTCAGAACTGGGAAAATTTGGTAATGATGAATTGTTTAATCAAGAAGGATGAACTAAGGCAAGCTTATTTTCAGATATGTAATGTAAATTTTAATTTTAATGTCTGGAGGATTCAAACATGGGTCTTCTGTATTTTATTTTTTAACACCTTTATTGAATTATCACTTAAAACTTAGAAAAACATGCATTTTTGTAAAAGAAAACAAACAACGTTATCATGTTCACAGTTATAAACATTACACATCACATATACTTTTATACAATTATCATCAATCCAGTATTATATAAATTGATCAATTCCTGCCTAACCTTAACCTCACTCTTCCTCTAAAACATTATTCTGCATGTAGTGTAAACACAATTTCCATTTTTTGTATGTGATTAGCTCTTACTCTTTTCCAAAGATTCCACTTCCGTTTTTTTTATCTTTGTTACAATATTCACAACTTCAAATACAGTTGGTTTAGAGTTTGATTTCTGTTTTTTAGCAGCTACCAGAATTAAACTAATTAAGGCTTTACTATTTCTAGGCAATTTAGATCCTGTATCCCAGCTAAAAATAAATAAATAAATAAATAAAAACATTTCCTTAGTATCACCCATATGGGTCTTGTGTATTTTAATACTAAAAATGTAAGGTTATACACGTGTGGTGAAACTGGATGAAAGGTGTTTAAGCAGTTATATCATAAAAGGAAAATGACCTAAGTGAAACAACCCTGAAAGTGAATGACACAAACATATTTTCTGTAATGTAGTGTAATTTATGCAGATTAGGAATTAGTCCTGCTACTGTACCTATTCCAGTGGTTTCTGGTTTCTGAACATACAGAGCTATCATATACATGATATACCCAATAAAACATTTTCCACATAAGCAGTGTGTGCAACTAAACAGTCTTCTTCTTGGAGAGCCACATTCCATGTATTAGAATAACCTGGGCCATAAAGGCACCCATAACTGTATCACATCTTTGTACATAAACTTGGTTGGCAAGCTGTATAAAGTTATTTTAACTGGCAGTTCACATAGCTGTCAGTTACTAAGTCCAGAAAATTTGGTGTGGAAGCAATGCATTGGGAAAACTTTTTATTCGCACAGAATGTTTTGCTGTATATGCTTTGTATTAATGATGTGTTTATTGTGTGAAGAATAATTTGTAGATGTTAGTTAGACATATTTATATGTTCATTTAAATAATTTTAGTTCATTAGTTTTAATTTCCTCTGTCAACAGTGACACTCAACTTTTTTAGACATACAGCAGTACAAAACTAACAGAACTTCGGTTGTAGGTTATTTAGAAAGAAAATGATTACAGTTTGCAGAAATGTTTTGCAGTCACACAAGTTATCCTAAGTGTTTATAAAAGAATATATGGAAGGACAGATGAAACATCTGTGGAAATAAGGCTGCTGATATAATTTCAAGAACTTTTTTCTATAGTTAGTTGGTTTGGATAAAAGGGTTACAGTAGACACATTTGGATGCATTCCGAAAGCAGGTGACAAACTGAAAATAGAAAATATAGCGTCTTTGACAGAGAAGGAAGGAGTGTTAATGATGCAAACAATACTGGTACAATCAATACCTAAGCTTGGCTGCTTATCATAAGTGCAAAACCTGATAAAATCCGTCCTGCCACTTTGAAAAATAAACTCTGAGATTCTAGTTAGAAAAAAAAAAAACAGAAGAAGAATGAATTCAGAACTTAACTTTTGCATCTATAAAACATTTTTGCAGGAGGGCTTTACCCTCCACTCACACCCACCAATGTGGGGGCTGTAAACAACCCTCATCCCTGCTATATATCAACTAACTCTTACATCACTGTACTTTGGAGAAGGGGAATACTCCAAGATATTGTAGTATTGGAATTAGTATATATTCCCCTCTAATAAGGCATACAGTTACACTGTTCTGAGGATCACAGTTATGGTCCTCAGTCTTTCAGTGGACACCCTCCTAAGCTACTCCCTTATGCTACAGCTTAAGCCACTGACACAGCAGCATAAGGAGTATAGTTAGAGAAGTCAGGCATGTAGTGATATGTGTCTAATATATATATTAAATAGCATTGGATATCATTCTATTGCAAACGAAGTAAGAATATAAAAGATTTTTTCCTAGGTCTTTTTCCCTCATGTTTGCCAACTCATGCTACAGACAGCTAGAGGGGACACTATTCAGGCAGCTGTGAAGGCAGCTTGGGCCTGTCCTATAATGCATCACACCAGAAACATCCTTGTCTCAGTGGTCTGAGTATCTAACTTAACCCCAGCCCAGTGCCTAAAACATTTAAAGGTAGAAAGCCCAGCTGTCCTCAGGCTGGAGAACTTCCAGGCAGCCCTACCATGCCCATGCAACAAAGGAGATTTTTTTGTAATTCACCTAATCCATCTTCTCACAGATTTGACAGAGCACCAGTTCTGTGATGTATGCATGTTTCTATATATGTGCATGCACTGCGTTTTGCACACAAAGTGCACACCATGGCCCTACACACTGCTGTGGTATGTCCTAGCCTCCACTGGATGCCAGAAGTGGGTTAGTCTGCCTCCAGTTTTCTGAAAAATGGGTAAGCCAGCAGCAGCAGTTACTCATTCCTGTCTCTCCTTAGTGGCTGCTGCACCACCTGGGGCACTATCCAAACCCAGGGTGCCTGGGTCTTAATCTGGGCATGCCCACAACAGTGCCAGCTAGTCTTTAAAAGATACGCTAAAAGATGGTGCTACTCATGTAACTGGCTTAAAAGGAAGAGTACGTGTTGGTGCAGCAACTTTCATGTGATGAATATATTTGTGAAATTGGAATTTCATACATCTTACTGCTTGCAAAAGGGAAGTGCAGATTTGGGTCAACAGTAGTTCAACAGTGTCTGGTTTTACCCATCCATTAAATCAAATGGTAGTTTCTGTGAATGTTACATTTTAATAAGATTTTTATGTGAAACTGCCATTCTTTTTAAACAGTATTTATTAATGATTGTATGTATGTATGTATGTATGTTAAAAGACTGTAGTGTTGTATGGTGTGTTTTACAGATGTATTACTATTTATCAAACTACCCCTGCAATTCTATTGCCAGGGATTTGGAATCACACTGTGGGTTTTTATGCAGTTGGACAGGCTTCAGTGTTGTGGGTATTTGACCTTTTCTGTAGGTATGCAATAGTGGAATTAGTGTATTTAAGAGGGTTGTGGATATGTTCATCATATTGAACACTGCTGCTGTAGCCTTAGCTGTATGGGTTGTATCCTACCAAAGATATAACAGCCAGCCTACTTACAAAGCTTTGGGGCACCTTCCATGCTCCCAACTGTTAACTCGCGCTAAAAAGACAGATTTGGGTGCCAAGCGCTTCAGAGCTTTCCTGATATTGAAGAGAGCACTCCTCTGCAGACTTTCAAAGATTGATTTTCAGCTTGTGCTGTTCATTTGCTGGGCAGATAAGTTCTCTTTGGGGAAGAATCTTCCACATTAAAAAAATGTTGTTTTATTGTATTTTTTCCATTTATCAAATTTATTTTTAAGATAGGAGTTTGTGATTTAATAGAATGACTTAACTGTGGTATTAAATGGGAGCACACTTTTTCCTGTCAATTTAAATATTGTTTAAAGTAATTGAAAACCATTTTTCTGTGGAGAAATTGTATTTATTTTATTTTTTTGGCTGGAAAATGTTTTACTGTGCTTTTTACTGTGTTTTTGTGTGAAAAATTACTTTTAAATACTTTAAATGTTTACTGTTTTTTGCTATTTGTTTTTCTTACTAAAGAGGCACAGTTTTCAGCTTGAACATGGAACAAACTACTGGTCCCACAGTTATCTGATTCAAGCCACAAAAAAAGTTATTATTTGCACCACATCAGGCTAGCAATTCGCCTCATACACAGATAGGTGACTCTGCCTTGGCCATAGCTTGTATTCCTCAGACCACTCATCTTTTACCCCGGATCCCTCTGGTGTAGCACCTACAGTCACTATGGGCTCAGGGAATTAACCACATCCTCTGTAGTTGTTGGGGTTCTCGCAGTGGCCAAGGGAGAGTGACTCTTGCTGGTCCAGAGAGAGGGAACAGGGAAGGCTTCCCTGTTTAGTCAGAATGTTGTGCCCATTCTTGGGAAAGCTGCTGCCACCATTAATAACTCTTTTGGCCCTAATCTTCCTGTCAAAAATAAACAGAAAACTAAACACATATCTGCTTCTGCTCAAATGACATGAATAGTTTACAGGGTCTGGGGTTAATTCTGGTTATTTATCCTTCTTATAAGGTGGTTTCTGGTAAAAGAAAGAGGGATACCTTTTTTCCTGAAGCAATTCAAGATTTTGAAACGGGGCAGAAAAATTAAGAGCAGACACAAGGTTTTCTCCTCAATTTTCTGCTACAGGCTCAGAGAAGAGCTCAGTTTCTTATTCTGTCTGGGGGGGGGTCTCTTTCTGTGACAATATTTCCAGAATGTGCCAGTGTTTTCAGTGGGAGAACACTGAAGTTTATCAGTTCCTCAAAAAATACTATGAGCTGTTAAAGAAAGAACTTCCAGAACCTTCACTTATTCACCCTGTTCTGTTAGCTCTGGTGGATGTGTGTCACTGTCTGCAATTTTCCCGATAGTCAGCCTGCTGCCCATAAAAAGGTAAATGCATGGTATAAAGTTCCTCAGTCTTTTAAGTTTTTATACAGTCTTTCCAAACCTGACCCAGCAGATATAGTTTTAGTTAATCCTACTGTTTCTAAAAATTTGATTAATTCTAATCCTACTGATTCTGACAAGGATAGGAAGATAATCGATAAGTATGGGAAAAAATTGTTTGTCTGCAAATTTGATTTTCAGAATTTTGAATTGTCAGGCACATATGTTAAAAGTTTATTCTGACTAATTGTGACAGTATGAGGAATGTTTTTGTCTGCAGCTTCTTCTTGTGAAGAAAACTGTACTTTAAAATAGTTTAGTTTCTTCCATTGTACAAGTCATAGTTCATTGTTTAGTGTGTGCATATGACTGTTGATACTTTTTCCAGGGCCACTGGTACTCATTTGAGGAGGTTTGCTGGGCTGTGTTCTCAGAACCTGAAAAAATGGGATTTTAAATTCTCCTTTGGGTAGAGATTTAGTTTCTGGTTATACTACTGCACAGGTTATCAAAAAGTGTGTTGAAAGGGATAAGGTGATACATGGAATCATAGCCCTCCTTTTCCAAATTTTCTAAGGATTCTCTAACCCCTCATCCAATTTTGGCAAAAAAAAAAAAAAAAAAAAACAAAATAAACAATCTCAACAAAATGTGGTAAGTAGATGCTTAAGAAGAAATGGCAGAGGGCTCCAAATAGAATTCAGGACCCCACAAAACCAAGGGCAATCCACCAAGTCAAAATGGCTGTTTAAGGGTCCTTGCCCCCCCCCCCCTACCCTGGCAGTACCTTTTCCATTCTAAAAAGTCTGAATCTACACTTTTCTCTTTGGCAGCAGATAGTTCAAGACAAATAAGGTCTGAAGATCATTCATCAAGGTTATAGATGGCAGTGGCAGAAAATCTCAACTTTTCAGGGGGTAATTCCTCATCCTCCAGAACAGACTGTTGTATTTCTCCCATCCTTCAACACATGCTGTCCAGGGAGTGATAGAATTACTTCTGCTTCCCATGTTGGGAAAGGTCTTTACTCAAAGATGTTTTAAATGCCAGAGAAAGAAAATTGGATAGCAGTTCTTAATCTTTCTCTCCTAAACATGTCTGTGATAGTGTCCAAGTTAAAAAATGATGTCACTTCACGACCTGTTACCTTTTTTTCCTCATTCATGTTGCCTGGTAACACTAGATTTAAAAGATGTTTATCATCAAATCCCTATTCATCCAGACTTCAGGTGTTTCTTAAGGTTTCTTGTGTCTGGAACACGTTATCACTTCTTTGCCTTACCTGTTGACCTATCCTGTGCACCAACGGTGTTCATAAAACATCTAGCTGCAGTTATATCTCATTGCAGGCTACAGGGTATCCACATTTTTCCATATTTATATGACTTCCTTGTCTTTGCAGAGTCTTTTTTAAAGTGTAAGGAATCTCTCATTTGGGTGAGAGATCTTTTAAGAAGCTGGGATTCCAAGAGAATATTCAAAAGTGTTTTTTGACTCCTTCACACACGATTATGTTCCTGGAGTGTCAACTAGACACTTTCAGTTCAAAGCGCTTTTCTTCTGCATGTATATCTAGATCTTTTTCTAAGGTTTCCCAATAATACTATGGTCAATGTGAGGGAATACCTCAGGATTTTGGGTCTCGTGTCATCTACAATTCTCGTGATATCCCTGGCAGGAATCCACACGAGAAAGATACAATGGTATTTGATGTCTCTTTGGTCCCAGCACCAATATCCTTTGTCTTTTCAAATCCCAGTGCTGGGGTTTATCAAAAGAGAAATCAGTTGGTGGAGACAGCAAATTTCCCTTATTCCAGGTCTCCCTTTCTCCATCCCTGCTCCAAAGCAATCAGTCACCTCAGACACATTGGACTTTGCTTGAGGAGCAGTTTCAAGAGTGATAAAAGTGCAGGTGTGTGGGACACCAAGAACAGATGCAAGCAAATAAATGTAAAAGAGATGATTGCCCTAATTAAGCAATTCCACTGACTTAATCATGTTTGGTCCCTTAGACTTTTTCAATTTGTTGCAGAAAATGCCACAGTCATGTGGCACATCAACAAGCAATGGGATACCAGGTCACACCCCCCTTTGCAGGCTTGCCATTTTAACTTGTGATATAGTTTCACAGTACTATCTCACTCTACAGGCATCCTACAATCCATCAGACCAAAACTGTATGACAGACAGCCTTACAGAGGTGCCAGAAGATGCTGAAGGCTGGAGGGGGGGGGGGGTGGGGGCTGGAGGTCCAAACGGGCATGTAGTAACCTGAAAAGGGCATTTTTTTACTTTTTTCTTCTACTGTTAACTGTGATAAAATATGTACACATATGATATGTGTTGAATAGCTGCATATACTGCCAACTGTTATATTAAGATTAATTCCACATAAATTTCATAGTAAAATTGAAACTACTGTCTCTCATCACTCCATTCCAAGTGGGAATGGGAAATGTACTTTCACCTGAATGCTTGACCTTTGAGTATACCATTCAAAAAGACTGCCTGTGTGCTAAAAACCTGAATGAGTAAATTAAATGAGACCATACAGTATGTTTTAAGAGGCACAATTAAACACTGGCATCTGTGTGTTTTTTGGACATTACAACACTGAAACTACATAGTGGTGATCAACAACTGTCATTGTTATATGACATGGTCCCTATGGTTTCTGGCCATAGTCCAGACAGCCTATTATACACTTTGTATTGTGAAACTAGATATATTGAAGACAGGTTGGCAATTTCAACATTCAAAATAAAAATTATACAATGAACTGTCAGCACTATAGACAGAAACAGGGTAAAACCAGAGTCTATTCTTCTGTTTTCTCTGGCATGTCCTCAAATGTTGGGGACAATAAATGCTGTTTTTTAAGTTTTATTAAAAGAAAACACATACATAGGCACAGCCACAGACTTTGCTACTTACATCTGTATTATGAGTTTTCAGTCCAACTGTAGAAAATAATATTGAAATAAAATGCAAATTTCCATATAATCATTTGGGTTGTAGAAAAGTACAGCTGTGTTTGTAAATTTACTGTAACAGTAGATGTTCAAATGATCCTTGCTACAGTGGCCTAACTATACATTTTATATTCTGCAAAGCTTCAGGTTACCTTCCACTCGCCCAAATCATTAGCTTGAGCTGAGCTGGCTAAAAAGGCAGGTTTGAATGCCAAGACCTTCAGTGCTTTCATGCCAGCTGTGAGAGGGAGGCTGAGCCCTCAGGAGACATTGCTAGGAATATAAAAAAAAATGCCTACACATCGGAATAGAAAACACACGAAAAACGGGATGGGGTGGTGAGTGGATGGAGGGAGTGGCTACTTTAGCAGTGATCACTTGAACATCTACTGCCATGGTAAATTTATTTACACAGCTGTACTATGTTCTTCATATTGATCATTGCTGTGATAGCCTAAGCCGTGTGGGTAGAGTACCATAACTTAGAACAACTTGGAGGTAGAAGAAGAAGGGTCTAGGAGCCCCTGGAGAATGGTCCAAGCAAAACTTGACGTAGACCTGGAGAAGGAATTTGGCTTGTTGTACTTTGTAAAAGTATGTACAGGGGACCAAGTTGCTGCTTCTAGAATGCTTCTATAATTCAACCTTTCCCAAAAAGCCATAGATAAAACCAAGCCACGGTAGAAAATATGGCTTGACCCTGCCTGGAATACTTTTGTTGTGATGAAAATAACAACAGGTAATAGCCCAAGATAAATATTTGGAAATAGTCTGCTTTGACACAGGCTGTCCCTTCTCCTTACCTTAACAAGAAATAAACAACTGAGCAGACGTTTTGAAAAATGTTGTAATGTCAGAATAGTACCTGAACTGTCTGTGGACATCCAATGTATGAAATTTCCTTTCTCCCTCATGTTGGAGCTCACGGAATAACACAGGGACTGAATAGTTTGCCTTTAAGTAAATTTGAATGCCACTTTAAGTATAAAAATGGATTAGGTCTCAAGGAAACTCTGTCCTGTGCAGAAGTCAGAGCAAGGAGTAAAAGTCTTTTCCATCTTAAGAACCTCAAGTCAGACAGATGAGCTGGTTCAAATGGAGCAAGTGTTGGCTTCTGTAAGACAAAATTAATGTCCCAAGGAGGAGGCACTGGTTTTCTTGGATGTCTCTATGTAAACCCCCTTTAAAACTATGTTGACATGGGAATGCCTTGAAAAATGGAGATCCATGGGCAGATATGCTGAAATGGCAAACAAATAAACCTTGATATAGGAGTAAGACAGGCAAATATAAAAGCAACTCACACTGATATTGTAAAACAACTGAAACACTGCTCTGATGGGTTCAGGTTATGTTTTGGCACCAGCTAGAAAACATTTTCCATTTGCTACTATATGATTTTGTAGTAGAGGGCTTTCTACACACATCCTCAGTAAACAAGTTCCTAAAAGGTACTAAGACCCTAAGATCCAGGCAGTCAGTTAAAGTTATTTGGGGTTGGGATATATACAATGTCTCTGTTCTTTTTTTTTAAACAAGAAACATCTTTATTAAATTACCACTTATGACATAGGCAGTCATACATTTAAATAAATGAAAACTAAACCATATTGACATATTTTCAGTTGCAAACATTATACATCACTTAATCTAGCCAGTCATTGTCAATTAAACATTACAAAGTTCATTCAGTTCCTGCCTTCCCTTAAACCTCATTCCTCCTTCAGAACATTATTCTGCATGTAATGTTCCCACCATTCCTATATTTTTTCCATGTAATTTGTTCCTACCCTTTTGTAAAGAATCCACTTCCAGTTGTTTTATCTCTGTTACTACATTCACTACTTCTAGTACAGTTGGTGCATACTCTGATTTCCATTTTCCAGTAACTGCTATTTTGGCAGCCACCAGAATTAAACTCAGCAAGGCCTTACTATGTCTAAGCAATTCCGATTCTGTATCACTGATAAAAAAAAAAATCATTTCCTTAGTTGCATCAATTTGCTCACCCAGTATTTCTGCTAGAGTAGTCTGCAGGGATATTTTAAAGCCTAACAACTCATTACAGCCCCCAAAAATATGTTCCCAATTACCTCTTTCATCTCTGTTCTTGTGTGACTAGATTCAGTCTGTGAGGAAACTTGTGGTAATTGCCCCTGGCCAATTCCAAAAGAAGGGATAAACACTGCTGCCTGGGCCAGAAGGGAGTCACCACAATCATATTGGGGGATTCCTTCTGAATTTTCAGAATTACCTTGAATATCAGAAAGGGTAAAAAAGCATACAGGAATATTCCTGTCAAAGGAAAAAAAGAGGCACCTGTCTTCCAGGCCTTCTTGCATGAAGTCTTGGAGCAGAAGTTTGTCAGCTGATTGTTCATTAGGAAGGCAAAAAGGCCATCTTAAGGAACTTCCCACAGATGGATCATATCTTGGAAGACCACCAATCTAGTTTCCATTCATGAAGGTCTGCCTTTGTCCTGCCCAGCTTGTCTGCCACACAGTTCTACTGACAGAATGTAGTAAGTAGAGTGAGATTTTGCTGTAAAGCTATATCCCATGATAACATGTCTGGTCTGCAAAGGAGGTAAGACATGATTCTCCCTCGCTTTTTTATGTACCACATCACTGTGGTATTGTCCGTAACAACTTGAAGTGGTCCTAGGGACCAAAGGTTATTTAGAGAGTTGAGTGCCTTGATAAGAGCAAACTTCTCCTTTACATTTATGTGCTTGTGTCTGTGTTTGTTGTCCTAGATACCTTTCTCTTTTATCCCCTTAGTAAAGTGCAAGGTAACTGTGGTGGCTAGCTGTTTTGGAGCAGGAGGAGAGAGTGAGAGACCTGGAATCAGGGTACTTGATGTCTCCACCAAATGATTTCTCTTCTCACACATCTCAGAACTGGAATCAGAAAAGATAATGAGTGTTGGTGCTGGGACCAGAGATTTCACTTCAGGTATCATTGTATCTTTCTCATGTGGAGTCCTAACAGAGGTAGCATGATAATCATAGATGCCATGAGACTCAGAATCCTGAGGTGTTCTCAGCCTGCTCATTAAGGGGACCCTAACAGTCACAGAAGATATTGCTAACCCCCAATCCATAGTGGTTGTATGTGTAGCACCAAAGGGATCAAGGAATAGATATAAATATAGGTATATTTTTTCCTGTGGAAGAAAAGCTCTTTGTACTGAGGTTCTCTTGGAATCCCAGCCTGCATATGAGAGATCTCACCAGAGATAGATTCCTGACACTTTGAAAAAGAGTCTGCATAGATAAGCGAGACATCTAAATATGGAAAATGTGGGTACCATGTAGCCTGCAATGTGCTATAACTGGAGCTAGACCCTTTGTGAACACTCCTGGGGCAGTGGCTAGCCCACATGGTAAGGCAGAGAATGGATAATGTGATCCGGATATCTAAAACCTTAAGAAACATCTGTAGTCTTAATGTATAGGAATGTGATGATAAGCATCCTTTAAATCTAAGGTTACCAAAAAACTCAAATGGGGAAGAAGGGTAAGAGACTGCATTGTGAAAGGATCTTGAATTGGGGCACTATCACAAATTGGTTTAAGAAAAAGGTCCATAACTGATCTCCAGGCATTTTTTTTCTTTGGCACCAGAAACATTCTTGAATGAAAACCTCTTCCCCACTGGGAAAAAGGAACTATTTCTATTAGTCCCGCCATCCCCCCAATAAAGCATTTGCTGTAAGAAAAGGAGGGAACAGAGGGGTTAGGTCTGGGGATGTGGAATAATTCCCTGCAAAGGAGGGATCTCTTCCCACTGAGTTAATCTCAGAACCCAGATGTCTGAAACAACCTGTTGCCAAAGAGAGAGAGAAAAATGGAGGCTCTGACTTTCTGGAAGGGATAAGAGACTGCCAGGGTGGGAGGTGGAATAAGTCTCCTTACATTCTCATTCTGATTTTTTTATATTGTTCTTTGTTTTTGGGGGGAAGGGATTCCTGCTTTCTTTCAGGGAACTTCCCCACCATTGCTTTTTACTGTCTGCTTACCAGCATATTTCTAAGACTGTTTTTGTTTTGTTTCTTTTCGCAGTTGGTTAAGGGAGCATAATAATCTTTGGAAAATTTTGAGAGAGAGGGATAAAAAAAAAATCTGAGAAATTCTTTGTATGTCAACTCTACCCACTCATCACATTTTTGATAACCTTTGCAGCAGTGGGACCAAAATCTCTAGCTAAAGGTGAATTTAAAAGCTCATTTTTACATCCTCTAGGGGATTCTGAGAATGAAGCCAAGCAATCTTCCTCAACACAGTATCAGTGGCAACCTCTTGGATGTAGTATCCATAGTCATAAACACACTTTAAATGACTAGTGACCTGAAAAATAAAAGAAACCAAAATACACTAAACAGATTTTTGCTCACAGGGAGAAACTGTAGATAAAACATTCCTCATATTTTCCAAGTTAGTCACAATAAACTTTAACATACGAGCCTGACAACTCAAAATTATAAAAATTAAAGTTACAGAAGCAAACACTTCCCCAAACTTAAAATTTTTTTGCCATCCTTGCTAAAAGGGGAAGGATTAGAGTTAAATGTTTGTCAGTAGCTGGATTAACTAACCTATAGTTGTTGGGTCATGTTTGGGTAGAGTGTATAAAAACTTAAAAGAATGAGGAACTTTATACATTCTCTTTGCCTTTTTAAGGGCGGTAGGCTGAGTATCTGGAAAATTGCAGGCAGTGACGCACACTTCCTCCAGAGCTGACAGAACTGGGGAAATGGATAAAGGTTTTGGAACTTCCTTCTGTAATAGCTGTTAGTATTTTCTGGGGGACTAAGAAAATTGGTGTTCTTCCACTGAATACACTTCCACATTCTGAAAGTAGTCTTGGAGAAAGAGCATCATGGTACGGAGATTCAGGTAACATGCTCTCCACTGAGTCTAAATCGGAATTCTGAGGGGAAAAAACTGTATCTATTCCATCACATTCCATTCTGGATTTAATTTCTTGAATCTCTTCAGGAAAAGAGGAATCAATTTTTCTTTTCCCAGAAACCACCTGATAAAAAAGATTAATAGCCTGTATAAGACCCTGAGCCAGACTTAATAAACTACTCCTGTCCTGTTTAACTAGAGCAGGAGAAGCTATATGTTTAGTTTTTTGTTTCCTTTTTTTACAGAAAAATTAAGGAAACACATTTTTAATGGCAGCAATAGCTTCCTCAAGGATGGGCACAACATTCTGGTAAAGCAGGGGCACTTTCCCTGTCCCTTCTTGCAGCAACACCAACAAAAGTGTTTCTCCCTTGCCCACTAATGGGAGCCTAGTAGCTGCAGAGGACATTGCTAACCCCCAAGTGCATAGTGGCTGTATTTGCCACATAGAAGCATCTAGGGGCAAAGGATAGTGGTCTGAGAAACCAGCATGGCCACAGCAGAGTCTCTCACCTGCATCTGAGGCAAATTACCAGCCTGCTGTGGTGGCAGACATCTTTATTGAATTATCACTTAGGATATAGGCAAAGATACATTTATGTAAAAGAAAACAAATCATGTGAGTAACTTTTACTATCTACGAATTATGTTTAATTATCTATAAGATCGTTGACATATAACAAAATATTTATTGACAATTACTCAGATAAAAGTGTGTTGTCTGACTCCAAAATATTGTTTCTTTGTGGTCAAAACCACCACACCTCTCATGTAATGGTACATTATAATCACTTGAAGTTGCTATTTCACAATAAAAATTAGCTGGTGTCCTCACAGGATGAATTTGCACAGAAATGTCTCCTGCTACAATAAAATTACCTAAATTTGCCACCAATCTCCCTCATAGGAGCCACCATGGTCATAGCTTAAAGTAATTAAACTGGCTTGAACTGCACAACTACCTAACATACTCACAACAAACCACAGCAGACAAGATCATTCATTATCCAGGAAAAATGCTCTGCACTACCTCTGTTCTAGTAACAAATTTTTATTACTTACAAATAAGTCAAATAATGCTGCAGGAGACTTACTGTGCTCCCAATACGTTGCTAAACTCTGGAATAGTATCCCCACACAAATAAAACTCTCCAGCAGACTCAATAGTTTTAAACCACTGCTTAAACAATATCTTAACCAGTCCTGGTCCTGCACATGCTCGTCATCAAGTTAAGACTTTGTGCTCACTGTATGATATTCTCCAACATACTCTCCTTAAATTGAATACTCTCAACCTCTCACTGAAATGACAAAAAAATTTATACATAACTGTTGCTTGTACAATCTACTAAGTTGCATGTGGGCTTTCTCTTTGGTAACTTCCACCTCTGTAAAATCTTAGAATATATAAATGTACTGTTTGTGTATAAATGTGAATAGAAATGTAACTACTCTGTGTTTAACTGGAACTTAGTATAATGCAATGTATGCAAGTGGAGCTTTTCTTCCCTGGCCTCCACTGAAAATGGGTATTACCTAGTAGGACTTTCCCGGTAAACAAAGACAAGTAAAATAAATAAATGCATTTATTAAGATTTGTGAAATTGTACATTGCCAGCTTTTCTTTTAACTGAAAAAAGGAATATTTCAATAAAATTAATAATTATTTTCCCTGAATAGCTGTGAGTACCTCTCAACCTCTTAGCACAAGAAATCTGGTTAAAGCCTAAAATAATGGTGGGACAAAGGACCAAAAGTAGGGACAGATATCTTTTTCTGATGTACCTTTTTCTGTGGTGCAGCTTTATTTAAAAAAATCTCTGCCAGGTGCTTGGGGCATAGTGCATGACTTTATTTAAAGTGGTGGTGGGGAGCGCTCACCCTCCCCCCGACACACACACATACATACACACACACTCACTCTATGGTTCTAGTATCCTTGCAGTTTGAGCAGGATATGAACAGACCCTCATGAATGGAGCCTAGATCAATGTGTCTTCTAAGATTTGATTTATTTGTGGGGGGTTCCTCAAGTAGACCTATTTGCCTCCTCTCTGAACAATCAGCTGGCAAGATTTTGCTTCAGGATTCCATGCAA
Organism: Protopterus annectens; assembly: GCF_019279795.1. Taxonomy (NCBI): domain Eukaryota; kingdom Metazoa; phylum Chordata; order Ceratodontiformes; family Protopteridae; genus Protopterus; species Protopterus annectens. The sequence continues at coordinate 344,177,264 of NC_056750.1, forward strand.
AAAGGCCTAGAAGACAGGTGCCCTTTCATTTCCTTGGACAGGAATGTTCCTGTATACTCTTTCACACTTTCCATTGATATCCAGGATACTTTTGAAGATTCAGAAGGAATCTCCTAAGATTATTGTGGTGACTCCCTAGTGGCACAGGCAACAGTGGTTCTCCCTTCTTTGGAAAGTTGCCAGGGGCAGTTACCTCACGCTTTCTCATGGAATGGGTCTCCTAATGCAAGATCAGGTGTGTTTTGATGCACCCCGACCCCAATCAACTTTAACTGGCTTCCTGGATGATAGGTTCTTAATTCCCTTTAGTACCTGTTTACTGATGATGTGCAGCAGACATTAATGGAGGTAAAAAAGCTGCTACTAGAAAATCATATATTAGCAAATGGAAAATGTTTCATAGTTGATACTTTAAGCAAAACTATCTATCTCCCTGTTTTCCTTCCTGGACTTAAAATAAGGGAGCAAGGATACTCCATACCATGGAAGTCCACAGACAGTTCAAGTACTGTTTTGACAGAACATAATCTTTCAGATGTTCACATCAGTTGTTCATTTCTTGTGAAGGTTAGAAGAAGGGACGACCTATGTCAGAACAGACTATATCCAAAGGCTATTACCTTTTGTTATGCTCACTATGGCTTTTTTGGAAAGGGTTAGATTCTAGAAGTATTCTAGAAGAAGAAACTTGGTCCTTCATACATACGTTTGCAAGGCATTAAAAGCTTGATTTCTACTCTAGGTCTAGATCAGGCTTTGTTAAGATCATTCTCCAGTGGCTCCTACACCCTTCCCTTTCAAACTCCCAAATGTAGTAAGGTAGGGTAATCTATAAGCTACTGCAGCAGTGATCAGTATGATGAACATAGTCTATTTTTCTAAGTAAACTTATGATAACAGTAGATGTTCAAATGATCATTGCTGCAGTAGCCGTTCCCTCCGTCCAGCCACCTTGTGTTTAATGTGCTGTTTATGCTAAGATGAGAACACTTATTTTATGTTCTCAGCATTGTCCTTTCAGGGCTCATTATACCTGACGTGAAAGCTCTGAAGGGCTTGATGCCCTGAAGCTTTGGAAGCTGGACAGCTGTTATATCCTTCGCAAGATATAACCCTTATGGCTTAGGCTACTGCAGCAGTGATCATTTAAGCATTTGCTGTTATTGGTAAGTTTACTTACACAACTGTAGTGTCTCACCCCAGCAAAAACATTGTTTAATTGCTCTTCCTGTGTTTTATGAAACCATTTTTCAGATTGAGAAATGCATTTTAAGTCGGTCTATTTCATTTGCGAGGCAGTTAATCCAGGCCACTTCAGTCTATTGTCATTAATCCCAAAAGATGCAATAGTTTTGATTGTTTTCTGTAAAAGGAATGGAAAAAATTACTTGACAAAATGTAGATAATAGATTTTATGTGGTTAAGCTTATTCATTCTTCTAAAGATAAAATGAGCATAACTCTGATAAAAGGATCAAAAAGTACATTTTCCTTTACTTAATGACTTTTTAGAAATTGTTCACAAATTTGTGTTCAAAGCACTAGAACTTGTCTCTAACACACCTAGAGGAAGAGAATGGATGCTATAAGGAGAGAATCCATATGTCAAAATACAGTGAATATGTAGTGCTTAACTTTGCTAAATAGGTTCTCATTCAACCAAGACCAGTACTAGTGTCTGTTCTTGAACAGTTAGTGGATAATGCTACACAAAATATCAAGGGAAGTGGTGATATACAGAGAGAAGGATTTTCATAGACATGTTAAAGATAGCATGGCATGCAGTTTATTCAGAGAACTGCATAATTATATGAAAATGAGGTTCCCGCTACAAATGAGCCTAGCTTTCAAGCTCAAGAAATCTGGACAAAACCAAAACTAATGGGAGACAAAGACTCAAACATTGGGAAAGATTTTACATATTGCTATTATAAACTTAGAAACCTGCTTCGATAACAAGTTTTGTGCTGGCATGCATTTCCTGAAGGATATAAAGTCTGAAAAGAAATGTATGTCATTATTTAGTGACTTCAGTCCTCAGTGATATGCCAAAAAAACACTAATTTCATAAGGAAAAGACCAAAATATTGAGACAAAAATCTGGACAGTTGAGAGGTATGCAAATGAGGCACGTGAGTTCCACAAATTATGCCATCAAACAATTCAGAGATATGTAAAATGGGTGCTGTACACCTCAGCATTCACTTGTTCTCAATGCCATGATTTACCAAGGTACAAAATACTGCAATATTTGTGAGAGCAGCAGCAGAAAGACTGCAGTATATGTTAGGAGCTGCCATTGGAGACATTTCCCAAGATATGATGTTCAGTAGCCCTCTGACAAGTGCAGATGGTACCATCAGCACCTAACCTGCCAGCACCTGACTAGCCATCAGATCATGGAATGAATCCATGTAGACTAGTCAAACCATATGGGAATGCATCAAATTGTTTCACCCACACAAGAAATTGAGAGATGTGTGGACTGCCAATTCTAGTGGACACCAAGGTATATGTAGCTTTAACAGTCCTAGCTACATGGACCTTTCAGCAACTTACAGGGGACATGCCAAGAGTATTGCAGGCATCAGTCTCACATACGTGGAGTCATGGTGGTGCCACAATCATAACTCTTCCCTATGGGGTGCACACACATTTCAGCAGCAGTGCAGCTCACAGATACCAGGGGACTCCTGTGTAACCTGTGTAATCTGGGTAGGGCTGTCAGTTGCAGGACATCTGCCGAACACTGCTGAGGCTGAAAGTTCAGATTGCCCCCACTACAGGCTCTCCATATGTATGGATGTGAGTGAACCGTCACATAATGCTAGTGTTGCTGAAAGTGCCATTGTGTCATCAGACAGTGTCATCTACATGTTACTGTCATCATCAGCCACAGGTGACTCAATGTGCTGTCCCACTGGGGTGGACCCTCCACCAGTAGAACCTGTGAAAGTACAAAGGCACCATACTGTAAAAAGCACTGAAACATACGCCTATTGCCCTCACCCCCATGGCAGTCAGACTGGTAGATGAGACAGTCTATAAGTATCAATGGGCCATACATACCTTGTTGTTTAAGGTGTTGCAGTTGCAGCCTAGATATAGCTGGATGATAGATATGCAAGCCTCTTACTGATTATGGCCTATCAAGCACATATTACATTATATAATATGGAAATGTAACAGCTGTTACTAACCTGGTGGATCCCCTTCAGAAACCAGTGCAGTTTTCATTTCCTGAGCTCCCACATCCAAGACACCACCAGGTATGAGTCTTCCTTCTCCAGAGATACCAGGAACCCCGCCACCTCTGTGAGATATATGCTTTGGTGATCCACCTTGTGTGGTGTTTTTTTCCTTGCCACTGTCTTGTATCTTGTTCTTGGTATGCAGTATGATATCAGTTGTGCATTCCTGTTCTGGCTACCCAGAGAATTGATGCTCAGAACTACTCTCTGCTATACCTGGTCCCAACAAAATAGTCTGTCATACCCTTGCTTAAATACTCATGCAATTTATGCAGAGGGCCTGCAGTAACCTCATTTTCCTGGATGGTGAACTTTTCCAACCGTTGCCTCTATCATGGGCCCATGGCAGACGAACCTGTAGGTTATATTTGTAGTCAGTGTGCACATGTGTTTGGCTGCATGTGAGTGTTTTTTTTTTGGATGTCTCATGTATGTGCACTGCCTTCTCCTCATTCGACGGACACTTACCTATCCCACTGCTGAGCCTTGACCACATACAGTGTGCAGCTAAGGACATGTTATCATGATGCATCTTCCTACATCAGTGTATTGAAAACCTGTTTTGCTCTGCACATAGTCTCTCCCCCCAAGTATATATTCTTGTGTCTCACCCTATACAAATGAGCAGTCATGCCATATGTGTCATTCACTTGCCCACAGTGCATGTAGCCATGGACTGCCCCCCCCCCCCCCAACAGCAAAACAAGAAAGTGTCATACCATGTGTGTTGTATTCAAATACCCACATACACCATTTCCTCTATGTACCACTTGTTGCCATCTGCAATGAGAGATAGTACAGTGCAGCAGGGGGACATAACCAGACATCTTGTCTTCTTTCATTATACCTACTTTAAAGCTGAGAGTCTTATTCTGTAAAGTCCTTATTCTATTATTACCTGTTAACATGTAATATGGTGCCTGTGCTTTATAGCATGCTAATAAGGGCCTGTTAGCATGGCAGTTATAATAATGAGGGAAATCATGATGGCTGCAGAATATACTGTACTGAAATATTATGGCCAATCTGCTTAATAGCACCATGCTGTCCATACTACTTTGCATTCTTTGCACATCCCAGGGCTAGGTACACATGCACACTATGCTCATGCATGGTGCTTGTGAAGTTCTTAGCACCATAGCTCTGACCTTGTTGCTGTGCGATGATACCCATCACATGATGTCTGATACATAGGCCTATCTTTCTTCCCTATTTATATGAAGAACTGGGTTGACACTTGGCTGTGCTGATCCTTCCTGGGTTGTCCGCCACAGTGCATGCTGCAACAATGATTTTTTTTTTTAATTTCTCCAAGTCTTTGGGGTTTCTAATACCATGATGGGAATTGGCCCCATTCCTAAGTCAAAGTATGATTAAAGTTAATGAAATTAGTATTGTTTCAATCTTTGATGTAGCCAGAAGTGCTCTTCACAGCACCCACAATGTGCCCAGTAATGACTCCTTCTGCAGTTCGTATGGAGTTACATGTATTGATAATATATCTAACTACGATTGTAAATTCTTTTTTATAAGACCTATTGCTCCTACTACTACTGGAACTGTCTCGGTATCTTTCTTCCACATCACCCACATTTCTGCCTGCAAATCCTGGTACTTTATGACTTTGTGTCTCTCTGTATGTAATTTATGCAGAGGGCCTGCAGTAACCTCATTTTCCTGGATGGTGAACTTTTCCAACCGTTGCCTCTATCATGGGCCCATGGCAGACGAACCTGTAGGTTATATTTGTAGTCAGTGTGCACATGTGTTTGGCTGCATGTGAGTGTTTTTTTTTTGGATGTCTCATGTATGTGCACTGCCTTCTCCTCATTCGACGGACACTTACCTATCCCACTGCTGAGCCTTGACCACATACAGTGTGCAGCTAAGGACATGTTATCATGATGCATCTTCCTACATCAGTGTATTGAAAACCTGTTTTGCTCTGCACATAGTCTCTCCCCCCAAGTATATATTCTTGTGTCTCACCCTATACAAATGAGCAGTCATGCCATATGTGTCATTCACTTGCCCACAGTGCATGTAGCCATGGACTGCCCCCCCCCCCAACAGCAAAACAAGAAAGTGTCATACCATGTGTGTTGTATTCAAATACCCACATACACCATTTCCTCTATGTACCACTTGTTGCCATCTGCAATGAGAGATAGTACAGTGCAGCAGGGGGACATAACCAGACATCTTGTCTTCTTTCATTATACCTACTTTAAAGCTGAGAGTCTTATTCTGTAAAGTCCTTATTCTATTATTACCTGTTAACATGTAATATGGTGCCTGTGCTTTATAGCATGCTAATAAGGGCCTGTTAGCATGGCAGTTATAATAATGAGGGAAATCATGATGGCTGCAGAATATACTGTACTGAAATATTATGGCCAATCTGCTTAATAGCACCATGCTGTCCATACTACTTTGCATTCTTTGCACATCCCAGGGCTAGGTACACATGCACACTATGCTCATGCATGGTGCTTGTGAAGTTCTTAGCACCATAGCTCTGACCTTGTTGCTGTACGATGATACCCATCACATGATGTCTGATACATAGGCCTATCTTTCTTCCCTATTTATATGAAGAACTGGGTTGACACTTGGCTGTGCTGATCCTTCCTGGGTTGTCCGCCACAGTGCATGCTGCAACAATGATTTTTTTTTTTAATTTCTCCAAGTCTTTGGGGTTTCTAATACCATGATGGGAATTGGCCCCATTCCTAAGTCAAAGTATGATTAAAGTTAATGAAATTAGTATTGTTTCAATCTTTGATGTAGCCAGAAGTGCTCTTCACAGCACCCACAATGTGCCCAGTAATGACTCCTTCTGCAGTTCGTATGGAGTTACATGTATTGATAATATATCTAACTACGATTGTAAATTCTTTTTTATAAGACCTATTGCTCCTACTACTACTGGAACTGTCTCGGTATCTTTCTTCCACATCACCCACATTTCTGCCTGCAAATCCTGGTACTTTATGACTTTGTGTCTCTCTGTATGTAAGACGCTGTAGTCACTGGGTGTATTGATTTCAATAATCAATTCTACTTTTGTTTTCTTTTCATGGACTACTATATCTGGATGTTATGTAGTCCAATCTCGCCTACATTCTTACCCGTGGGTTCGAAGCCGAATATTGGCTCCGACTCGACCAAACTTTTGTAGCTCGAAGTCTTCTTTTGGCTGGGCTAAGCAGGTATCCCATGGTGCATTGCTCTATATCCACAGATCTCGTTTGCCGCTTGTGAAGCTCGGATGTGGTCTCGCTCTTGGCTGTGGCTAAGTACCTGTTTTTTCTTGTTACTTGAGAAATTACTTACAAACAGAGCTATTTTCATAGCTAGTGTCTATTTAGTGTTGTTTTTGGTTTAGGTAGTGTGTTTGTGGTTTATGGTATTCCGCTAACTGTTCTTTCGGGCTAGGCCCGTTTCAGTTAGAGGACCTAGTCATCTTGTCCTGTGTTTTTCGTGCTAAAACCGTTTTAGTTAGAGGTTTTAGTGTCGGTTTCCCCTCGCTATCTGTGGTCAGGAAAACCGTTTTAGTTAGAGGTTTTTGACCTTTTTTGTTTCAGTGGAGGGTTGTGTGTGTGTGTGTGTGTGTGTGTGTGTGTGTGTGCTGTGCAGTTTATTATCTTGTTCCCGCCTTTTGTGGTGTTGTGTGTCTGGGTCTTTTCTTGTCAGACAGTGACTAGTGCTGTGTTGGTTCTTTGTGACTGCTTGTTGGAAAATGTCCAAGGATTCCAAGGAGCATAAATCTTCGGGTTTTAAAAAGTGCATTAAGTGCAGTTACAAGATGTCCATCACCGATGGGCACTCAATTTGTGTTTATTGCCTGGGAGCCATCCATCTGCAGGAGTCCTCCAGCTTCTGCCATGCTTTTAATCCCAGAGTGCTCCAAGAAAGAAAGAATAAGCTGATTTTAAAGGGACTCTTGAAACCCTCTTTCGAAGTGGCCATGGATTCTTCTCGCAGTGCTAAATCTAAGTCCTCAAAATCAAAAAAGAGATCTCTGGCTCCTTCAGTTTCCTCAGAGCAACCGGAGAAAGTCACAAAAATTGCTTCGACCTCCTCGGCTCCACTGTCCTCGGGGCCGCAGGAAGTGTCAGTGTTGATGGAACCGGCATCGGCTCCAATTATATTGGAACCTCTTCAGAGCCGATCACCAAGTCTTAGACCAGTTTCACGTGAGAGGAGATCTCGATCTCCCTCCCTGTCCTCCAAATCCTCCAGGACCCTTTCTGATGTGGATGTTGATAGGGTGGTGCAGAGGCTCCTCCAGTCACTGGTTTTGGAAAAGTTGTTTTCGGCTCCGGAGCCCGTCCCAACCCCTTCTTTGATCATTCCTCCTCCGAGTGCATCTCTGTCTTCGGAGCCAGAGTGTTCCGCGCTGGGTGATGTTCCTTGGTTGGTTCCGAAGGCCCCCCCAGGCCTATTGGTGCCGACGTCGGCTCCGACCCCGTCGGCTCCGTCCACGGGGTTCGGGACTCGAGATTCTTCAGTCAGACCCGAGGGGGACATCTCGGGACATATTTCGGTTCCGAGCCTCCCGCTCGGTGCCTCAGCTCGAGGGACCCCGACTCCTGTCTTGGTCTCGGAGGCTGGCCGGTCCTCGGACTCGGGAGGGCCTGCCTTTGAGGCCATGCAGACTGTGCTGGCCAGATCATCAGCTGCATCATGCGGGTCGGTCATTCTGTCCCCCACCACTCCGGTGATAGCCTCTGATCACCTCCTACCTGTAGACAGTGGAGCACCAAGGCCTAGGAATACCCCTACAAGTGGTCCCCAAGTTTCTAAGGGCCCTTCAGAGTTCGTGCCTGAGGAGCCCTCTAGAAAGAAAACGTGCAAGAGGAAGCACATAGACTCCCAGGATGAGTCTCTCCCCTCTGATACTGACCTCAAGGAATCGGAGGGGTCCCCCAAGTCATCCTCTGATGATATTTCCTTCTCCGACATCCTGGAGATACTGAAACAAAGAGGTGACTGGCCATCCAAAGCCCCCTCCAAGGAGGAGTCGGTCTTCCTTAAGGCCTTTGGTGCTCAGCCCTCTGCCTCTTGGGTGTCCCCACCCTTCGACGAGCTCCTAGATTTGATTTGTCGGAGGGTGTGGGAAAACCCTGATTCTGTGGAGCCCATACTCAGGCATCCCAACAAGTTTCTTTCTGCTCCCCAGGGTAAGGAGATGTTCTTCGTCTCACATTGCTGCAGTCATGACCTGTGGGTAGTCCGCTGTCCTCAGTCGGCCCGAATACCAAAGGGCTAGGCTGGCGTCGGTCATTGTCGCTTAGAGCTGACGTCAGTACGCAGTAGTACTTAAGCGCATGACCAACGCCATATCCTCAGTCTTTCTTGCCGCGTGGTCCGAAGCAGAAGCAGTGTTTGCGAGTGCCGTTCGGCGTTCTGAAATTTTCATTTACCGAGTTTCAGACCGAAGACCAAGTTGGGCTAAGTACCCCGTTGGGGAAATTTTTGTTTTTTCTTGCCTCAGTTATCCAGATGTCAGAAAAAGTTAATTGCATTTCTTGTGGGAAACAGATACCTCATAGGGATTATCATTCTCTTTGTATTCCTTGCTTAGGGCCTGAGCACGACGTAGTCGGGTGTCGCTTTTGTGCTAGATTTAATAAGCGCACCATTAAGCGAAGGTTAGACTGTGCCAGGCTTGTTTTTGGTAAGCGGTGTAACTATAACATGCCGTCAGATCCTCCGACGCCCGCTACCGCTAAGAAGCGTAAGGATAAATCTTTGAGATCTAAACCGGATGAGTCGTCCATTGCGGACGCCGGTTCTTCGGAGCCTCCGGTTGAATCTATGGATCCTGCCGAGGGTTCGGCTGAATCCCAGGGGGAACCTTTACTTTTACAGGAGTTGGCCTCTCAGGAGCTAGGACAGGCCGAGGGTGCTTCTCAGGTTTCAGTAGTTCCATCCTTACAAAAGGTTATTAGGCCTTCTACTTCAGTGGCTAAAGGCCATGCTAGGGCCAAACCTGGTCTTGTTGGATCTGGTCATTCTTCTAGCTCTCCAGCCCCTGTTCCTAAAAAACATATGTTGAAAATGGCGGAGGACTTGATTACTTTGATAAGGGGTTCTATGCCCCCCCCCCAGAGAAAAGGCCTAGGGTGGAGGCAAATTTAGAGGGAATGGATCATTCCTCGGACTACTCTGATTCCTCAGCTGAAGAAATTCAGGATTTTCCTTCCTATTCTGATTCGGATGCAGAGGACTCCTGTCCTTCTGCTTCTCCTCCAGAAGATTTTTCCTTTTCTGAAACTTTACATACCATGAGGGAGCATTTCAAGTGGGAAGGTCAAGATTTTTCAGAGTCTCGGAAAAGGCTTAGGGAATTTTTGTTTCTGCCACAACATAGGCCCTTGGCTATTCCTCCTGTCTTAGATGTTGTTCAGGATGTGTTTTCTGAATCTTCCCTTAATCCTGATTCTCTGCCTCCGGCCCCTGTTAAGCCTGACAGGTATTAGAGTTCCAGAAGCTCATAAGTACTTGTATAAGAGTCCTAGGGCTGATCCGGAAACCATTATCTAAGGACCTAAGGGTGTTAAGGCTTCTGTGGCTAAAAATCCAGTCCCTTTGGATAAAGATTCTAGGGCGTTAGACAGGTGGGGGAAAAAGTGTACACCTCCTCTACGTTAGCTATGAGGGCTTTGAATTGCCAATTTCATATGCTGAAGTATCAGAATTTTTTATTAGGCCAATTGAAGTCTAAGGTGGATGCTTTATCTGAGGGTATAGAGTGTAAGGAGCTCCAGGAGTTGGTTCATGCATCAGATCAAGTTGGCAAGCATTCTTTGCAGTGTGGTTTTGATGCTCTTCAGGCTTCTTCTAGGGTGGCTGCTACAGGTTCAGTTATTCGTAGACATGCCTGGCTTAAGGATCAAAATTTGTCAGAACATGTAAAGGCTCGAATTTTGGATGCTCCTCTTCAATCTGAAGTTCTTTTTGGTTCTCCTGTGGAATCAGTTTTGAAAAAGATGGAAGATAAGGCTAAGTCTATGCAGACGGTCAAGGATTTTTTGCAGGTGCAGCCCCCTAAGTTTAGCAGGAATTGGCCTACTAGGGGATGGTCTTATCCTTCTTCGGATTATCAGCCTAAGGGCAGGTCTAGACGTGGTAGAGACAGGGCTCACGCTCAGGGTTCCTTCAGACCTAGGACTTGGAGTTCTCCTGCACAGTCTTCTGGTGAGGGCAGGGGTCAGCCCTTTCGTAAGCAGACCCAATGACCTGTATCTTCCGCTGCCAGACCCTCCCTTACTGGCAGCTCCTCTGGGTTGAAAGTTGGGACTTTTCAAAGAAAACTGGAATTTGATCACCCAAGACAAATGGGTGTTGGATATAATAAATCGAGGTTACAAGTTTTATTTTCACACTTTTCCTCCTTTCAAAGGCATGCCGGATGTGCCTCCTCAGCAAAGGCTGGAGGCTCAGAAACAGATTTCTTTACTTTTGCAGATGGAGGCAATTCAGGTGGTCCCTCCTTCAGAAGTAGGCCTAAGATTTTATTCCCGTCTATTCCTGGTGCCAAAGAAAGGAAACACTTGGAGGCCAATTCTGGATTTGTCCATTCTCAACACCTACCTAGAAATTCCAAAGTTCAAGATGTTAACATTACAACAACTTCTGCCTATGATAGGCAAAGATCATGGGATGGTAACCCTGGATCTCAAAGAGGCCTATCTTCACGTCCCTATCAAGCCCAGCTGCAGGAGATTCCTGAGATTTCGGGCGGGTACTTCACATTATCAATTCTCTGCATTGCCCTTTGGCTTATCTACTGCGCCCAGGGTGTTCACAAAAGTTCTGGCTCCTGTGATTGCTTTCTTCAGACAGGGAGGAATACAAATTTATCCTTATTTGGACGATTGCCTGATTCTTGCTCAAGACAAAGACAAATTACTACAGCATCTCCACTATGTAATGACAGTTTTAAGGTGCCTAGGGTATACTGTGAACGAAATAAAGTCCAGTCTAGTGCCCTCTCAGGACATGTGCTTTCTGGGTGTGAGACTGAATACAGCCTCTCAGATGGCATTTCTGACCCCGGACAAACAAAGAACTCTTCCTCTCTACTTCCAGCAGTTATCAGTAATGTCCAGGCTGACTGCAAGGACAGTCCTCCAAGCCTTGGGGTTCATGGCATCTTGCATTCTAGTACTTCCCAATGCCAAACTGCATATGAGGAAGCTACAATGGTATCTCAAAAGTGTGTGGGCTCAACACTGCCACAGTTTGGACACTGTCATTCGGATTATACCTTGTATCCAGAAAGAATTACTTTGGTGGGCTCAGGAATGTCACCTAAACAAGGGAGTCTCTGTGTCCAGACCAGAGGCGAGTCAGATTCTAACGACGGATGCCTCGGACTTGGCTTGGGGAGCACACTTTAATGGAAAATGGATACAAGACATGTGGCCTCCCAAACTACTACATTTGCATATCAACATGAAGGAGATGTTAGCAGTTCAATTTGCTTTGATGGCATTCAAGGAACTCCTTCAGCCAGGACAGGTGTTGATACAAACAGACAACACAACAGTCATGTGGTACATCAACAAGCAGGGGGGAACCCATTCCTACCCTCTTTGCAGACAAGCAATGATTTTATGGGAGACTGCTCTGGGTTTGCGAATCAATCTTCAAGCAAGGTTTCTGCCAGGAGCACAGAACTCCCTAGCAGATATTTTGAGCAGACAAATGGTGGATCCCCACGAGTGGAAACTGGATCCTCAGATTTTCAAACAATTGACTGTGGCTTGGGGAACTCCAGACATAGATCTATTCGCTTCCCCACTGAATTTTCAACTTCCAAAATTTTGCACAAAGATGTTCCACCCAGATGCTTGGAAAGTGGATGCTCTGTCTTTCAGTTGGAACAACCTTCACGTTTATGCTTTTCCTCCTCTGCCTCTACTCCCCAAGGTACTTTTGAAAGTCAGACGGGACAAGCCTTGCATGATTCTAATAGCACCAGACTGGCCACGTCAACATTGGTATCCTCTGCTGAGGAGTTTAATCCAGGAACCTCCTTGGCCTCTGCCACAGGTTACTCATTTGTTGTCCCAGTCAAACAATCATTTTCTCAATGTTCAGGTGCAGTCCCTCCATCTGACAGCCTGGCGTATTCTGTGATGGAGCCGGTGGGGTCTCAGCTTCCTCAACAGGTTTTAGATGTCATTTTGGAAGCTAGGCGGCCTAGCACTAGAAAAGTTTATGCTGATAAATGGAAGAGATTTTTTCTTTGGAGCACTGCAAAGGGTTTTGATGTTTCAGTGCCTAATTTGAGTTTTGCACTACAGTACCTTACTGAATTACTGGACAAGGGTTTGTCATTCTCTTCTGTGAAGGTTCATGCTGCAGCCATTTCTGCTCACTATGATTGTGACCCTCCTTTATTTTCCCATCCTTTGTTCAAACAATTTCTTAGAGGGGCAAAGAATATAAGACCCCCACGTAAAGCTCCTACTCCTTCTTGGGATCTCAATTTTGTTTTGGAGAAACTTACTTTACCTCCTTTTGAACCTGCAGCTTCGTCTGAACTGAAGTTTTTGTCTTGGAAGACTGCTTTTTTGTTGGCCATTACCTCTGCCAGGAGGGTATCTGAATTACAGGCTCTCATGGCAGTTGAACCTTTTTTGATATTCCATAAGGATAGAGTTTCTTTGCGGACTAACCCTACTTTTATGCCTAAAGTGATTTCTAGTGTGGCCTTGAATCAGTCTATTCATTTGCCTACTTTTTATGCTGAACCCCAAAATAAAGGGGAAAAAGTCTTGCATTCTTTGGATATCCATAGGCAGTTACGTTACTACTTGAACAGAACTAAGGAGTTTAGACAGACTCAACAGTTATTTGTTTCTTTTGCTTTGAGTTCGCAGGGGAAAGCTGTTTCTAAGCAGACTATTTCAAAGTGGATTGGTCATTGTATTGCCTTTTGTTATTCTCATCATGGGAAGGATGTCCCTGCTGGGATCAGGCCTCATTCTACTAGGGCTACTGCCACTTCTACTGCTTTTTTGAGGGGTGTGGCTACTAAGGATATTTTGGAAGCAGCTACTTGGAGTTCTGTACACACTTTCACTAAGCATTACCATCTCCCTCTCTATTCCAAGTCCAGGGCTGGGTTTGCCACTGCAGTTTTACAGGGCATGTTAGCAGCCCCTAATTCTTTGTAATTTGCCAGCCTCCCTTTTCCTTTGCTTTGGGATTCTACCCACAGGTCATGACTGCAGCAATGTGAGACGAAGAACATAGTACAGTTTTGTACCTACCATAAATGTAGATGTTCGAGGATCTACATTGCTGCATTCCAAATTTCCCTCCCTCCTTCTCCTCTATAGGTTGGGGTTGCTGGGTTTCGTTTGGAGATATTCTTTACTTACACACTGGGGGTTGTTGGGCTTTTCCTATTTTTGGCTTTGGCCTTTCCTTTTAGGCCTTCTGACATCTGGGGCAAGAAAGACTGAGGATATGGCGTTGGTCATGCGCTTAAGTACTACTGCGTACTGACGTCAGCTCTAAGCGACAATGACCGACGCCAGCCTAGCCCTTTGGTATTCGGGCCGACTGAGGACAGCGGACTACCCACAGGTCATGACTGCAGCAATGTAGATCCTCGAACATCTACATTTATGGTAGGTACAAAACTGTACTTTTCTGTCCAAAGGAGTCCCTGTGGATGCCATGGTGGTGGCGGCGGCCACTCAGAAGGAAGTAGCAGAGACTTCTTTCTCTGTCCATCCTCCTAACAAGGAGTCTAGGACCATGGACCAGTACGGGAAGCGTACCCTCTCATCAGCAACCTTTACCTTACGGTCGTTGAACTATCTGTCTCATTTCACTCGGCTCCAGAGAGATGATCTCAAGGAGTTAGGAGATACTCTTGTGGGCAATGTTCCTGAGGCGGTGGCCCAGATGGTTAATGCCCAGGTGTCTACCCTCAATTCCATCAACTCCTCCATGCGGCTCATTTCATATGCAGCCGATGGAGTGAGTAGGGCAGCAAGCTCAGGAGTCGCCCTTAGAGGGCAATCCTGGCTGCGCCTTTGTCACTTCGCGGAGGCCTTCAAGTCTTCCTTCAATGGTGCCCCCGTTGATGGTTCTTCTTTGTTCAAAACCAAAGTGGAAGACACCCTCACCAGGTGCAAACAAGAGGGAAAGACCCTGTCTGCTGTAGGGGTCTGTTTTTCCCTTCCCTCTAGGCCTTACCCCAAGGCCCAGCGGGGTGGGAAGATGTGGTTCAAAAAATCACAGAGGTTTTTTCCTGCCGCACAAGTTGAGTCCCCCTCCAGAGGCAGAGGAGGGGGAGCTTATTCAGGGAGATGCCGTCCTAGAGGCAGAGGGGTGCGCCCGGCTGTGCTTATCCAGAGCCAGTTGGGGGTCGAATTTTGTTATATCTGGAAGCCTGGCAAAGCATCACCCAGGACCGATGGGTATTACGAATAATTTCCGGAGGTTATGTCATTTCGTTTGTCAGATCCCCCTTCAGTCAGAAAAATCCCGGACGTTCCACCCAATCAAAGGGATCAAGCAGCCTCAGAGGTTTCAAAGCTGCTAGGAAAAGGAGCCATCCAGCGTGTCCCCTCAGACCAAGTCAGATTAGGGACTTAGATGCCGAAAAGAACAGGGGACCTGAGACACATATTAGATCTCAGCCAACTGAACAACTATGTACAGAAGTTCAAGTTCTACATGGTCACACTACAATCGATTCTCCCATTGTTGGGAGAGGAAGTATGGATGTGCTCCATCGAACTCAAGGATGCTTACTACCATGTCAAAATGGACATGGCATCCAGGAGTCACCTACGTTTCTGGCTGGGAGCCAGTCATTTCCAGTTTTGAGCCCTGCCCTTTGGTCTCACCACAGCCTCCAGGTTGTTCACCAAGTGTACGGCGGTGGTGACTGCTCACTTGAGACGTCAGGGATTCCAAATGTTTCCCTATCTGGACGACTGGCTCCTTACCGCCCCCACAAAGGCATCAACTAGTCCAAACCAGGGACGCTACCATCACTCTACGTCAACAGTTGGGCATAACACTAAATTGGGAAAAATCTGCCTTGTTGCCCTTGCAGTGTGTCACCTTTATAGGCGCAGAATTAGACACCGTTGGAATGCAAGCATTTTTACCGCAGGAAAGGATCAGAGTCTTACAGCAACAGATACACACCCTGATGCCCCTGAGAAAAGCAGAGGCAAGATGGGTTCTTCAACTCCTGGGCCCATGGCAACAAAAATTATGTTGGTCCCTCTAGCGAGATTGCACATGAGACTTCTTCAATGGCTCCTCTTTGTTCAATGGTCTCTCCAAAATTTTCCACTTTCTCACCCCATTTTGCTCACGGACAGATGCAAACATGATCTCAGTTGGTGGCTTTGCACCAACAATTTGGACGGGGGAAGACCCTTTATTCCACCCATCCCGGTGGCCACAGTGACCACGGATGCCTCCCAGATGGGGTGGGGGGGCATTATCTTGGCATGACAGTCCAAGGCATGTGGCAGGATCACGAGATACATCTGCATATCAGCGTCCTAGAGATGAGAGCAGTGCTACTTGCGTTGTAAGCACTTCAGAGCTTTCTGCCTCTAGGGACGATTGCAATACACTCGGACAACATGTCAGTTGTGTGGTATCTAAACAAGCTAGGCGGAACCAGGTCTTACCCCCTGTGAAGAGAGGCCATGTGATTGTGGCAGTGGGCAGTATCTTCCCAACGGTTTCTGGTGGCAGCGCACATTCCGGGGAAGTCCAACTTGATAGTGGACAGGCTAAGCAGAGGAATTCTGATGCCTTACGAGTGGTCCCTGAATCGTCTAGTTGCAGAACGAATCTTCAGCAGATGGGGTCAGCCTTGCTGCGACCTTTTTGCCAGCCCCCTCATTGCCAAATGCAGCAGCTACTTCACGCTGATCCCCCCACAGGGGGAGTCGCCCAGGGACGCTCTAGACGATCGGCCCTCTGGTCTGCTTTATGCTTTCCCTCCGTTTCCCTTGCTGTCAAAAGTGATTCAGAAAGCGCAATCCTTTGGAAGCAGAATGATTCTGATTGCTCCACATTGGCCTCGTCAAGTCTGGTTCCCCTTTCTCCAACCATACATTGTGGACACTCCTTGGATTCTGGACCCTCAACCAGATTTACTGACACACATGTTGGGACAGTTCCACCCCTCTCTGATGACCCTCCGGTTGACAGCCTGGCTACTCCACTTCCATCGTTAGTTAGGCTTCATAATTTTTCACCGGAAGAAGTTCACATTTTATCATCCTCTCAGGTAAAGACCTGCCATTTCCGGTCAAGGCTCACTCTGCTCGGGCTGTTTCTACATCTACAGCCTATCAAGCCAGATTGTCAATGGATGATATATGTGCTGCAGCTACTTTGGCTTCTCCTCACACATTTGTTTCTCATTACAAATTGGACGTGGTATCTAGGGGCAGGTCGTCCTTTGGTTCCACAGTACTCAGGAGTATTTTCCGATGAGCCACCCAGGATGTAGGTGCTAGGGATGCTGTCTTACGGGTAAGAATGTAGGCGAGATTGGACTACATAACATCAAGAAGTTATGTACTCACCATAACGTTTGATGTATGTAGTCCATCTCGCCTCACATTCTTACTTACCCTCCCGCCTTCCCCCTTCCTGGAGGATCTGGAGTTTAGGTTTCCATCTACAGAGTTCCCTTTACCTTTAGCCTATTCTTTTTTACCTGGATGTTGTGTATGCATGGGGTATGAATGAGTATTTGCAGCAAACTAGATCTGGGGATATGGAGCAGTGCACCATGGGATACCTGCTTAGCCCAGCCAATAGAAGACTTCGAGCTAGAAAAGTCTGGCCGAGTCGGAGCCGATATTCGGCTCCGAACCCAAGGGTAAGAATGTGAGGTGAGATGGACTACATACATCGAACGTTATGGTGAGTACATAACTTCTTGTTTTCTTGCATCTATTTTTTGAACAGTTGGTAATGGATGATGTCATGGGATATATCATCATTTTCTGTGATGCTTTGTGGCTCATGCTTCCAGTGCTTTTCAGCTACTTCAGTATTATAATATTTGCACAATCTCCAATGCAACAGTCTTGCCACATTAATATGCCTTTCAGTATACAGTCCTTCTGCCATTAGTATATAACAACCAGCAACAAGATTGTTTTGCAAAACTTACATTTGTCTGTTTCTCCCACATGTTCAGTGGACTTTGTAAACCAACATACACGTAGTCCGCTATCTTGAGCCGCCAATATTAACCTTTTGTCTTTGGTTTAAATTCACCTATCCTTAACCATTCCTTTGTTTGAGCCTGGTCAACATGAGGTGGTTCCAAAAGTTTCCTATACTTGGAACTATATTTATGTATTTTCCACATTTTTTTGCCTTCTCCTCTGATCGTTCACCTTATATTCTTTCTTTTTTGGCACTTTCAGTTGCTACCTGATTTTTATCTGCTTCTAGTTTGATTTCCATTCCCTCTTGATCCCTATATGCTTCTGCTAAATTAAACACAGACATCACCATAGATTTGTTCTCATGTTTTAAAGCTTTCACTATGTTTGGGTCTTGTGAGGTCAGCAGATATGTATGCAGTCCCACTATTGCAGATCTGTGCATGTAATCAGTTTTGAGGAAGCCCATACCTCTTTCAGAATGGGGTATATATAATCTTGGTATGCACTGATTTTTATAAATCATTTGATGAGGATGAAGCATCCTTCTTGTTTTCCTGTCCAAACTATCAAACACCTTTTAGGGCCAGTCAAAAACTCCACGTTAGGACAAGAAGAGCAAATTGGTTTATAGCTTGGGCTTTGTTCCTAGATGTCATTGCTGCTTTTAGTATTAATTTAAGCCTTTTAAAATATTCCTTACTTAGTTTTATTTGCATTTGTTCATGTTTTATTGTTGATCCTTCATCAATTCCCAAATATTTATATACTTTCCCTTGCTCAAGTTCTTTTATATCACATTCCTGTCCCAGACTGATGTTTTCTTGGTGCTGTAGCTTTCCTGCTGTAAAGGTTGCTTTTGCAGATGTATCAAGACCAAATGACATTCTTATATCATCTAAAAAAGTTTTGACCACTTGCAGTTGTGCTTTCAGTTCCTCATTTGACGGACTATATAATTTTAAATAATCCACAAAAAGAAGATAAGTCTTTACACTTTGTGTTTTCTGGGTGCCAAATTATAGCCATGACCTAATCTGTTAAGCAGACAGCTTAATGGTTTAAGGGCAAGACAAAAGAGCAGCAGTGAAAGAGAGTCACCCTGGAATATCCCCCTTTGAATTGTTATCCCTGGAATAATAATTTGCCCTTTATCATGGCTTAATTGCAAAGTGGTTTGCCACTGTTGCATGGTCTCTGTAATGTGATCGATAAGTGTAGGGTGTATCTTATACATTTTTAAACACTCTTTTACCCATGAATCTGGAATACTGTCAAATGCTTTTTTGTAGTCTATCCATACCATACCTAGATTGTTCCTGTTTTTACAGTTCTTCATTTTGATTTATTTAACATCAAATGATCCTTTGTTCTGTATGACTTTCTTTTATTATCCTTTTGTTCTGTTGCCATGGTTGAGTTTAAACTGTGTCAGCATCAATTCCAGTGTATAGTTTGCACGTCATCAGAAGGCAAATTATTGGTCCATAGTTTTTAGGATCGCTTGCAGGTTCACTCTTAAGTAGGAGTATTGTTTTTCCTGTTGTTAGCCAGGCTGGTGTCTGTTCAGAGTGTGCATATAAATAGTTCTTACTCATGGCTAAATCTTCATGTAGATGTTGATACTTTTAACCAGAAGTTAGGTACTGCATCTGGGGCTGGGGTTTTCCATTTAAGAGTTTTTCTTAACTTTGCTTCAATCTCTGTGGCCATTGCTTCATCCCGTTGCATATTCTGCACATTTGAATTTCTTATTCTTTCTTTCAAATTTCTATCCATTTAGCATCTTTGTTATGTTCCACAGTGTCTTCATAAATATCTCTCCAAAATGTATCTATATCTTCTTTTTTTTGGTGGTGTTTTGATTCCTTTTGCCCTGTTTCCAAATTCTCTATAAAACTTTTTTGGGTCATCAGTAAATTGATTATTTTGTACTGTTCCTTTATATTTATCTGCGTATCTTTTAAGTTTTTCTGCCTGTGCTGATATTTTTAGTTTATTATTTGCGATATTGCATGATAGAGCCTGATCTGTTCTGATACTGTGCATTGCTTTTATCGTGTCTATCTTTCT
The DNA here is from genome assembly GCF_019279795.1 of Protopterus annectens. Classification (NCBI taxonomy): domain Eukaryota; kingdom Metazoa; phylum Chordata; order Ceratodontiformes; family Protopteridae; genus Protopterus; species Protopterus annectens. The sequence continues at coordinate 344,196,779 of NC_056750.1, forward strand.
GAATATATTTGTTGTTCTGTTCCCTCTTCTATACTGAAAAAATTAGGCGATAGGAACACAATAAGAGCCGGCAAATCAATAAAAAAGCAATGCCCAATTATTCAATTCATTTCTTAATTAAAGAATCTTTGTCATTTCTTAAAGTTAAAAAGTTTCTTCTTTTACAAATCATAAGAAGCAATTCCCTAAGGCATGAGTGCCTGTTTACATAAAATGGTGAGCGGTCCCAAACAACTATGATTTTTCTTGTTGTGAAAAAAAAGGGAAGATAACAGCCGTTAAATGAGAAAAAATCCTGTGCAATACAATCAATTATACTCAATGTTTTACAGCATCTGTCAAGACTGATAACTGCAAAAATGCTATACATACATAACTTAGTACGTACAACATATCAACATCCCTTAAAAATGTTCATGCCCTCATGCTTTATAAAAATCACCTTAAAATAGGCATAATGTGAATAAATTTACGATAAATAATAAATGAACTAGTTGAGACCAGCCGAAAGGCTCAACTTAAGTTTATAAAAGAAAAACGAAATTAAAAATAAAAAAACATAATCATAAAACAATATAGTGAAAATCATGCACAAAAAGTCTCTTTTTTTCACAACAAGACAAAGATTCTTTAATTAAGAAATGAATTGAATAATTGGGCATTGACGTTTGTATATAATGAATGTTAATTGATTTTGTTTTAGTCTGAGGAAGGTGAGGCACTGGTCCACACCGAAAGCGCTTGCTAATAAATGCTTTTTTATTGTTTTGCCGGCTCTTATTGTGTTCCTATTGCCTAATTTTTTCAGTGGCTTGTTTTTCCCTCTTCTATACTATTTTAACAATGACACTTCTTGTCTTAATTGCTTTATAATTTTTTCTATTTGATACTTCCATGATGGCATTCAATTTCTTCCCTTCTTTTCCCTTACTACCTTATGTTTTTGTGGTAAGACTTTATCTGTTATTAATTTAGCTGCACAGTAATATAACCTTTTTACTTCTGTTATATGGTGTGCATTTCTGTGGACAGTTCTAATTACGGTGTTCATTTGTCTTATCAAACTTTTAACTTTTTGAGTGTTATTGACTTTTTGTAATCTGTTTCTTTCACTGATCTTAATATGTCTATCTCTATTAAATCAATCATCTCTTCTCTTGGGTCATTTTCCTCTAAACTGAGGGCATATTCTTTGTTCTCCATCTCCTGTGGGCATTCTATAGGTAGTTCCACAGCATCTTCGTCTGCCACATTATCTTTGCTTTCATCCTGTGTCATCCATTGCTGTTTCATATGGGGACTCGCTGGCCAATCACCCCACAACATTGGCTATGTCAGAGTTGCCACAGTTTCCTGTTCCTCCAATTTGCTGTGCAACTCCAACTGGACATTTATACTGGTTTTCTATGGAAGGCTCCAAAGTATCTTCATCTGGCAACTTATCAGATATTTCCTGCTCCACTGGTTTTGCTTTAATTGGGGAATCCATTGCTCTATCCTGTTGTGATGTTTTCTGAGTTATATTTTCTGCACTAAATCCTTCACTTTGCAGGTAACCCATAATATCAATTTCTGTTTCTTTAACTTCTCCATTACTAATCCACTTTTCTATTTTTTTCTCTTTGTTTTCTTATTTTTTGTATTGTAAAATGTTCCATGTCTGGATGCCTTTTCCTATATTTCTCTTCAAATATCTTTGATGCTGCTATTTTTGTTTTGATTAGTTTTGCTTTCTCCTTTGCATAAATATTACAGCATATTAAATCTATTTTTCTTTCCCATGTCCATATTTCTTCTTCAGATGTCACCTGATCCTTCTGTTTCTCCTTTCTTTGAGGACTCATTGTTCCATCATGCTGTGAGGTAAACCTGTGTTAAACTTTCTACACTAAATCCTTCACTTTGCAGGTATTCCACAACTTCAACTTCTATTTTTTTAAACTTCTACTTTACTAATCTCCTGTTCTTTACTCTGAGCATGAACACATATTGCCTCAAGCACACTTGAGCATGCGCGCTTACCTGCCCATTAACATTGGACACTCCAGTCATGTGCACTTTGCTAACACAGCTGCTTCACTGTACATTGCAAGCACTACTTCTTGTAGCATGTCTGTACTAATTTACTATGCAATCTGTCCATTTCTCAGAGTACTGGTGCTACACAAGCCATGCTGTATATCAGACCCCCTTTGGACCATGTCACAATAAAGGATAATTGATAGATATTTAGTGCTACATATGTACAAAGCAGTTGCCTGTGAATCCCAATCTGTCTTTAAAATGATGACAACACTAAATTAAGAAATCATGTTTTGTAATAAACTTTAAATTATTATTTAGCTTGTCACACATTGCTGGGGAAGGCTAAACAGAGTGAGTTGTGTAAGTCATGCATATTTCTGAGATTAGCTTAGTCATATTTAGGTTCCTGTTTTTTAATGGATGCATTACATTTTAAAATATGTGACATAACTATGTTGATTAAATGTCTGATAAAGATAGTGATATGTTTAATAACATGAGGCTTTTCATTATTATTGTCTAGAAAATTATCTTTTATTTTTAAACACTTTATCAGTCATGTTGTTATTGTTATTTATGTATGTATGTATTTATTTATTTATTGTTGTTATTTTATGGCTGCAGTGGCCAGAGGATTGTAGGAGATGGCTGTACAATTAAGGCTGTCTGAGAGGACAAATGATTTTGTGTAGTACTCTACAAGTGTTATTACATTCTGCATTACTGAACCTCATCCTACAGAAAGGATTAAGACACTGAAGAAAGTACTATACTGAAATAACCATGGCCAAATCACTTAATAGCAGATGTTGGTTTGTTCTTGGCAGCATTTAGTAAGATTTTTGCTTTTTGGCTTCTGGTTAGAGCAGGTTCATTAGAAAACATTCTAGCTGTTTAAACAGGCTTAAATTCTAAGTGGAAAATGGTATTCTGCAAACTGAGAAGGACTTCAGCAGCTTCCCACATTGTCTAACTCTGCGTTAATCAATATTACCTGGTAGTATTACTGTAATACACTGAATTTTAAATAAATGTATATTCAGTGTTCATATACCAGTAAAGGTTTTGGGAATTAAGTAATTTCACCTTACAAACATGCCAGCTGTTGGCATGAATATGGAAAACCACCAAATTCAAAGGCCAGTGTAAGGTTGGACTGTTGGAGTGTATGATCTGTGACTAAGTTTGAATAGTAGCCTGGGCACTGAGGTTTTGAAATGCCCCTTGTTATTCATCAGCAGGTGTGGTGGGGTTAGGTGCTTTTGAAACAGTCAGGCTAGGTTGTTTCTTGAATTAGAGGAAGGCAAAAAGGTCTCACTATTAATTATATGTGCATGAAGGAGTGTGTGACTGTTTGGTTCAGGTCCCTGCATGTACAAGCCTCAGGAGAAAATGATCTAAGACATATTCCATAACTACATTAGTACCTACTATATGAGTGCCACTTGACAATTTTCTGCCAAACTTTAAAAAAAAAACCTTTGAAGACTGTATGGAAAAATGAAAAGTAGGACAGTTTGATAAATAAGGTAGGACCTAATGAGGTACAGGTCAGCATGGTGGGGCAAAATGTGGCATAAAAAATAAATGTGGAGTTACTTGCACTCATGGCCAGCTATAAGTGCTATTATGATGGTTACACTCACCTAAGCGAGTTGTACCTCTAAGAAGTTTTGCAAGGTAGTCCTTGTTCTGAGATGCAAATTAAATGTGCAAGGATTTGTAAACTGCAGCTCAAAATACTGGATACAGTTTCTGGTGATAAGTTGTCAAAAGAAAAAAAAAAGCTGTAGCAGCTGCAACAAGGCCAGAGAAGGAAGGGTTGGAAGGTATGGACATTTATAGAGATATGCAACTAATGCCTAAATGGTCATCTAACTCCCCTGCAAATGGTGATTATGTGATACAACACATTTTGAAAAAACTGAACTGTATTGAAATTGTGTTGGATGACTATGTAAGGGCTGCACAGCAAAGACTGAAGGAAGGTGAAAAACTTTTAACTGACCACCCCTAGGGTTACCACCTGTCCCACTTTGCGAGGGACAGTACCTCTTTAGGCAGTTGTGTCCTGACAAAAAAATTGTAAAAATGGCAAATGTCCTGAGATTTTAGGGCAAAATTATTTTCTATATTTTATGTAATAGTTGCATAAAACAGTTATTCTGTATCTAAAATACCTAAATGTTATAAGAAACAGAATAAGCAACTAAAATGCTACAAGAATAAGCTTTAATTTAGGCAAAAAAGTTAAGTTCTATCCTTTGTACTGACCGTGGGTATGTGTCGGCCTGTAAAATCTGGTGTTTGTACCAAAATGTCCCACTTTGGCCATTTAAAAAGGTGGCAACCCTAACCACCCCAAGCCAATAATGGTATCATGGAGGGCTTCCAAAACAGATGAATACCCATACCACTGATAACCAGTTGAAAACTGACCTGTTAGAAGTCAGATTAATAGACTTTGAAGGCTGAGCTTAACAAAGAAATATCTCCCTTAGTCGACAAATTAAATGATCCAGTGAGTTTCATAATGTAGTTAATAGATCAATGAACTGGTATGCCAAAGCAAGTGTTGATGACTGAGGGAACTCATTGTGTTTTTGTTTCAGATCCAGTTAATAACCCAAGTCAACCAAGGCAATTTATTTTTCATTTTGCCACTTTTATGCTGAAAAAAAGAGTTATTTCCCAGGTGTAGGAAGTAAAAGAAGGACTGTTTTGTCGCCATTATGCAGCTCTGTCAGCAGATGTGGTTAAAGTTTCACTTGGTGTATCCAGTATTTTTCAAGATAATGTTTCCTTAGAATATCAAGACCTTTTTGGCACATGCAGGTGCACTAGAGGTAGTAAAAGGGTGGAATTGTTCTGTTACTGAAGATAATTTAGGTAACTTGACTATATGGACTTAATGAAGGCCAGAAACAGTTCCATGAGACATTTCCAGTTTTCGAGAAACACTTGATGTAGAGACAGAATATTAAAGAAATGAGTCATTAATTATTTCTCAGTTCGAAAACTTGGTAAGTTGTGAACAAGATGGCAGAACATGTATTGAGAATACATTAGAGATTTTGCACATTTGTTCCCATTTATTCATTTCTGTACTTAACAAGAAGGTGTTCTGAGAAATGTTGATAAATAACTATGTTACTGCTGTTTAAGATTCTTCACCGAGGGGATTATTTTCATCACAAGTGGGAGGGAGAGTTGTTGCTGAAATGGTATTCCAATTTTTTGGACTGGAAATATGGACATTGGGTCTTGCTGTCTTTTACAACCTGGGCTGCATTTCATCAAATGGCCAAAACCATTTCATGGATGTGGAATATGAGGATGTTTTAAAAATAGCAGACAGTTTAACCTTTCTGTTTTTATTGCTGTTAAATGCATTTAAGTGGTTTATGAGCGTGGAAAAAGTGTGATGGGGTGTCAAAAAAGAGGAAAGTGTAAATGGTTCAGAAGTCATTGTGATTATCTTGTTAATGCTTTTTCAATGTATTTCAGATATGACTTTCATAATAAAGCAGCAGTGTGTTGAAGCTTTTAAAATTCTGACAAAAACGTGCATTTTTAGAAGTGTTACAGTTCAAACATTATACAATCAAGGTCCTTGTTTAAGAACACAAATGAACAATGTGATGATTACAATATTGAGTGTTTCTAAGTATGAAGTAAGATGTTCTGAATTTGGGGGCCACTGTGCAGTGCTGTGAGCTGGATAATAAGAATTACAGGGGTTATAACAGTAAATCAACCAGCTTTCAACAGTCATATTCGGGGCGCCAGTAAGAAAAACAACTGCCAACTTACTAAGGTGGCTTCTATTTTCTGGTCAACATGTTTACAGCTTTCATTGTAGAATGCCAATTAGCTGACAAACCTAATTAAGAGGATGCAAGTAAGAAATATGGACCTCAAATACTAAGCCCCCGCTACACCCACACTTCAGAAAAGGAATCTTTTAAGTTGCCTAAATTATTTATATGTTGGAGGAGGCCAGAGAAAAAAGGTGGAGGGAGTAACTCTTTACTTTCATAGAGGTCTTATAACAGGGCAAAGTTAAATAATGATAAAGGTAATTTTGTAGAAATGAAGGCCATTTGTCAGGATGTGGTTTTGACAGTAGCTTATTTAAATTTCCCCCCAGCACATGTTGGATTGACTTAAAGCAAATATTAATGGAAGTAATACATTTTCAGAAAGGGCTCTACTACTAATTGGGAATTGTTATGTATGTAAAGGATGTCCAAACAGGACATCAGGCATTTTTGGTTCCTCAGCTGAGGAAACACTTGAGTCCTTTCTGTTGTAGGAAGAGACTTGTAGATCATACTACAACAGCAACTACTAGGGGATTCTGGTGTGCTTTATTATTCTCTGGCTTTCAGAAGATATTCCACACTAGGTAGGTTGAAGCTTTTAACCAGAAGAAGGTCCATATAGTCCTGGGCATCAAACTCCAATAGAAACTCAGATAAGCATGTAAAGGTGGTTCTGAGGATGTCCAATGTGTTGTGGACGAAAGCCCTTAACGTTTGTATTAAAGACAAAGATTCAATAGATGTATTGCTTTATATGCTTATTTCTGAGTTTCTATTAGAGTTTGATGCCCAGGATTATGTGGATTCTGTGTGGCTGTACATTACATCCCTTTTGTGAGGTTCTAGGTTGAAGCTTTTTCATCAACGTTCTTATATTTCCCATTCCCTTGAAATGGATCTTATTTGGCTTTCAGACCATGCACCCATTATTCTGACTTTTCATACAGAATGTAAGAGTTCTGTAAAAGCACTGGAGATTTAAGGATTCATTCTGTAGCTCATAGTACTTTAGGGAATTTATTTGGTAAACAGAATGAGGAATGGAGTGAGGTAGTTTATTAGAGCCAACAGAAGTTTTAAATTGATGTATTGTGTGGAAGGACAAGTTAAAATCAGCATTATTTATTTTTGTATTTGTTTGTTTGTTTGTTTCTTGGATTTGCTGACTGGGATAGTCCGAGCTGGCAGAAAGCTCACCCTTTTTAGCAGAGGTCTGGGAAGAAAAGCTTCAGAAAAATTACATTACATAAAAAAAGTAATAAACACAGGTAAACAATCAGCAAATAAAATGTAAACAGATTGTCAGTAATTAGCAGCAGCATCATTAAAAGAGCTATTAAGCTTATTTGGAAATGAACTTGGTAAAAGGAGAGAAAAGGAGGAAAACATAGAATTAGCATTAAGAGGTGAAAGAGAATGTTTTTTAGGTAAGTAAAAAAAAGTGAATGGAGAGACAGAGGACAAGGAGAAGATTTTGGACTAATTACTGAAGATGTAGATAGCACTTTGACAGGAAAAAGTAAGAGGCAGGACATTTATTGTCCAGGACATGTGCATGTACAGAGACAGGTATTTTTTAGGCATTATCTTGTTTGTGCCTTAAGAGTTGGTATTTACTGTGTTTCTTACAGAGAGAGGAAGGGAGTTCCAAATTTTGACCAGGAAAGAGTAGGAAAAAGAGTCACCTGCTGAGTTTTTAGCTTTTATAAGAGGTGATAATATTTTGTCAGTGAATCTAAGCTGTTTTCATGGGTTATAAAGTTGGAAAATATTTTTCAAACTATGGCATTTGTCTGGATAATAGATGAGTTTATGGGAACTGACTAGTTGGGAGAATGTAAGGTAATGCCTTAGCTCTTACCAGACAATGATGTATCCTATAATGATAATTGGCAGAAAATTTTGCTACCTTCTTATAGCAGGGTTCCAAGTGTGAGAGTTGAGCAGATTGTAGGTTAATCAAGATGGGAACAACATGAAGTAATTTGGGGATGAGCAGGGATTGAGCAATATTTTTTCTGGTATTACCTGTGAGGTACTGTTTGACACTGTAGAGTGCTTCTAGCATTTGGTGCGTGTCCATAGGTTCACAGGTAAATGCTGGTATCAGTCTACATAATATTACAAGCCTAGCCAACAGCCAGAGGTCAGAATCAACCTTTGTACCTTGTATCTCTGCCATTATGCCAGCCCCGGCCTCTTGTTTTTACTGCTTGTTTTATATGATGATCAAATAGTAAACTTTTGTCAAAAGTGACTCCTAGAAGCTTAGTTTAACTCACTAGTTCTATGTTGTTGCTAGAGGAAGTGATTTTGAAGTTATTTTTGTAGTCAGTAGAATGCTTTGGGGTAAATAAGATACATTTTTTAAGGTTAAGGAGCAGCTGTGTCTCAGACAGGAAGGACTGCTGTGGTGGAGAAAGACTCTTGGTTGAGTTGTGTCTGTAAACAATAAAAAAAAAATCAAGTTCTAATATGACAAAAATAGCAGCTAAAACCTTAATGACACATTAACTCTTGGTTGAGTTGGTTTAATTTATTTATCATTTTAGAAGGACAGATGATTGTTGAGTCATCTGCGTACTCTATGATACTGAGTTGTTTAGAAGCCAGATGGAAATAATTAATGAATGTAACCAAAAATGGATCCTTGAGGGACACCCACTGTAATGGGAAGGAAAGAAGAGATGCCATTTTGCCATTTTATTGTCTGTTGCCTGTTTGAGAGTTAGCTAGAGAACCAAGGTAGTGAAATTTCATTTATTCCTAGGCAAGATAGTTTTTAAAGTAATTTCTGGTAGGATACCATGTTGAAAGCTTTGGATAAATCTAGAGGAAGCACTGAGACTAAGTTCCCAGAGTTCAAATATTGCTTAACAGATGTTATAAAACTAAGGACAGCTGTACATCTACTATGAAAAGGATGGGAACCATGCTGCATAGGGGAAAGAAAGTGATTGTCAGTGTGAAAGCTAAGAAGTTGAGAGTGGATACCTTTCTCCAAATTTTTTGAGAGTGGAGATAGTATTGTTATAGTCCTGAAGTTTGAGAACACATTTGAGTTTCCACCCTTATGGAGAGGAAAATTGTTGCTCCTTTTCCATAGAGCTGGAACATAGCTTTTGGTGATGGAGCAGATTATTAAGATAGAGAAAGGAAAAGCTGGGGCATCAGTAGCATTTTTTTAAGTTCTAAGATGGTATGTTTTGTGGTTAGTAATAGTTTTTTTGATTGTAAAAATTGAGACTGGTTTGAGTATAGGCATTTTGGGGGCTAACGTGGGAGGAGAGGAACATGCATCTGCCTGTGTTGAGGGTAAACTAATAAGAGACGTTACTGTTTGGATGAAGTGGATATTGAAATTCACTGGCAATGCTGTCATCTTGGTTAGATGAAGTATGTGTAAGGTGTGTTGATGTACCAGGTTTTAGCAGATGATTGATTCTAGTCAAGAAATCTTTGGGATTGTTATAATTTGCTGCCTGTATATTATTACAGTAGTTTTTAAACTAGTTTTAATTTGATTTTAGTGGATTTTCTGAGACATTTATAGTGTTGATGGGCAACTGTGGTTTTAATTTGCTTTCATTTTTTTCCAGGTTATGTCTCTCTCTCGTATGAGCAATTTAGTACTTTTTGAGCATCATGGTGCTGGATTTGATTTAATTCTTTTCATTTTTATTGGGGCTAGTTCATTTAATGTGTTAAGGAAACGAGTTAAATAGCGCTACAGTGATATTAAGCAGAAGGGTTTAAAGAATCAGTTTCATCATGTGGAAGGGTTTAAAGAATCTGCCATTTGACTGATTTTAGTGCAATGAGGAATTGGTCCTTACTAAACTAGGAGAGGTTAAAAGCAAAAGTTTATGCCAAAATTGTTCTACCCAGGCTGCATCAAAACACTGTCACTGTTTTCGGTATCCAACAGACTACTGAGAGGGAACCTGTTTCTGGCTTATAAGGCACCCTCTGACTCAATACTGATGGACCTACTGCAAATCTGCAAGTCAAATGATATCAGAAATACTTGTGCCAGGGACCTACACCTCTTCTTCAACTTAAACAGAATAGTTTGGAGAGACAGGTACATCTCTCAGAGGTTACCACTTTGAACAGACTCCACATAAAGCAAAGTTTATCCACATCCATATTCAAGCGTAACTTGGATATATAGATGTGAATGAGGAAATGTACCCCAGGACTGTTCCCCTACTACTTATGGACAGGGCAGCACATAAATGGCCTTTCCTACAATATGGCCACAATAAATACTCAGTGGTATTGCCCTACAAGTACATGCTACCTCACTCAGAACTAGTCACTATCCTATGAGTAGTATATAATTATAGACCATGGAACTGGGTAAGGGTATTTTGAACTAATGGGATAATCGACTCAGTTTACAAGGGCAGCTAGCCTCATATTCACTTATGAAAATAAGGCCAATATCAGAGTTTGTAGGTTATTTGCTGGGAGGGACTGGCAGAGATTAGTTATTAGAGAAAAGGGTGAGGCATGCTTGGGGATTTGAAGAAGTGCTAGAAAAAACAGAATTGGAGATGCAAGAATTTATTAAGGCAATAGTGACTGAATTAGATTATAAGGCTCATTCCCATGAACAGAAGGATTTTGAGCGTTTTTCGAAAGTTCAAAAACAATTGACTTTATGATTAAGGACAGAAAATGGCATCTATATATATGGGGAGATAAGCAGGTCATTATCAGTAGAATTGCATAACAAGCTATCAGATGTCCTAAAGATTTTAGAGAGTATTAACAAGTATTGTATTCAGAACCGCAGTAAATAAGCAAATTTTTAGAGTGCATTGGTGCATTTTTAGGTGGACTACCCCTTCCAAGATTAGAAACAAATGAGGCTAGGGGATGTCTTGATCTGATTTCTGAAGAAGGACTCAAGATCCTGCTGAAAAGGCTCCTGATGGCCACGTCTTTGGGTTCAGATGGTATTCCTTTTGAAAATTATCAGCAGGAAGAAGAGCAGCTCCTGAAGATGCAAAAAAGGTAAAGAATGATATATTGAAGTCTAAAAAAAAAAAAAAAAAAAAAAAGTCAGTTTCCATTATTTATTTATTTGATGTTTGCTTGGGTAAATGGACTAGTCTGAGGACCATTTTCAGCCACAACCTGAGCCAAGCAGGGAATAATAAATTACAAGGAATTAATGCACATAATTACAGTAGTACATAAAAGCACATTTTAGAGAAACAACAAAGCTGAGTTATACTACATATACAGAATAGATTATAACAAGTCACATGGAATCAAACTATAGAAATATCACATATGTGACTATAGAAACTATATTGGCATGGGGTCTGTATTAGTTTGCCGAAAGTGTATTTCAGTGAACACCTAATCATCAGCCCCTAATCAGTGAAAATCACTTACACAATTTGCCGAATGTACCAAGAGTAAGGAAATACTTGCCCCGCTACACAATAGACCAACATCTCACTAAATCAAACCCATCCAAGTGGGGGGCTTCACCCCCCCAACTATATATACCAACTCCGAGATCGCACTACAGTGGAGAAAAAGGCAAAGTTGTGTAGTCAGCCAACCACTTCTTTGCTCTTCTTAAATTCAGCAAATCGCAGTAGCGATTTTCACTGATTAGGGTTCGATAATTAGGTGTTTGCTGAAATACACTTTCAGCGAACTAATATAGACCCATTGGCATAAAGCTATAATATCAGCAATATTAAAAGAGAGTAATGGTCTTATTCTGTCAGAGATCTAGTGTCCTATACGTACTTTAAAATCAATATTATGAGTTCATCATTATCCTTTTTTGCATTTTTTATATGGGGTCAGGGTGTCGTGTCAACTGTCTGCATCTTTCTCGATTCTGTGCCACTTTCCTAACTTCTTTGTTGATCATGCCTTACTGTTGCAGGTTTTCTCATATGCAGTCTATCCATCACTTTGCTAGATGCCCTCATTTCCATGTGCGTTCTTCCTTTCTCTCCCAAATCTTCTTCACCAGATTGTCTTCTTCTTTTGGGCACATGTGCCCAAATCAACCTAATCTATTCTCTTTGATCTTCTCTGCAGCTGGAGCTACTTTGGCTTCTGCTATGATGTTCTCATTGTTCTCATTTCCTCATCTGTCCCAGAGTGCGCATCTTACCACCTATCTCAGATACTTCATATGTTCATAGGTAAGTACTAGGCTAACTGTCCTTGTGGGCCATTTTAAGCCTAGTCAGTCTCCCTTTTGTGCTTGAAATAACCTAACCCATGTGGTTATAGATTGGCCTTATCCATCCCATGGTTGATAATTATATATTACCCCGAATGAAAATAACTGGGGTCATACGATAGATAATTTAAGGGGACCCATACTTGGGATAAAGCATTTAGGTTCATAGGTAGGTACTAGGCTATCTGCTCGAAGGCATTTATAAGCCTAGCCAGAATGTGTTGGCTTTCGCCACCCCCTTAGATTAGTTCCCTGTGCCTCTGTCCAGCAGAGCCACTGAAGTGATCCCCGGGTAAACTTTCTGTTTCCTATCCACTCGTCAAGGTTTCTTTTGAAGAGTGTTAGTGAGGAGCTCTGCCTAATGTAGATTGGAATCTTGTTCCAAAGCTTGGGAAGTCTCTGGGACAGGAATCTATCCCTCCAGAACATCCTATTTATTGTTGTGGTGAGGTTTAGACCCCTAGAGTGTGTGGCTCGAGGGGATAAGGTTTTCTTTAGGTGGAGCATGTCCATCAATTCTGGGTTGGACATGACCTTGTATGTCAGGCAGAGATCACTTCTGAGTAGGCGGTATGCAACCGAGTACAGCTGGAGTTTCTTCAGTCGAGCTGCATAGAGCATCTGTTTGAGGCCAGTAATCCTCTTGGTGAGGTACTTCTGTGGTCTTTCCAGCTGTTGCAGGTGTCTTGTAAGGTACATCCAGAATGGGGCATTGTACTCTGTGATGGGTCTGATGAGTAGAGGGGCACAATGACCTCTTTTGATCTGGATGTGAACCCTTTTATGATTAGGTGGGCCACATAGAAGGATTTTCTAACCACTTTAGCAATGTGATTATCAAAGGTGAGATTACTATCTACTTGGGTCCCCAGATCCTTTATTATGTCTTCCGTATATAGGGGACTACCAACTATGTGGTAGTTTGTTGGTATTTTGTTTTTCCAAAGGGGATGACTATGCACGTTTTGGCATTCAGCTTGAGGCCATGATTTTGACAGCAGGTGTCCGTCTCAATGAGACACTTTTAGAGGATGTCTGTGTCAGCTGGAGAGTCAATTATAGCCCCTAGTTTGCAGTCGTCTGCAAACTTGGTCAGCCATAGTCCTCCTGTGCTTGCCTGTACCTCTGAGATGTATATGCCGAACAGGAGGGGTCCTAGGACTGAGTCCTAGGGAACGCCACTTGTAAACGGTTTTAGTCGGACCTAGCTCCTGCAACTCTCACCATGTGGGTTCTGTCCGTGAGCCAGTTGGCAACCCATCTTTTGACGTAGGGGTTTATGTTCAGGCTGCTGAGCTTGCTTATATTACCAGAATGGGGAATGGTGTTGAAGGCCTTTGCAAGGTCTTGATAGGCTGTGTGTACCACCTTTCCCTCGTCTATAGCCTTGGTAACAGTCTCAAAGAAGTCCACCAGGTTTAGGAGGCATGATCTCCCCTTAACAAAGCCAAACTGGGTAGGGTCCAGTGTTTGGAGGTTCCCAGTGTCTCTGTTAATGAGTTCCATGATGATGCGCTCCATAGCCTTGCAGACCAAGCTAGTCAGGCTTATAGGGCAATAGTTCCTGGGGTCTGTTGTGGCCCCACCTTTGTGGAGCAGAATAACCATTGCTGTGCGCCACTCTATGGGTAAATAGCCTGTGGAGAGGCCGAGTTTGAACAGTGTGTTTAGGTGAGGGGTTAGTTCATCTTTGAGCTCGTGTAGGACACAGCCTGGGGCACCGTCTGGTCCCATTGATGCTGTGTTTTTGGCTTTGGAGAGGACTGTTTTAACCTGAGTGTCTGTGATTCAGGGACTCTACATTCTTCTGGTATGGTTATGGGCCCTTTTGGGGGTGAGAGGGTAGTGAAGTTTGCACTGAACCTGTCTGCCAGGATGTTGGCAATATTGGTCGGTTCAGTGTATTTTGTGTCATTCTGCACGAACTCTGAGCAGATCTGAGCATTGCCACTTAGATTCTTGACATAGCTAAAGAATGCCTTGTGGTTATTTTTGGAGTCCTTGGCACTTTTTCTTTCGAAGCTCGCCTTGGATGATTTTATGAGGGATCGTAGTTTCTTGCTGATACTGATCAGGGATGTCTTCCCTTCTTGGGATTTTACTCTTTTCTGTACTAGTTTTCTCCTTCTGTTTTATAGCTTGTTTATGGCAGGAGTCCACCAGACTGGTTTCCTTTTCTTGGAGGAGTGAGTCGTGGCTTTGCTTGGGATAGCACAATCCATGCATTCCTGTAGGTGCCCGTAGAATGCATTAGTAAAGGATTTTGCAGCTTGGACAGCACTATCCTTTAGCATGGGGGCTTTGAAACTTTCCACCTCGGTCTTAAGTAATGTGAAGTTTGCTTTTGAAAAGTTTTTCACGTTGGTTTCCTTGTCTGTAGCTGGGGCAGAATGTGGATATCCAAAGTGATTTGTTTATGGTCAGATCTAACCAGCGAGAGGTTGACCTCCAGTGTGGAACACCGGTTGCCCATGTTGGTGATGACCAGGTGCAATATGTTGTCACCTCTGGTGGGAGTGTTGCCCAGTTGAACCAGGGCGTTTGAGTTTATAAATTGTAGGAAATGTTGGGCAAGGGAGCTAGTACTTGAGTAGTTCTCCCACAGCTACAACTGTCCATTAGTAGTACAGGGGCAGTCCTGGGGTAAATTTTCTGCTTCCTATCTATAGATCTTAATTATGCTTGAAAATGGACAGGGGTGAACTTTGTTTTATGTGGCTGGGAAGTCTATTCTATAGCAGCAGTATCCTTTGCAGAATATTCCTGTACCACCAAACCATTCTGTTGATGTTGAAGAAGAGGTTTAGATCCCTAGACCTAGTTTTTTTTATGTCATCTGACTTGCTGTTGTGAAGTAAATCCATTAGTCATGGGTCAGGGGATGCCTTCCATTTCCATCACCTCTGACTTCCTCAACTGCCCTGATTTCACTGCACAGGTTTCTGTACCGTACAGCAGTCCTGATCATACCACTGTTTTGTACACCTTATTTTCCAGCTTGTTTGGCATTTTTCTGTTCCACACTTCTACATGAAGCTCTGTGTCAGATGGCAGCAGACCCTCTGATTTTAGCTTTGACTTCCTCATTCAGACTTCCATTCTACTCAACTAGCCCCCCCCCCAGAAACTTGAAGCTGTTCATCTGTTCTATTTCCTCTTCTATCTCAATTTCAGTTTCTTCTGATTTCCCCAGCTTACTGCTACGACAACTGTCTTGTCTGTGCTCAGTTTTATCCCATGTGCCTTCAGTTGTGCGTTCCAGTCCATTCATTTACTGACGTTCTTGCTCAGAGTCTGCTTGTAATGCCACTTTGCCTACAACAGCAGCTTTGTTGACCTGTTCTGTCCAAACTGTTTGTTAATGTAGTCCATCACCAGTATGAATAGCAGTGGGTTCAGGCCTGAACCTTGATTTACACCCACTCCCATTGGAAACCCCTCTCTGAGTCCAAACATTGTCCATACTTGTGTCATTGGGTCCTTGTATGTAGCCAACACTAATTCTGCCAATGTTTTCCGTACTTTGAACTGTCGCAGGACTGCCTAAATCACCTTTCTTGCTACCTTGTCATATGCATTCACCATGTGTAGGAATGCCAAGTTGAACTCTTTCCTTATCTCTAGTTTCTCCTCAACTATATGTATCACTGCAAATATCAGGTAAGCTGTGCTACATTCCAGTCTTAATCTGAACTGCTCCTCTCCCATCTTACTTTCTACTACGCTACATATTTGTTTATCAAGCACCCTCTCCAATTCTTTCATGAGGTGTGACAAGAATTCAATACCTCTGTACTGCCCAGAGTTGTGAATGAGTCCCATTTGTTCTTGTATACTGACACTAAGATAGTTATTCTCCAGTGATCTGGGATACACTTTTCTCTCCATCATGTTATGAGTACCCTCTGGAACCATTTCTCCCCTAACATCTTGATTATATCTACTGTAGCCTCATCTGAGCTTGCTGCTTTCCCTGACTTCATTTTCTTAAGTGCTGTTTTTACTTCTTCTAGGATGGGCTCTTCTTCCTCTTTCATTGTAGACTGTGTCTGGAACAGTATAACTTGCATTTTTTTTAATTCAGAAAATACTGGAAGTTTCCCTTTCATCTTCCTTTGATGTCCTGTGGACTTGTGAACAGGTTGTTGCTAGCATACCTTACTAATTTTCAATCACTCAATAGTATGATTTGTTAATGGAGATATTAGCATCAAAAGTATTTCCCTATAGGTCTAAATTGTTGAATATATAATATAAGATATTCTTTATAATATACCATAATATACACACACATCCACAGGTGTGTGTCGGACTGAGTACACACCACACTCCCCAACGTCCAGCACCAACCAGCATACAAACATCCAGAATGAGTGTAAAACATGTTAATAAAGAGAACTCCATTTAGGAACATGGCTTTTAACTGCCATAAGTTTAATGTCCAGCTCACAATGGAACAATGAAAAAAGTACACAATACACAAACCTAAGTTTCGTCTCTTGGCGTCATCAGTGTGTATTGCAAATAGGGAACAGTGACATATTTATACCCCTTTCAATCAGCATTAATTAAAGACACCATTATATTTAACAAATACAGTTATGATATTGTTAAAACACAAAAACCGTGCCACATACTACAGTAAAAACTGTAGGTACCATGATGCATATAGCTACCTAAATAAATTGTTAATTCAACTAACACACAAACTTACACGTTATGCCCTAGATAACATTATCAATGGTCATTTAGACCTGGTTTAAATAAAGCTCCTAAATACACAATCCATTCCTTTCTTTTTCTGTTAATATCCTATGTTTACTGATCAACGTTAAGTTATCCCCTATATTCTGATCGATACCCAGAAAAATAAAGTGTGCTCCTACATGCATTTCAGTGTGTTTATAAAGGGCACTCCGTACTCTTTTACAATTGATATCACTTATATGTAATGCTATTCTCTGTCGAAAAGATAAAGAGGTCTACCCCACATAAAAAGCCCCATCCACAATATGTACTGCCCATTATGTTGCTGGCTTGGTTGTCTCTAACTTTTTTGTGACTCTTCTTAAAATTAGCTAAACTTTCACCTATGGTCTTCCCTCTCCTGTAACCAAAGGAACACCGTGAGTCTATTAATGTATCCAAAAACCTATCGGTCTTCAATATGTGCCAATGTCGTTGTATTATGTCTTTTATTTTAAAGCTGTTGCTTCCAAACTTAGTCATGAACCTGATGACTTGATTCCCTTCAGCCTGTGGCCTTTCAACCCCCATTAATAATTCTTCTCTAGTACCAGAGTCCACCATACTTAGGGCTCTATCAACTTTTCTAGCTTTATAGCCCCTTGCCAAAAATCTAGACCTCATCTGTGTGGCCTGTGTCTGAAAATCATCAGATTGACTGCATATACGCTTAAGTCTTTTGAATTGAGCTTGGGGAATATTATTAATAATGTGCTGTGGATGGTTGCTATCTGCCCTCAGTAATGAGTTCTTGGTAAATGGCTTCCTATATAGGTTAGTGTGTACCATGCCATCATTAGCCTTGGTAACCATAACATCTAAAATTTAAATTATTTTCCCTTCCAATTTACCACTGAAGAAAATACCATATTGGTTGTGATTCAAAAAGTTGACTAACTGTCGCCACCTATCCACAGTACCCTGCCATATTTACCCAGCAGTCATCCAGATACCTTCTCCACATCTGTATTTCTGATGTAAATTCCTTCTGTTGATAAATCATTTGTACCTCCATAAACAGGTCCGCATATATGTGAGCAAAAATTGCTCCCATAGCTGTACCCTTAATCTGTAGGTGCCATTCCGACCCATATCTAAATAAATTATGTTCTTACACCAAACCCAAAAGTTTTAATAAAAATTCTTGTTCTTCATTTGTGTAATAATCTGAAACATGAAACCAGTATTGTATGGAGGCTATTCCTCCATGATGAGGAATACTCGTGTATAAAGCCTGTACATCTAATGTGCCCATATACGCATGGCTAGGAATATAAAGATCATCCATTAGCTGTAGAAACTGGTTCGTATCCTTAATCCTAGCTGACACACAAGTTAATAATGGTTTCAGTTTTAACTCCAGATAAACTGATAGAGGTTCAATCAATGAGCCTCTGCCAGCTACAATGGGTCTTCCTGGTACAGGGGAAATAGACTTATGGATCTTGGGAACTAAATAAAAATATTATGGAGAAGGATCATCTACTGTCAATTGTTGTTGTAGTTCTTTTTCGTAATAATACCCACCTCTCTAGCTCTTTCCAAAAATTGGTTAATTTCTGTTTTAAATCCCTCTATCGGATCTATAAGAAGATGGCAATAAGATGTTACATCAGTCAAATGTCGTTGAATTTCTGTTTCATAGGCCTCTTTGCCCCAAACCACTATGGCGCACCACCTTTGTCCACCATAGTGATAACCAAACGATCATTGTTACTCAAATTTTGCAAAACTTGTTTTTCTTCTCTAGTCATATTATCCTTAAAGTGCCTGAACACCTTACCCTGATTCAGTTGTAAATCTTGTAGCACTTGTTCCTCAAATATTATTACTGCTCCATGGTATGGGGGCTGAAACTCAGATTTCCTGAATATAAAATCTATCCTGTGTATCTCTGAACTGAGGTCCGTGAGAATAATAATATTTTAAATTCAATTTGCGACAAAAAGCCTTAACATCTTTCACCACTTCAAAATGGGACACATAACTATCAGGCACAAAGCCAAGGCCTTTGTTTAACACTCGATATTCCAAATCTGAAAATGCATGGTCAGTCAGGTTTACCACCAAATTATTGTCGATATTCTGGTTATCAATGGTATTATCTACCTATTGTTGACCATTTTGCTGAACATTGCTTCCATTTCTTGAACCAGCATGTTTCCTGCCCCCTCTCCTATAGGGCCCCTTACCCTTTCTGGTATGGGGAACTCAGAACTGTGGGTTCTACCCCCTCCAGTTCTGTATCAGTATTTGAATAACCTGAAGACGTATCAGATATACTAGAGTTATCAGTACTACTTCTACTGAGTATGGATCTCGGTCTTTTCCTATTAGGTCTCACTTGTCCCTTATATTTACCTTCAGTAAATCTTACTGACCTTTTAACTTTCTTCCAAGTATAAGCCAAATTATTGGCATAATCCTTGGAATCTCTCTGAAATGTTTTCAGTTTCCTATCTGATAATTCCCTCCATTTTTTGAACCTCGTTTACATAATGCGTATATTTTTCATTATATGTTTGTTCTTGACTATATTTGACCATGTCTTCATAAGCCTTATTCAACTTTGCAACCATCTCAGTATGTTGCTCCTCGTAGTACTCAATTAGTAATCTAATAAACATACTAGAAGCGGTAGACTGAACTTGTCTCCATTTACTAAGAAAATGTTCATTGTCAGCCCCAATACCAGGCTCTAAATAGACCCTAAGGCCTCTGGGAGCTATATTGGCTGTAACGTATGCTTTTAACAATTGTGTGTGCCATACATTGGCTCTGACCTTTTTGGTAATATCTCTTAACCGGGTGAACTGTGTCTCCAAATTGGTCCTTTCATGACCTTTTAATAATGCTTCAGTCTCTCTTCCTACATTAAAGGTTGTCAAATCATCATTATTAGTGGCCAGTGTATCCAAAAAAGATTTTAAATCTTGAGCTTCTGCCATCCTTGAATATCTAAATTTACCTTATACTTACTCCTGAGATATAACTCAGATAAGTGTGCACTAATGTCCAATCTAACTCCAAGTGAAACTATAAAAAATTAAACAACTATAAGTGGTACCTTTATTGCTTTATTGATAGACATTGAGACCGCACCAGTGCATCAGACAAAAGAAGCTCACTGTTTTGTTTATAAATGCATATGTAGCATCACAATTACTAGCTCACAGTGCTCACTTAACACCAGTTCGATAAACATATGCCCTCACTAGTAGGAACTCCTCGTTTGAATACTAATGCCCAACCTTCTAGTATACATTCATTGAATATTGCCAGGGCTTTAAATAGGAGCTGAAATAGCTATGAACAAATTAAACAACCTAATAATATAATGACTGTGTAGTACTTGGTATTAATATTGACCTCAATAATACTGCTACATTACCTGCTGTTAAGCTTCATCTATTTGCCCCCTATTAATAAAACCTAATGCTGTATATTAATAATAGCACACCATACTAAACATTTATATAGATGTTACAAAAATTATTCTAAAAATAAAGAATGGGGTTGTTATCAACTAATTTAAATAAGATGAAATACAAGGTACTGTCTGAGAGGTATGAGTATTAACTTCTATTGTACTTGCAAATATAACATCTTATTGCTAGATCCGTAAATGAACCTTTAAACAAGGCTGTGTCCAGTGTATTGTGCTAGTACCTCACATATGCATACACTTTACTGTTATTAAGAAGTAAACATTTGTATCAAACATACTTTTTTGTACTAATCGTACAAGCAAATGCAACAGTAAAGTCTTTACATATTGTTGTCAGCATGTTATAAAATGCAATGCGGGCTGGTGTTCAACACAACCTGAATAAAAATAGAAGAAAAAATAGGGTGCTACAATATGCCACCTAAAAGTAAAGTCGTGAAAGCATAATCATTGTCCGACTAGCAAAAGCCACAACCTCTTCACCACCGTTTATTTCATGGTATAAAACTTGTATCGTCGATGGTCTTTACCACCCACAGCCGATATTCATCTCTGCCATAGAAAACAAGTAAATAAGGCCCTTTAAAGTCATTCCAAAGTTAAGCGCACTTCACCAAGCCCATACAGCATTAATTTAGTAACCATAAATGGCCTTCAACAACTGTAGCCGATCTTCATCTCTGCCATGAACACTATTTGTATTCTCGCTGCTGTAAAACTGTTAAAATGCATAAATAAGAGCAAAAAATTCTTGCCCCAATATATAAGTGCACCAATACACTGTCATAGTACCTAATTACACCAATAGCCTTCAGTCGCTATGGCCGATCTTCATCTCTGTCATAAAGACTCTGTAATGTTCGCGCTACCATCACTCTGTTGTAAAATACGGAAATAAGGACAAAATATACTTGCCCAAATGTTGCGGTGCACCAAAAACACAAACACAGTACCTGTTTCACCCCTCAAGCCCCTGAAATGCTTGAAGTGTTGCCAAACATACAGCTTTTAAGCCACAGGATCCCACTTGAGGCCTCGATGAAAAAACAATAGAACCCTTACTATCGAAAACCTGAAGCATTGAACAAATCTTTCTTTCCCCTTCAGTAAGTCAAATGTTCTGACCGATATTACCTCCTTCGGCCGAATGCACGATGTCAGTCCCAATGTCTACATACAAGCAATAGTCCACGAATATATCCCTCGTCAGGGATTATAACACCAGCACTCTGTACGCCATATCTTCACTACCAAGAAACAGGTGATAGGTGAAATGTGTGCTCGGACTGAATACACACCACACTCCACAATGTTCAGCACCAACCAGCATACAAACATCCAAAATTAGTGTAAAACATGTTAATAAAAAGAACTCCATTCAGGAACATGGCTTTTAGCTGCCATAAGTTTAATGTCCAGCTCACAATGGAACAATGAAAAAAGTACACAATACACAAACCTAAGTTTCATCTCTTGGCGTCATCAGTGTGTATTGCAAATAGGGAACAGTGACATATTTATACCCCTTTCAATCAGCATTAATTAAAGACACCATTATATTTAGCAAATACAGTTATGATATTGTTAAAACACAAAAACGTGCCACGTACTACAGTAAAAATTGTAGGTACCATCATGCATATAGCTACCTAAATACATTGTTAATTCAACTAACACACAAACTTAAACATGTTGTGCCCTAGATAACATTACCAATGGTCATTTAGACCTGGTTTAAATAAAGCTCCTAAATACACAATCCATTTCCTTTCTATTTCTGTTAATATCCTATGTTTACTGATCAACGTTAAATTATCCCCTTCTACCTGATCGATACCCAGAAAAATAAAGTGTGCTCCTACATGCATTTCATTGTGTTTATAAAGCCACTTCGTACTCTTTTACAATTGATATCGCTTATATGTAATGCTATTCTGTGTCGAAAAGATAAAGAGGTCTGCCCCACATAAAAAGTCCCACATTGGCACACCACCATATAAATCACCCATTCACTACTACATGTAATCAAGTTTCTAATATCGTATACCTTGGGTGTATTTATAGACGTAAATGACTTGGTTTTAGAGACAGCCTTACAGTGGACACAATGTCCACAATATGTACTGCCCATTATTTTGCTGGCTTGGTTGTCTCTAACTTTTTTGTGACTCTTCTTAAAATTAGCTAAACCTTCACCTATGGTCTTCCCTCTCCTGTAACCAAAGGAACACCGTGAGTCTATTAATGTATCCAAAAACCTATCGGTCTTCAATATGTGCCAATGTCGTTGTATTATGTCTTTTATTTTAAAGCTGTTGCTTCCAAACATAGTCATGAACCTGATGACGTGATTCCCTTCAACGTGTGGCCTTTCGACCCCCATTAATAATTGTTCTCTAGTACCAGAGTCCACCATACTTAGGGCTGTATCTACTTGTCTATCTTTATAGCCCCTTGCCAAAAATCTAGACCTCATCTGTCGAATTTTTTTCTGATTAGCGATTTAGTGAAATGAGTTTCAGTCAAATGAGCTTTCTGTCATGTGGTTTTTCAGTCAAGTGCTTTAGGTCAAATTTATGCAATATTTTGACTTTCAGTGAAATGCTGTTTTATCATTTTATAGTAAACCCTGTGTGTTTGTGTGTGTGTACTCTTATTTTGGCGTGGTTATTTTCCTGAACATCAAACTGACAACATATGTAAGACATTGCTGCTTATAGATCAAGCAGCTGCTTGTGATTAGTGCAGTTGCTGAGAAATCTTTTGATATGGTGAGTTGGGTTTACATTGGGACCCTGGAACAGTTTGGGTTTATGAGAGATTTTATGCAATTTCCATATAACGTGCTATTCTCCTTCAGCTCAGATGATAGTGAATGCTGGGCTCTCCAAAACGTTTTTACTTCAGAAATACTCAACAGAGGTGTCTGCTCTTTCCCTCCTGTTAGCTTATATATTGAACTGTTGGCAGTGACCATAAGGACTTTGGTACTGGATAGGGGAAACAAAAGAAAAGTTGACCATTTTTCTCAAAGACCTCTTAATCTATATTTTTAAAATTCCTTTATTTCAGTTTTGTTTTATTTTATTTATTTAATATTTGTTAACTGATCACAGATGCCAGTTTCAGTCTCAGCCCAGGCAAGGTGTAACTGGAGTATAAATTATTTTGATATATATATATATATATATATATATATATATATATATATATATATATATATATATATATGTGTGTGTGTGTTGAAATACACAATAGCAGTTATCAAATAGAAAAAGTAGAATATAATATAAGTAAAAATGAACAAACACATTGAAGTGCACAACATGATTCAACATTGTTGGAGAAATTCGCCTCACTTTTGAGGTATAAGGTTAATGTTACCAAAACTCAAGCTTTAGTTTGGAATTTTAACCCGTAAGAGAGATTAAGGAAGACATTCCCTTCCTGGTGGGGAAATGCATAGCTTAGGTATTTATGAGTTCAGTACAAGATGGAGTTCAGGCTACTTATGCAAAGCTGTTAAATGTCAGTCTGTGCTAAATAGATGGAAATGGTTCTGTTGGATTTAGGACAGACCTTTACAGATGATTATTCTGCCCCAGGTATATGTCTTCAACTCTTCTACCTGTCTCAGTAAGATAAATGTTGCCTCAGTATTTTATGGAAGAATCGTAGGGAATGGAGTAGCTTGAGATAAGGTCAGCCAGCTGACGGACGGTGATGGAGTGGAGGTTCCAGAACGTTGATTTATGGAAGAGTAGTACGGATGGAGTAGCTTGAGAGAAGGTAAGCCAGCTGAAGGACAGTGATGGGCTGAAAGTTCCAGAACTTTGACTTTATTGAAGAGCGGCACAGCTGGGGGGCTTTCTTTTTATAGACTACCCCAGGTTATACTGCCTCTTAGAAAGTACTAAACACCAACTGTGTGTCTGTAGAGGAATTCCAGATACTTCATTGTTCTGAGAAAAGGAACAGGACAACTTGCAGCTGCTGTTAAGGGAGTTTCAGAGGCACTGCATTAGTCATTAAAAAAGTTAGATGTCAAAAATTGTAAGGATTTATTAGCTCCTATTGTGTATTATTTAAGGAGAAAATGAGTGTCAGCATTTACTTCAGTGGGTCTTAGGTCATCAGAAGTTAGTATGTTGTCCTCTTCTGATTAATGCCTCTGATATGATCCTGTGTCATCAGGTTCAAAGCAGCTTGGGTTTTGGTCAGTAAGACTGTTTAGTGTTCAGAGCTTTGTCCAGTTTTCTGAGTAAAATTAAGCTTCCTATATAGAAAGGTTCTTGTCTGCCTTGGTGGTTTACTTTTTTACAAGAGTCTTAGCTGAAGAAATAGAGTTCTAATTGTATTGTTAGCAAGACCTACCCTGAGCTACAAGCAATTAAGCATTCTCAGTCAGTAAGGGTAATGGCTGAATGGTCTCAAAGTTTGGGGACCCTTGTATCAACTCAGGAATGGAGAATAGTGTGAAGAGCTCTCAAGCTGCAACTAAATCAAGGATATTTATTATATTTGGTTGGATGTGCCTTCACAAATACTTTTATACTCTGAGAATGTTTAACATTAGGTACCTGGGAATGTAATGTATTTTGAATGTAATGTATTTGTCTGAGGTATGATAAGAGTAATATAGGTCCCTGAATTTATTTATTTTGGGACTGCACTAGGCTAGGGAAGTTCAGAAAACAATTGCAAAATTTATTGAGTAAATTGTAGCCTAATAGAATGGTCTTGACACTTTTCTTAATATGTCCCAGGTATTTTCCATTGACCAAGTCGGCTAAGTAGGAACAAGCTTTGTTTGTTTCTGTTATCAAACAAAAGCAATTACAAGGTGCTGGACATCTACATATCCCTTGAAAATATTGGATATGCATGTGTTGCTGCTGAATATTTCTAGCAATCAGTCAGGCTTACAGCATTATCTTGGCAGAGTTATGCAATTAATTGGCTATGCTGGACTCAGTAACATAAGATTGTGTTTCTTCTTTATGTATTATCAAAGAAAATAATTTATTTAAAATTGTCATGGATCATAAGTACAGTGTATAATTCATTTAGAATTATTATGCATCATAAGTATGGTGATTGTATAATTTATTTAAAATTGTTATGCATCATAAGTGTGGTGTTTGTATAATTTATTTAAAATTGTTGTGAATCATAAGTATGGTGTCAGTATATGCTGTTTCTGGCTCTGCTCTTAAAACTAAAGTTAAATCTGTTTGTTTAAACATTGTTCTTTCATATGTTACGTACTCCTGTGTCATGTTTGGGTATGAGACCTGTAGCTATTAACTTGTTGCTTTTCAAATAAAATAGACTGTTTAACAAATGTTTGTGGAATCTTCAGTACTGATAGCTTTTTAAGTTTTGCAGCCGTATTTAAAAATGTACATCTCGATCCTGATCCTTGTTACCAATCAGAATGAAATACTATTACCACCTATTTTATAAACCTCATTTTCAAGGATATCACCTCATTCAGAATCTTTGAACCGTTCTGTAAGAGGCTGTTAGTTATGACACATTGTTTTTGTTTCCCTGACATCCACATTTAATTTTATTGCTTGTGCATTCAGCATTCATAGACTAGGTGTCCAGTATCAAACCCATTGTTTCTAAAGGAGGAGTCTTTCCAGGGCATCTGTAAAGCTGACTACTGCACTGAAACTGAAACATCTTATATCCATAGGTAGGCAGTGTACTACAGCCTGTAACACTCCTGATATGGCATATGATATGGGGTCCAACCCTGAAAACTATTGTCATGAATGACATCAGGACATGGGATTGGGGAAGCTCTCATGTTATTTCTCAGAAGCCCCAGTCATACCTATACAACATAGGTGCCTTTCATATCGTGCACTGAAATATCATTATTTTAATGAAAAAATAAAGCTCAGTAGACAAAGCTTCTCTGTTTCCTTGTGCCTGCTAGCAGTAGTATATTGCTAAGGAGGAATTCTCAGTTAAACAGTATGCAGTTAACAGTTTTACAAAAAGTAAGACTTTGGGATATACCAGGATTATTCACTTTACTATGCTATGGTTTAGTGACATTGTCAGAAATGTTAAGGTGTACATTTGTGTTGTGTTGTTTATTCTACAGTCCAGTAATCCACAGTACCTGATAGACGGTCTGTTGTTAGCAAATGGGTTTATTGGCAAAATGAGGTGATTCAAATCTTTTTTTTTTCTAATTTCGCACTTTTTGGGTCCTAGAGTAAGAAAGATGTGGCATACTTTTCCCTGCTCATTTATTGTCTCTCTGTTTCTGGATTGCAGGTTTATAAGAAGCAGGAACTAGAAATGATTGCAGAACTTTGCATCAAAAACAATGTACTGTGTTTCAGCGATGAAGTCTATGAGTGGCTGGTGTACGATGGCACTGAACACATCAGAATCGGTAAGTAGCCAAAAGCATGTCACCAGTACCATTACTTATATACCTGGAGGACGTAGCAAGGTAGCTTAATTGTTTGCTGATACTGATAATAACAACAGTATTAAAATTTGAATATTTTTTTTGGGGGGGGGTTCTTGCCATTGTCTGGCATCATGATCACATGCTCCACCTTCCGTAACATGTGTCTGACTTGCCCCTACAGACAAGGACCTCTTTAGTGATAAAATTTCTTGTGTAAGCAGTTGGGAGAAGCATGTAGAGAGAAAGTCAAGGCATTCCAAGTACATGCCACCCTGACAACTGCAAACATTTTTTAATGCACCCTCCCCATTCCTAATGTGCACTACAAATGCAGATGCGCCTGAACTAGCATTATTGGTCTCAACTTTGTCTGTAATCCCCAACAACAAATATGAAGGTAGTGGTATTTTGCCTTATAAATATGTAAACTATAAGACCTATCCTAAGATAGGTGAGCTGAAAAAAATCACTCCTTCTTAACCCTGTGGACCAACTCCTCAGGGATCAATTAGTATTTTAGTTTTAAGCGCATGATGTACCATGAGTAGAAGCAAAAGCCTTGAAGGTAGATGAGGTCCATAGCCTACCTTGTCTGTTTCCGTATGTACTGCTCAAATCTCAGCTGATCTACAACCTCACTCTTTACACCAAAGATAATTACGTATGTTTGTTATGAGCTTTTCTTGAACTCCCTCACTGCTTTTGACTGCTTCTGAAAAAGCTGTTACATGTATTCTCCATCTCCTGTGTGAACAGCTTCTTCTCATATCCACACAGGCCAGTCTTATAATTTCAGTTTGGACCTTCTAATTCTTGTGTAACTCTTTGAAAAAGATATTTCTTCTTACATTCTGTTGATTCTCCTGAGGCACTTACACAATTTTGTATATTTCTCTCTTCTTTCCTTAATTGCATATCTAGTAACATGTTTGGTTTTCCCTCATCTGCTTTTGGATATATGTTTTCCTTCCCTTCTAATCTATCTCCCTTATGCATCTTTCTGCAGGCAATCATCTGAACTACATGTAACATTCCACATAGTGACAGCAGGTCTTATTAGCTAAATTTCATTTCCAAAAATGTCTTCATTATCTATGTTTTCAAACATTTCAACTCTCCATTAGCTCTCACTTTACATTGCTCATTGTCTTTGTCTTTCTTAGTGCCTTTCTCGAGTGCTTTCAAGGGACATTCACCATACCTCTCAACTGTATCTGTATTTGCAGAATGTCCGGATGTTTGCTTCATGTTTTTGGTCTGTTCCTCATAAAATTTTTGGTTTTCTGGCAAATCACTGAAGATTGAAGTCAGAAAATAGCAACATGCACTTGGGGTTTGGACTTCATAACCTTCTAAAAATGCATGCTATCATGGACCCTGTTATTTTAGCAGCTTTCAAGTTTATAAGAGCAATATTTAAAATTTGTCCCTATTTTGGGCCTCCCCCTATTGTTTTTGGTTTTGACCAGATTTCTTGCACTTAAATGGTTGAGAGGTATTCTGAACACTGTTCCTTGATATGTGTTGTATTCTTCCAAAGAGACCTTCTGTTCTCCCTTGAACAATAACAAGTAGAGGAACTTACTGTTACACCGTCTGTATATTTTAGTAGGTAAGTTGATAATATTAGGCTGTTGAACACTGGGTTCTGCTTCCATATCTTCTTCTGGCATTATGTTTTTTTTTTACATGTTTTTATGAATATGTCTTTCTGACTTCCTTATGTATATTTTTATGCACTTATGTAGGTTGCTATTGAAGTGTTGAAGTACATGTTTCGTCACTGCATTATTTAATTAGACCTTTTCTTGAGGGGAAGAATCATGCAAAGTGTGTGCCACATGGATATAATAAATTACTTTTCTCTGATCTTTGCGTATTGACACATCATAGATTCTCTTCTGCCATCTTTGATTACAGATACGGTTTCCTGAGGAGGAATAATCCTTCTGGCCAACCCATGGACTCCCTACCCCTCAAATCAGTCAAACTAGTCATCACAGAAAATCAGTCATTCTTTCATTCTCCTCACACCACATTGTACGCACATCCGTTTTCACATAATCTCTCCTTCCCTTCCAAAAAAAAAAAAAAAAAAAAAAGCAAATCAGATTTTACTGTCCTATCTTTGATTTCCACCCTTATTTTACTTCATACAGTTTCCTCTCCAGCATTTCCAAACTGCTGACCCCTAGCAGAGTGCGGGGTCAGATCTTGCCTTGCTTATGATAGCTCACACTGTCTCACATAATATATTTAAGTTATATGCAAGTGGGGCATAAGCATTATGCAGACTACCTAGGTGCAGGCATGAAGGCACTAGTAAGATGCAAAAGTTTTAAAAAAAAAAAGTTAAGTCATCCAGAACTTTCTGACCAGAAAAGCTACCCTGTACTCTGCCACAGCTAGACAGTGGGGTTGCCTGGTGCCACTTAGGAAGTGGTATGTATCAACTGCTGAATTACAGGCCTTAGCAGGAAAAGGAGAACAGGAGGGTCATTAGTGGAGGTGAAGACTAGCTTGAAAAATACACTGATGTGTAGTCTTCTTTCGGCTTTTCCCGGTTAGGGGTCGCCACAGTGGAACTCCGGTCCGCTAATGATTGGCAGTAGATTTTTACGTGCTGGCTTGACGGGCCTAACGCACAACCTTCAACGAAGGAACGCCCATTCATGCATGTCGCCACACAGAAGACGCTCTAACTGAGAATCGAACAGGCAATGTCTAACTGTGAGGCGACAACGCTACCGCAGCACCACCACCGCAGATAGCTTGAAAAATACACTGATAATAAGTATAAAATCCAAGACTTCTGAATGTTTTCATTATCATTCTGCTTAGGGTTTTACTTTTCTCACAAGAGTTTTAGAGTTTGAGTAAAATAATAAAAATGCAAGCTCTGGCATCTTCATCGGAGGAGCAGAAAGCTCATCTTCATGCCTGTTTGGTGCATAGTCCATCTGATATTTAGAATAAAGTAACCCCAGTACAATATAGGAAATAATTAGTTCAATCTAGTTATAAGTCACATAGACAGCATGTTTTTGCTTTTTGATTGTATTCAGGTCTGAGGTTAGTCTAGACTCATTTTAGCCATATAGACTCATTGTTGCAGTGTTGTACAAATTCAGAATCCCCACCATATAACTTTTATAACAACTAAAGGACTATGCACCCTTTAGTGACAGGTGTGTGAATTACTTATAAACGTCTCTTACTTTAAAGTCTTAGAAAAGATCTTTGAAAGTCAGCATTTTCTGTCTGAAGTAAGGATGTCAGTTTCCCTACATGTTTAGAAGCTTGTGCTTCTTAATATTAAATGCTAAAATCCTGGAACTGAAAAGCCTGGAGTAATAGAATCAAAACTGCAGTTACCTGAACTGGAGTGCTAGAAGTCAGAGATAAATAAAGTGAGTGCTCAAAAATGCAAAACTGAAACCTGCACCTCTACTTTACCCCCTCCCCATAACTACATATTTGAGAAATGAAAAATAATTTGTTTACAAAAAAAAAAAAAAGAATCTCTGTTTATCTATCTATATATCTATCAATTTATTTTGTTGATTGAAAACATCTGAGAAAGCAATATTTCTTTATTTTTCATTGACTGGACCAGCCTTGCAGGAAAAACCTAGTTGTAGTTAAGGCTATAGGAGAAAAGAAATTCCAGTACTCAAAAATACAAGGAATAAAACATGAAGTATGGAGCAAGGACAAGAATATTATATGCAAACTTTTAATTCATTCATCTCTAAGTACCTGCTTAATCGAGGTCACAGTTACAGAGAAGATGGAGCCCACCATGACTCTGTGTTGGCAAAAGGCAGAGAAACTATACACACTTGTGTATGGCTAAAGGTAGTTTGGAGGACTGTCCATTCTCCTACATCTTTGAGACGTGGGAGGAAGCTGGAGTACTCAGCCAAATACCACATTGACACAGTAAAGGATGTGCAGTTTCCACAAGGAAAGTAACTTATCTGAGAAACAAATCGGAGAATCAAGTGTTGTGAGATGACAATGCTAAATGTTATGCTTGTTGACTAATGCTAATATACCTCGTTGAACTGAATTGGTTGAAGCTTCAACCAAATGGGAAAAAGTTGCCATTCTACTACCATTCTCCCCACCCTCACCCCCATTTGTGTGTGTGTATTTGCAGAGCCAGATCAAGTTCAAATGGGGTCCAAGGCAGGTTAATGTACCAGGCCCCCCCCTGCAGCCATTCCAGTGCCCCATTACTTGTCTCTGTCTGTCGCTCTCTCTCCAGTTACCATAAATACTGTTTCAACCTGTCAGTGTACATACTGTTTACTTTTACAATGATTACAGAGATTTGGATTTAATTTAAATTTTTATTACAAATTTCATAACACAAACACTGATGGTCTCACACTGAAAACAAACTATTCTCTCTAAACTATCTACCACGTACAATAATATAGCTAGATTTGTTACTGGTAAACCTTTCAGAACACACCACTGTCTGAATCTGCAGCAACTAAACTGGCTTGAACTATCAAACATGTTACTTCTTTCCCAACTCACATTTGTTCATAGAGCATTTTACCAACCTCACAACACACCTATACTCTCCAACCTCTGCATCCCCTACTCTAATCTAAACTCCCTCCGCTCATCTAGCAAACTGCTAGTTACCTTAACCAAATCTAAAAACCTAGCAGGTGATTCCCTTTTTTCAAATACCATTGGAAAACACTGGAATCGACTTCCTTCTGAACTTACTTCTATTGCTTCCTCTGTTTTGTTTAAACAAAAACTCAGAAGTTACCTTAAAAGCCACTGGATGTGTCCCTGCTCTAATCCTGACTAAAATAATTTCCATCTATAATTCTCGTTTCTCTCCCTACTCGTCTGCTCCTTCTGCTTCCTCCCTTACCTTTCTCTTTTTACCATTACAGACTGCTCCTTGTCATCGTCATCTTTATGGCCCTTAATCTCTCTCTAACTACCTTATGTCTATTTATATCTGCTCTCTCTCTATTGTTGCTTCTCTTTCTTTAATCTTATACTTCCTCCTTGGTATTAAAACATGTTAGAATGTTCATCATTGTGTTACTCAGATTTGCTAGAAAGTTAAGTGCTGTTCTTTCGGTTAACTTATTACATTTCCTTTTCCATGTTCTTTCACTTGTTTTTTCCTGTTTTTAGATATAGGTAACAATGTGTATTATGTCATTTGTCCTCATGATGTATCTCCTTTTGTCTATATGTGGAGCTTTTCTCCCCGGGCCTCTGCTGAAAATGGAAATATATCCAGTTGGACTAGCCCGGTCAACAAATGTAAAATAAATAAATAAATAAATGAGCAACAGTAAACTTCTCTTCCATGGAAACTCACATTCATTAAAATGCATCTGACCAGTGGCCAATTAATTGTACCTTGAATCCCTTGCTGTTTCCAAACCCTGGATGCCCACCCGTACACATTTTCTTTGATTTACCATACTGATTTGTTTTAAATTATATTTCTTAGAGTGTGTTTTAAATTTGAAGTTTTGAACATTTTTTTCCAATAAACACTAAAACAAAATGTATGAAATAAAAATGACAGAAGTACCCATTTCAAAAATGTAAGCCATGAAAGGAAAAACAAACTGCTGTCATTATAATACACCAATATCTGTACTTAACAGTTATGGCCATTTTATTGACTTTGTACACATTATGTGTAATTGTGATAAACATGGCCACAGTAAAGTATTTGTTTTACACAAATGCACACTAATCCTGCAAAGACACATTAATGACTTTTTTTAACTTCATCATCTCTGCAGGGTCAGTCATTTTTTACCTGTAGATCTCCCCAAACCCAGCAATTATACCTATGTTGTTGACTACATCATTCTCAGATGTCTGTATCAAGAAAGTCAGTAACAATAATAAAGACTAAAGTCACATATTTCAAATTTGTTTCACACAAACACACAATATTCAAAGTATTTCAACTTAATTCAAAAACACACATGCACACTAGCCCTTAAAAGCCAGATTGAAGACCATTTAAAAATGGCTAGATGATAAGAGCATAAAGTACTTTCATTCAGAGACCCCCCACCCCCATCCTCACCAGCAATTATAGTCACTTTGTTGACTGTGTACATCTTTTATTGAAGAAATAAATTACATGTACTTTATTGGTAGTTTTGGATGATCTACATGAAACTGTATAAAGATCATTTATTTAGACTATAAGATCCAGCCAGTTTAAATAGAAGAGTATTTATGAAGAGCATAAGAAATATTAACCCCCTGATAACCTATGTTAATTCAATTTGTACAATCACTGCAGAACTAAACATTATCTAAATAAATTAATGCAGAGATTGCTGTTGGCAAACAACTTTGCATTTCAGTGTTTCATCTACAAATGCAGTGTCTGCAGCCCTTGAAGAATATATTGCCTGGTTTACATTAAAAAATGGTGTGCTGATGATATAATATTTCCTGAACTAGATCAGCTATGCAACAGGGATTGGCTGGCAAATATGACAAAAGTTTCATAGTTACTAGGGATGCAGTCCTTGAGATCATTAAGGAGCCTAGCCAAATTCCAAACTACTCCAAAGCATTGTCTGGCTAACTGACTTGCTCATTGTCACACACTAGGTTAATGAAGGTGGTAAGGTTCAAACCTTGCACCCTTGCCACAGGAAACAGCTTGTTAATAAGTCAGAGCTAACTGCCAGAGTAATACATTCTGATCTTGCAGAGAACACTGTAGCACAGTACTATGTAACAATGACTACATAACAGATGCTGATGATCTAGCGGTTCTGATCGTCACTCCAAATAATGCAGACTGTATAACCTGAACCCTTCCTTGCAGTTGCTGGAGGGTGTAACGAAGGTACTGCAAAAATATATTATTAAAATGCAACAGATGTAGACTGTATTACACAATCCAAGCCTATTGATGTATTAATTCATTCTTTATTACAATGAGTAAAGCAAAACAGTTAAAGACAGTATAAACACTGCAGCAGCTTTTGTTCAACAACCTGTTAGTCATACAAAAATGAGAAATATTACAGGTTTTGTTCAACAGCCCATACGTCATACATATCATTTTTGACTGCCTTAAGTCTTCTCTATCGTCAGGAATAGCTATACCATCTAACATCACTCAGTACAGGTCTGACCTACTTGAATGACTTATAATACTGTATTGTTACAGCATACACCTCCAGAGCCAGATCATGGACAAACTGGGCCGAGTGCAAGGTAATGAATTAGGCTCCTACCAGCCATACCAATATCCCATTGCCAGGCTGTCTCTTCCCAGTTACCATAAACAGTGTTCATATCTGTTAGTGTACATACTGTTTTCTTTGCTTTTACAATTATCACAGAGATTTGTATTTCATTTAAAACTTTCAAGTTTTAAAGTAAAATTGCTGACCACTATTTTCTAAATAAAACAAAACATGGCTTGACAGGGATTAGGTATACACAAATGCAGACATAGTACAGACATGCTTGGACTAGTGCTACAGAATGGAGCCTAGAGTTGGGAAAACATCAGTTACTGTGCAAACAAGTGCATCATGCCATGTGTAGTCACACAACCAGAGGATATCAGCATGTGTGCATGCAGTGTGCCTCAGCACTGCATGTTGTAATGCACATTGAAGCACAGCTAAGATCCTATACAAGGACTACAAGTCAAAATGAAAACTGGTTTTATTTTATACGTGGGAAGGAAAGGGAAGTGGTAGGACAGTTGGAAAGGGAGAAGAGTAAGCAGAGGAGCACACAGAAGAGCAGTGGGAAGAAAAGAGTCATTGATATGGGGCAGTGGAAGAATAAGGGTATTTTGGGTGGGACAGATGCC
The DNA here is from genome assembly GCF_019279795.1 of Protopterus annectens. Lineage (NCBI taxonomy): Eukaryota > Metazoa > Chordata > Ceratodontiformes > Protopteridae > Protopterus > Protopterus annectens. The sequence goes on from NC_056750.1 coordinate 344,231,339, forward strand.
TTTTTTTTTTATAAGTGGGGGAAGGAGGAAGTAGTATGGAGAAAGTGTAAATAGAAAAGAGGGTATAGAGATGACAGCAGGGGCAGATGCGCTAACATATAACAGGCAAAGACTGATAGGGGAGGTATTAACACAAAAAGAGGGTGAGAGTAGAAATACAGAGATGGACAGTCGGTGGATAACTGGTGGTAGGGAGGACTGGACTGCAAACAGAGGATGGGGAGTGACACACAAAGAAGTGGAGCACTGTGTTAGGGGGATATGGTGGGGTGAGGATCACCTGCCAGTCTGATCCAGTGGAGAACTTACACAGAAATGGCCTGCTGAGCTGGCCCATTAAAATAAGTCAACTCTGTGACTGATGTCGTGAGTGGGCTCCACTACTGGTGGCCCGATGATCAGGGACAGCAGGCTATATGACTCTACCAGCCCATTGAGGTAGTACTCAAAGGTGCTAGTATTGGTGTTGAGCTGCTGGACCACCAGAAGCCCGACCACCCACCACTGAGCCTAGCACCTATTGACCCAGGAGGGCCCCCTCTATGCCACTCTCCAATGAGGAGTCTATGTCACACCCTGGAAAAGCTGCAGCAGAGGCCATCAACAAGCCCTCCAAGTCACCTGCCAAAGGGTGACCTTCATCACCCTGCAGAGAGGCAGGTGTGGGGACTGCTGGTGACTCTTTGGTTGGCACAGTGGCCTGTGCATAGCATGGTGGCTGCTACCTTACCCTGCATGTGACATGGATGATCCTGCAGAAAAATTAAAATAAATGAAGGAAAAACAAAACAACAAAGCAACATACTGAAAACTGAATGAATAAGAGAACAGAACAAGTCACACATACAATGGCAGTTGTGATGTTGTACGGTTTATTATGACAAGACTTGGAAGAAGAAAGAGCAGTCAGCAGAACAGTGTAGAACAATGGCAGCAGATGGGTTACCAGTGAAGCATAACCAGAACAGCTTTGGATAGTAGCTCAGTAACTGTAGGAAAAAAGCAGTCTGCAAAGACAGTGGATGACTAAGCAATGATGAAACCGTAAAATGCATAAAAAATGCAAGTACTCTGTGCTGTGCTAAAAAAGATTACGTATAGTCATACAGTAATGGAAATGTTGGTATAAGTGGCATAGTTTGGGACTGTAATACAGCCAATGAGCGGCTGAACAGTGGTTAAATGTTAAAATGCAAAAAAAAAAAGAGAGAGAGAGAAATGCAATTCATATTGCTATGGGAAATAGGTTAATTACAGTGATTTAAGACTGCTGCAAAGTAAAGGGATGCAAAATAATCTGCAAAGCCAATAAACAACTAAGCAATAGTTAAATATTAAAATATATAAGAAAAGAAAAAAAATGAAAAGTATGGTGAAGGTAATAAGGTTAATTGAAGATATTTATGACAGGAACACAGTTAAAGAATGCAAAATGAATCTAGAAAGCCAATAAATAACTAAGCAATTGTTAAATATTAAAATAGAAAAGGTTAAACGCATACAATAATTCTAAACTATATGACACTTACCTCGCCAACTGAAAACTTTGGCCTGCTTTCTCCAGCAATTTCTTATTCCACTGCAAAACAGAAAAACACATTAATGAGCAAATGGTAGCCATGACAGCAAAAATTATGTATTCTACCTCTCAACTGTTCAGATTTTTGCAGAATGTCCATATTTTTGCCTTTCATTTTTGGTCTGTTTTTAATAAAGTTGTGGTTTTCTGGCAAATATTTGGTAAATCATTAAAGACTGAAGTCTAAAAATAATGACAGAAATTTGAATTTCAAACTTCATACCCATCAGAAAATTCACGCTAACATAAAACTTTTTATTCTGTCAAATTTCTAAGTTTGTAAGAGCAATATTTAAAAATTGTCCCTATTTTTATTTTTGGACTTTTGTTCCCCCATTATTCATGAGTTTGTCCTGATTATTTGCTCTGAGAGGTATGATGTATAGGTATACTTTTCAGGCCTACTATACAGTGGCAGAACAAAAACTGACATTATTCTATATTTATAGAGGGTGTTCTCTCAAACTCTTGATCCCATTTGTGAAGAAGGTCTGGATGGTGCCTCTGTAGATCTCTGTATTTACTCTGGCACTGTTTGCCAGACCATGAAATGCCAGTGGCATCTCTCATTTCCCTGGAAAGGTAATGCCAGACCTCCATTTTATACAGGTGACCTTCACAATCCCTCAGTAGGTGTAAAAAAGATTTTGCACTCCTTGCAGCACCACACAGACTGTCAGAGTCAGATCCTGCTTGGCAGGCCAGGTTTAGGAATGGAAATGATAGATGGAGCACAATGCCACACTTAGCAGTCACCACATGGTGTCCATGAGCAGATAGCACAGTAACATGATGCCTTTCTACATTCGCCTAACCTGTGAAGTCAGTAATTTGGGGAAGGGCAACATTAGCACTGCCAGAATTTCTATGCATGCACACTATATGTGACCTCCATGGTCATTGATGGGTAGCTGAGTATCAGGAAGACCACAGTCATTAGTGAGTTGAAAGTGCCAGTAGCATGGCCAGGCCCCCATTGCACTTGCACCATACCTGACTTTACATCTTTTGCATGAGCAGGACCATACCTGTAGTGCAGAACAAGGGTGATAATATGTTTTCTTATTGATATAATTGAGAGCTAATCAAACTATATGCCTTGTTTTAGCTTAATAAAAAAGTACAGTCATCATTATGCTGGAGACAGTTTTACAGTAAGCAACACATAATTCTGAAAAAAAGCAGATATTAGGGTGTACTGTGTGACGCCCCTGCACTGGCCCAGTAATCAAGGAGCCTCAATCCTCACAATTGGCAACAGTGAGTGCCATACACAATAGGAGGATGACAAGTACACACACAGTAAAGTACAATTTCCCTTAAGTGCACACAGAGATCACAGTCAATCTGGGGCTGGTTTTTCCCTGTTTCTCCAGATCCCCAATAAGGCTTTCCACTGGCACAGCTATAAGGTTACAGTCTCAGCTGAGTGGCCAAGCTAAGATCTCCAGCACCCTCTCTGACCAACCAGTGTTTTGTGTCCCTGCCCAAGTAGCTGACATACACACACTTTGAGGTTTGATTTATATACAAACACAAACACACACACACATCTGGGGAAAGCTGGCACGTTTACTAGCTATGCCCCCTTCTGCCCAGACTATAAGTAGTACCAACTGCTACCAGGCACCCTTATCAGCTACTATAAGTCCCTTACAAAGGTTGCCCAATCCTACTGTGTAATGTTAGTATTAATCTAAATGGTAGTTTTGACCAAGACTTGCAAGGCTGTTTAGGAGTGGCCTGTACAGTGTCACCAAATACATATGCAAGTGCTCTAAGAGCTTAAATATGTCTCACAAATATCAGCCACAAAGACAGGTTTAAATATATTTAATAATAAATAATAAAAGAACAAGACAATACTCGGAAAACAAACGCAGCTACTTCAGAGTTCAAAATCACAGGAAATATTTTAAAACAACATTGCAGGACAGTCTCAAATAAATACAGAAAACATCTACACTAATCTTTACTATATTCCTATCTATATCTAGAAGAGATACTATGCCCTAAGTCTTTCTTACAGACAACTCACATGCAGAAGTGCTGAGTGGATGTTTCTAGGTCCAAGACAAGATACAAAATGCCAGGTCTCTCTCTGAGAGAGTTCTTAAGTTAATAATAAACATTACTGCTGAGTTAGCTTGGGTGGCATCTCTCTTTGTCACCTAAGTTCAGTTCCCAGGCTAAACAGATACTAACAGAATTTTAACATCTATGTGTGAGAAGTACATATCTCTCAGAAGTTTGCAGAACTTGGAAGTCGTAAAATAATAAAACCCTCTTACATTTGAAACCTAGTAATTACTTTTCTTTTTCAGACAATAGAAAAACTTCTAGTTCTAGACATTGTGACTGCTTGCTGCATTGAAACTAAGTTTTATAACACACCGTAATGCACTTAATTTCAACATATTTTCATGAGGTTTTGTAAGTTAATCTTCTGTGTTCCAGCAGGGTATGCTGTGGTTACATTCTTGAAGCTCAGTATATAACATACAGTTCTGTATAAATCATATCAGTATTCACAAATGACATAGAATTATTTACAAAATTCCAGATAGCTGGACTGGCAGTGTCACTTACTGAAATATAAGAAAAGTGACAGAAGACAGGATAAGTGGTAATGTACCTCAGTATAATAGTCGCTGTTCAAGAGTGCATGGCTGCCGCAGACACTGTCACAGAATGGTGTATTGTGTCTGTTAACATTGCACTGGCCATGACAGGGGTCTGACAGGATGTTGGGGAAGTTGAATCTGATAAAGCACAAAGAACTGGCAGGACAGGTTATGGTACCTTGGTGGGGATGCATCCAGCCAAGGTTCAGGGAACAGGCAGAGAGACTGCAGTCCCTGGGGGGGGTGTTATCTAACCGGAACACAGGGAACAGGCAGGCCAAGTTGCAGTTCTGTGAGGTGGGAGCTGCATCCAGCCAGGGCACAGACAAATGACAGGCTCAGTCACAGTCCTCCTGTGCTGGTATCTACACAAGTGTTGCATTTGCATGCAGACAGCGGGATAGGCTACTGGAAACCTTGGGTCTTCAATACATTAGGCAGACACCATGCTGTTAGCACAAGTGCAAGTGTCAGGAGATGTGGCTTGCAAGCTGAAAACCAAGGCATAGGGCATAGCTAGGGACAGGTCACCCATTGGAGGCTCTACCCTGACACAAGGCTGCTCATAGAGACTGAGGAATTCCTACTATCCCTTAGTGATGGCACTGAGAGGACACTCATGCCCAGTGGTGGATTGGATGTGGGAGCCATCCTGACCATGACTGCCTGATTGTCTTGTCTGCAGGGGGTGTCCCACATGAGTAATGGCTCATTCCATTCATGTAGCTTGGTTTACTCACCTATGCCCCCACCTACATTTTTTAAACACCCTTATTAAATTATCACTTAACATGTATACAAATGTACATTAACACAAGTGAAAAAAAATCATATCAATATTTTTTCCATTTGCATACCATGTGCATCACATATCTTTTCTTTCTTTGTAACTATTATCTCTCCAATATTACATAACTTACTGAATTCTTGCCTTCCCTTAAACCTCACTCCTCCTGAACATTATTCTTCATATATTGTTCCCACAAATTCCATTTGTTTCTATGTAATTTGTTCCTTCCCTTTTCTAAACATCCCCCTTCCAGTTCCTTTACCTCTTTTATAATATTCAGTACTTCAAATGCAGCTGGTTTAGACTTGGATATCCATGTTGTAGAAATTGCCTTTTTAGCAGCCAACAGTATTAAATTTAATAAGGCCTTGCTGTGTCTAGATAATTCAGATCCTATATTCCAGCTCGAAAGAATCATTTCTTTAGTTAGAGCCATTTGTTCACCCAGTATTTCTGACAAAGTAATCTGTAGGGAATTTTCAAAATCTTGACAACTCATTACAGTCCCAAAACATGCATTCCCATTTTCTTTTCTTTCTCATCACACCTCCAGCATTTGCTATCTACCTAAAGAAAAAGTCTTTGAAGTCTGCTTGGTGTACAAAAATACCCATTTAAACACTTCCAAGCAGAGATCCTAAACCTTCTGGACTTTGTTGCACACTTGGAAGCCATACATATGTCCTCTCATTGTTCTCTTGTAAATTGCTTTTCCAGTATCTCTTCCCAATCTTTTCTAACTTCCTTTGATTTATTCTTATAGTTATCATGCAATATTTTACACACCCTACTAATTATCCATTTTTTAACAGCAGCTTCTTTTCTAGATTCAGCTAGAAACTCCACCAGAGCAGGTCTTTCCCTTAAAATTCCCTTATTCTTTTCTGTTTGCCTATACTGTGATATCAATCTCTGGTAGGAAAGGCAGTCTCTAGCCTGCAGTGCAAACGGCTTCTTGGCCTCATCCACTCTATTACCTTTCCCTCTCTAGTTATGTGATCCTAATATCTTGATTTATTTGCCAGTTTTCTTCAGTAAGTTACAGCCCCTTCTTGTCTATTTTCTGTAACCCTATTTGCAGTCATCTCTATTGACAAAATCTCCTTTCTCCATTCTTGTGTTGGCATAGTTCTGAGAATACTTTCTTCTGCTTATAAATATAATATTCTGTATGGTTGTTATTATTCTCCTTAAGGATCTACATCCATAATCCCACTTTCTCTCTCTCTCTCTCTATTTCTTCTACTTTCCCCCTGCTTCATCATCCCTTTCTGTTTTGAATTGTAACCTTCTGCTTGTGTTATGTATACACCATCACCTACTTTTATGTAATCCAGGGACTTGAGGCCTGCAACTGAGACCACCTGCACCACAAGGTATGACTTGTCTAAATTTCTGTGGGGGAAGCACCAGGTGAGTAATGATGTAACCCATTCCTGTAGGACATTGGTTAGTACCTCTCCATGGTTTAGACAGACATACCATTCTGCATTTCTGTTACCCAGGGACATCAGGGCTTCAAATGCGATGAACTGTAGCAGAAGGTACATATGTACCTAAAAGCTGCATATATATATATATATATATATATATATATATATATATATATATATATATATATTTTCTTGGTATATAGCAGTATCTGTGCTGCACAGTGGTAGGATCATGCCATGTATTGCCCTTTACACTGTTATCTGTATGTATTGACAGGTTATACTAGGAGAGGAGCAAGCAAAAAAAGTCAACACATACCTGATGTCAGCATCTGAAGAGGCTGCAAATGATAGCATCTTGCACCTGGCACATTCTAAAGACACAGTAACACTATCAGTATCTGTTAGAGTGGAGAAAACGCTCTCTGCTCCCACAGCTGAGGGGGACTGCATAGGAATAGGATGAACCTCCATCATCCCATCCATGTCTGCCCCACACCTAGTACACAGTAAGCACCAAACACAGTAAGCACCAATGCAGGCAGCATCTGAGGTTTACACTATCTCTGTGGCTTACACACACACACACACACACACACACACACGCACTCAGTCACACACACACACTCTCTCACACACACACACACACACACACACACACACACACACACACACACACACACACACACACACACTCTCTCTCACACACACTGTCACACACACACACACACACACACACACACACACACACACACACACACACACACACACACACACACACACACACACACACATCACTGGAGAGAAGCATGTAGGTGGCCATTGGTGCCATGATGCCTGAGTATTCCATGACATGGGTATTACCCTTGGTATCAGTCAATGGATGTGCAGAGCTAAGATCTATGTGCAGGTAGCTGTTACAACACTATGTCAGAGCTCCTTAGTGTACCGCATGTCCTGTGTGAAAAAATTCAGCAGAGGGCAGTGACTACCCACTTGGCAGCCATTAGTACATTCCTGCAGTTGTGGGGATCTAGCTTACATGTTTATGGTTGAAGCTGGTTGTGCACTACAGATGCAGGATAACACTGATGGCACACACCATTTTCAGTATAGCTGCACTGTCCATGGCCGCCTCTATCCCTTGGCTGTGGGTGCTCATCCACAGATGGCCATTGCTTCTGCAGGTCCACTATGGCCTCCACTCCTGGCTGAGGGTACTCACCTAGATGTTGCCAATGCTTGTCCAGCTCCATTGTGGCACACCCCACCTCATATCTATCAGGGTTCCAGAATTCAACAGTTGCCCCCTCCCCTGTAAACTATAATATGACACATACTCATCCCAACTGCAGAATAGTGGATGCATCTGTTGGATAGAATCGCACAGCAGGTGATATGGTGACATTCCCTCATGTGCAACTGACATGCTGAGCCATCCTCTTGACCATTTCTCTCCAGACATAACAATGCAGGGCCACATCGTACACCCAGCCAGCATTCCACCCAAGACGTTCTACCCCATCACCTGACAATGTAATCCCTGACAATCCATGTAAGTGCTTACCACAGGCAAAAGTCTTCACACTTCCACTGAACCCATCCCACCTGTGTAAATGATGAGAATGTGCCCTGCTCAGCCCTCTAGCTACTATGGATATGGTGAAATCTGATGCACAATGTGCCCAGCCAGTGCTCAATAATGTATAGACTGGGTGTGTAAATGCAGAGAGTAGTTTTGCTCTGTGTTTTTCTTGTCATGGCCTATAGCTGTGGACCAGATGCCACCTGCCATTGCAACAGCATAATACACCCATTTCTGTTTCACCTGCGAGTCTACTACAGCTACGTTCTCTGACTTCTCACTCATCTCCTTCTCTGCTAGTGGCACAGGGATGTCAGCTAGTGCTACAGTCTTCCCTTGCTAGAACAGTTTCATAGTACCATGTTATGTTGCATGGCACAACTCATAGATAATTTGCTACAGGTGCCTGGAGCATACTTTGATGCTCCACCAGATGAATCCAGGCAGTGGAAGCAGGACTTTAGCACTTCAAAAACTCATTCAGTAATGTTCCATGTGTGTGGCCGTGTGGTGTTGTATATCATCTTTGCCAGTTTGGTGGCTGTGAATGAGGAGTCATCAGCCATGGATCCAAAGCATATGTAGCATTACCTATAACACCCAATAGCAAGCTCAGTTATGAGTGGTCTGATGCCTGTTTTCATTTTATTGGTCCTTCATGGCTTCTGTGTTTGGCAATGTGTGCACCTATCCACTAGATGATAGCTTCATAGGTTCGTAGGTTTATACTAGGCTAACGACCACCAGGGTCTTTACAAGCCTAACAGTGCAACCCAACTCAGTTTTGACCCGAGTTTCTTGGATACCCATATGGTGGAGTATGTTAGTAAGGAGTTAGATAAAGGTTATGTGGAGGTGATGTCAGTTGGGGATTAATTTACTTACTGTCAATCTCTGTCCATTAGAGACATTGGGGCCAGACCAGGGGTGAATTTGCGATTTCCCATCCAATGATCAAGGTTCTTTTTGAATAGAGTTAGGGATAAACTCTGCTTCACATAGATGGGGAGCTTATTCCTAGTACGGTGATCCTTTGAAACACTGTAAGTTCCTGTAGTTACTATCTATCTTTTTGTTTGTATGACTCCTGCTATAGTAATTGAACCATATGGTTGTCCTGTACTGAGGTACTTCATTTGTGTCTGTAATCCTATGAGGATGTAGTTTCTGTAGGTGCACTCAGTGCTTCAAATGTGTTCTTACTAGTTATACTAAAAAATAATAAATAGTTTCTCTTTGGTAGGATTACCATATTCTGAGTATCCCTGAGCATCTCAGGATAATATTTCCCTTCTTCACTACATTTTTGCTTTGCTTGCTTACTTCTAAGACTTTGGATGAATGCTGCTGTCTTTTTCCTCTTTTGATGTTATTGGCACTGCATTTCCTTTTCTGTGTATCCTTTCTCCATAGATTCAGGGATTCATAGGTACTTACTGTGCTATTGGTCTGTGAAGATATTAAGAAGTCTAGCCTTACATTCCCATGATAGTTTTTTGGCCCTTGTGTTTTGTGTATGAGTAACCCAGAGGTGGGCAGAACAAATGCAGCATGTCCCCCAGGACTTAATGAAGTCATCCCCACTAAACCCTTAGTTAGAACATAGAGCAACTATGAGTATATATGTTAAAGTTTACATTTTTATAAGGTTTTTAACAACTTTTTAACAATTGATGACAAATATGTTTTTTTAAAAAAATATGTTATATGATCCATTGCCTTTACAGCGACAGTGAAACTTTGTTATTTTATACAGGTCACATGTATACGCTAACAAGGCTAAACTGTTGGATACAATGTTGACTGTATTAATTGTATGACACTGTGAAGGATATATTTAAGAGCTTTTAGTTATGCTACTGATGACAATCTTATTTTGTGGTAGCTACCACAATTGTATTTATTAGGACAGTGGTAGAGTACACATCAAGTTTTATTTTAGTAGTATTTTTTATGAATATGTGGGATAGAATGTCATTCATTATTACGTTTTATTTAAATTGGGCAATTTTAAACAATTGATTGATTGATGTATTAGGCTAAAGGCGGGCTTTTTGTGTATAAAAGGGAGTTGTGTTTAATCACGTGTGTTCTGATGAAGTCTTTATACTTAGATGAAAGCGCTTAATCTACACTTTGTTCTGTGTTAAAATAAAGAAAATTGAACTGTGCTTGGATCCTGGCGTTTCCTTGGACATATTTGGTTACTATTCGATTTTGGATTGTTGGATTCCAGGGACATTTCTTTACAGAACAAAGATATGTTGGAACAATTACTTATTGCCCCTATCCATGAGGGACATGGGTGCTAAATGAGGAGAGAATTTGTGGTTTCCCATCTATTCATTCAAATTACATTTGAATGGAGTAACAGAAGTACTCTGTCTTACGTGGAGTGGAAGAAATTCCATAGAAGCCATATTCTCTGTGATGCATAGACATCCCTGCTATTTATGTTGCAGAAGTAGGGTTGCCACCTCTCCGTTTTTTTTCCGGACTATCTGGAAATCAAATTGATTCTCCGGTAGTCCAGAAAACAATTTACAAACTCCAGTAGTCTGTTTCAAAAAGGAAACAGACTATCGGAGTTTGTAAATCGGCTGACGTACTATGCTTTTTTTACAGAAAAGCATAGTAAATCAGCCGAAAACAAGCAGCATGAATGGAAAAAGAGGGCGTTCCCCACTGAGTGATGTCATAATGACGTCACAAAATGGGCAGACTGTGGGCGGGAGAGGGGTAGGGTGGGCAGGGTTACTGGTGACGTGAGGGGTCTGGCTTTACTCCGGTTTTAGCCATGACGAAAAGTGGCAACCCTGTGCAGAAGAGACTAAGATCCCTTAAGTAGGTGTTCATGCTGCCATTGGACTTGCAAATTTTTAGAAGGTCAGAAAGGATAGGGCCTGTTATGGCTTTATATAGTAGGCAGAGGTTACCTGTTAGCAGCCTGTATGATACAGAGAAGAGAGAGAGAAGGCTTTGAGATGGCCTGCTTAATTTTTATGATTTAGGCATTTGACTTTTTGAGTAAGAAAGCATTGCAGTCTTTCCAGTTGTCACAAGTGTTTAGACAGATATATACTAAATGGGGCATTATTCTCAGTTTTCAACCTAATGACAGCTGACTAAAGTACTAAGTACAGTGGAATGACTACATCCTTTGACCTGGATGCCATATCTGTAGGTATAAGCCGTGTGATGAAAAACAACTTCCTCACTATAGTGGAAACTGTTAGGGTACCAAATAACTTTCACACAAGACAGTTCAGCAGAGAATAACAATTTCCTTTATTGTACAGAAAGATATGTACATGGGAGACTAGAAGATCAAGATCTTGGCTCCTTGAACTAGAAAAATTATTATTCTTTATACATTTTTTTCATTAAAAGCAGCATTATTGTAACAATTATAAAACTGCCACTAACCAATTAGAAATTAACAGTATAGCATTAATTTTGCTAACTAAGATCACCTGATTGCTTGTTTATAACATTCCATATTAGGTATAAGTCCTGAATTGAATGATAGCACTTTTGGGCCAGATTCATTAACACCTACAGTAAATGTACACAGTCTGTATTCAAGAACATCCCTACCACATTTTTTGTACTTTCTAGTCACTTAAAAAATTACACTAAGTGAACATGTAGTCTGCACTTTATGGTAACCTTTATGAATTCCCCTCGATACTTAAGGCTACAAGAAAATCAGTAGGAAAACTAAAGTTAGGAGGAAGAAGGTGTGAGTTATGCTTGGGTTGTCTTTTCACTCAGAACGGTGTACACTTAGTGTAGGCATTAATGAATCCTAGGGCAAGTCTTAACTTTTCTAACCCTGTTAGCACTTGCTATTAGACAGAAAGCAAATTAACAGATACATAGTGAAGACTTTGAAGAAATTTCATTCTTGTATGAAAGCATATTAGAAATAAAATGTATTAGTTTTCCCTTCTTTATACTTCTCACCCTTCACAATGCATGGTGATCAAAGGGCAGTTCATTGTCTACATAGGATCCTAGATCCCTGAGTACAGGATCAGCTTTCAGGGCGGATGCTGCCAATGTGAAGTCATGTTTGCTAAAGGATACTGTTATACATTTCGTGGCATTTAGTTTTAGTCCAAAGTTTTGACACCAGCTTTATGTTTGGAAAAGGTTTTGTTGTAGGATCTCAGTGACCTCTCAGTCTTTATGAAGACATCAGGTTTACAGTCATTTAGAAAGTTTGTCAGCCATAAACCCTTAGTTGTTTTGACCCCAAGAAGTAAATGCCAAAGGGGAGTGGCCTAAAGATTGAATTCTGGAGTGCACTATTAATGACAGTCTTTTGGAGGATGTAATTTCTTGGGCTCTGTATGTGAGCCAGTTAGCAATTCAACTAATTACATAGAGATTTACATTTAGCTGGAATAGTTTATTTATAATATCCAAGTGTGGAATGGTGTTGAACACCTTTGCAAGGACTAGGTACACAGTGTGTACTGATTTGCCATCATCCATAGATTCAGTAACTACCTTAAAGAAGTCAACTAGGTTAAGTAGGCAGCATCTACCCATGACAAATCTGAAATGGCTTGGGTCAAGAGTCTGTAGATTGCCTATGTCCTTATTTATTAATTCCGTAATGATCCTTTCCATAGCCTTAAAGATGAGGCTAGTTAGGCTTATGGGTCTGTAATTACCCGGGTCTGTTGATGCTCCACCTTTATGCAAAGGGATGCCTGTTGTTGTCCTCCACTCATCCAGCACAATGCCTGTTTGGAAGCTGATATTGAACAACATATGCAGGGGATCTGACAATTTGTGTTTCAGGCTGGCCATTAGGCATCCTGGTATGTTATCCGGTCCCATGAAAGCAGTGTTCTTGGCCTTGGATAGTGCCTTGTGGACTTTTCTTTCCAGATGTAGTTATATGTAAATATTTGCCTTCTTTTGATCAGTCTTAGAGCATTACCAAGACCCTTGTTAACATTTCCACAGACGGCTTCAGAGACCATATGTTTAAAGGGCAAACAGCAAATCCACTCATTGAATACAGAATGGAAAAAAAATGATTGACAAGATATCCCTACAACAAAATGCATCCCACGTGTTCACTACTCAATCCTTATAAATTCATCATAACCCTGCTCTGCAGCTGTACTTATATTCATTCATTGTACTCGATTGTATCATAGGAATTCATTCATTGTACTTGATTGCATCATAGGATTAATTAAAATTTAATTGTAAGGCGAGTGGCTAATCCTGATGTGAGTGGAGATTATATAGTTTAGCATTTGATATGATCTTGCTGGCATCAACAGCTATTTACAAAAGTCCTTCGGAGTGAACTGGTACCATGAAGCAGCTTTAGCTCTTGTCTGTTGAATATGCTCGATTATTTGAGCATCTCATGCCTGTTAGAGTAATTGTTGTGCAGAGTGAACAAATACCTCGGAGCATTTCATGCCTGTTAAAGTAATTGCTGTGTTCAGTGAACAGATACTGTACAGTGATAACAGTGTATTGGATCCAGCAAATTGAACAGTGATTCACCAGGTCCTAACATACGTTAAAATACTCACCCTTATGAAGTCACACACACACACACACACACACACACACACGCACACACACACACACACACACACACACACACACACACACACACACACACACACACACACACACACACACACACACACACACACACACACACACACACACACACCTTTTTCTCTCATGAACAATCCCAAGGCTGTCATTTATAATTACTAGATAATAGCAGCCATCCTTGAAACATAGTTCCAACCTGCATTTTCATGCATTTGACCTATTTATACAGCTGGATGTTTGAAAGATACTCTCATCACTTGCTTTCTTATAGGTTCATAGGGTTATACAGTGCAAATGACATATTACAAGGGTCTACTTCACCTTATCGCATGTTAAAAATATCGAATGGCTATAATGTTGTAAATGCCGTACATCGAAAGTGTTGTTGCGGGATCATGGTACAGTGGGGATGAGAAAATTTGCTCTTTCCTCACTGTAGTGCGATCTCGGAATTGGTATATGTAATTTAGTGGGTCGCAGCCCCCCCACAAGAACAGTTTCGATGTACGGCATTTTCGATGGTTATGCCGTTCGATATTGTCATCTTTCGACAAGGTAATATAGACGCTATTACAAGCCTTGCCGTGCAACCCAACTCAGTTTTGTCCCAGAGTTCCTTGGAGGCCTATATGGTGGGGTATGTTAGTAATGAAGAAGCTAAGGGTTATGTGGAGGGATATGTTAGTTGGGGATTGATTTACTTACTGTTAATCTCTATCCATCTGTGACATGGGGGGGGGGGGTCAGGCCAGAAGTGAATTTACAGTTTCCCATCCAGTGATAAAGGTTTTATTCAAACAGGGTCAGTGATGAACTCTACTTTATGTAGATGGCGAGATTATTCCAAAGTGTGCAGATCTTTTGAGATACATGCCAGGCTATCCAGCATGTTCTGTGTATGTTCCAGGCAATGTTCAGGAACTTGGATCTAGTGTTTTGGTGATATTTGTTTTGCAGATGTGAAAGGGCTCTATCAGAGCTGGATCTGAAGATTCCTTACATGCAAAGCATAGATCGGCACTCAGTAAACTGTAAGAGACTGAGAACAGAGACAGGGCCTTAAAGTGATCTGTGTAGGGAATGCTGTTCATACCCTGGATTCTCCTGTTGAGGTAGCTTTGAGAGTGTTCCAACTGTTGCAGTTCCTGGTTAGGTACTTGTCAACGGGAGCATTGTACTCAATGATGGGTCTGATAAGAGCTGAGTAGAGTGGTACTATAGCTTCCTTGGACATGGATGCCATACCATTGCTTATGAGTTGGGTGAAATAAAATTATTTTTTTAACAATCTTGCTACATGCTGGTTGAGGTCAGATTACTGTCTACATATGTTCCCAGGGGTTCACTACGAAATTTCGAAATCCCAAAATTTCGAGTTTCAGAATATCGAGTTCAGAGTCTCGAGATCTTGAAATCTCTAAATTGCGAACCTCCCCAACAAAACCACCACCCAACACACTAAAACATGCAAGCCCCCCTACACCCTCCACACCCCCACAACGTAAATATACCAACTCTGAGATCGCACTACAGCGAGGACAAGGGAAATCTCCCGGTCCGTGCTGTATGCCGATCTCTGTTCAGGATTTCGAAGTTTTGAAACTTTAAACATATGATCTTCGATCATATGAAATTCAAAGTTTTGAGCTTCGAAATTCTGAACGGAACCTGTTCCCAGATACCTGTCAGGTCAACTCATTGTTTTTTTATCAATGGAGTAATTAACTTGTGTGGACAGCTTCCCAGAGGACACTATAATGCATTTCTTTGCATTAAGTTTTAATCTGTGACTTTGACACCAGTCATTTATTTTGTAAGATGTTAGTATCATGGGGGCAGTACATGATAGCTCAGGCATCTTCTGTCTGGATCAGCTAGAGGCCTTTGGAATTAGCTTTGACTTCCAGGAAGCAAATGCGTAACAGGAGCGGGCCCAACATAGAGCTCTGGGGTACTCTGTTGCTGACCGGTCTCCTGGTGGAGGTGATCAAACTGATCTTGACTTCTTGGTTCCACTTTGTGAGTCAGCCAGCAATCTAGCGAGTTATATATGGATTTGTATCTAGTTCTGAGAGTTTGTCAACAATACCTGACTGGGGTATTGTATCAAATGCCTTGCCAGGTCAAGGTAGGTGGTATGCACTGTTTTCTCCTCATCCATAGCCTTGTTAGCCCTCTTGAAGAAGTCTACCAGGCTGAGTAGGCAAGACCTTCCATTAAAGCAAATCTGGTATGGATCCAGTGTCTGTAGGTTGCCACTGTCTTTGTTGAACATTTCCATGATAATTCTTTCCATGGCTTTGCAAATTAGACGTGCCAGACTGATAGATCTGTAGTTACCGGGATCAGTTGATGATTCACCTTTAAGAAGAGGGATGACCTTTGTGGCCTTCCACTCACCTGCTATGTAACCTCTTTTGAGGCTGCAGTTAAAGAGTACCTCAAATGGTCCTGTTAGATCATGTTTTAGGCTGTTTAGAAGGCACCAGAGATATTGTTGGGACCCATTGAAGCAGTGTTTTTGGTCTTAGCGAGCGCCACCAGGATTGCTCCCTGTTGGTAGTTGGGGGGATATGCTAGAAGGAATTTCAGAGGGGATAGGGGGGTGAAGTTAGAGCTAAATTTATCAATATATATATACATATATATATATATATATATATATATATATATATATATATATATATATATACACCGTGTCACATTGTTCAGTGAAGGCTGTTTCATTTACCACCACTTCTGGCACTGCAAGGTTTCTGACATTTCTGAAGAAGGCTTTGTGATTGTCCTTAGCCTGGGAATCAATCCTGACCTTGTAACTGGCCTTGTTGGTCTTTATTAGACTTCCTAGTTTCTTGTTTAGTTGAATCAGAGAGCTGTTGTCTTTATAAGAGTTGCTGTTTCTGATTTGGCCATTACTTTTTTCTTTTGTTATATACCCTGCTACGTTAAGGATTTCACCAGTGGAGTTAGTTTAGTTTTGGTGTTAGATCTGGGCTTACTTTTGGTAGATACAGCAGCCTCAATGCAGTCATTTACTTGTCTGTACAGGGTTTTTGTAAATAATTCTGTATAGGTAGCTGTGTTCTCAGGATTTGGGGGTCCCTTGAATTTTTAAAAAGTGCCGCTTAATTTGAGGTAGTTTGCTGTAGAATAATTCCTATCTGTGCTTGGTTTTGGTGGGCTTTCCAGGTTGATATTTATGAAGAGGGAAACAGCTCTGTGGTCCAACCTCAGCACTGAGGATGTGATGGCTAGGGGGTTGCAACGTTCTCCCATTTCGGTGAGTACTAGGTCCAGTACGTTTGATCCTCTGGTTGGAGTGAGCATTATCTGGTCCAGGGTGCTTGTGTTGATAAAGTCCAGGAAATGTTGTGCCTGTGACATAGAGGCAGTGTACATTTCCCAGTCTACAGAGGGGTAGTTAAAGTCACCCAACAATAGGATATTTGATTGGAAGACCTCTAGAAGGTCTAGGTAAGAGTGGCAAACTATGTGGGTCATAAAAGGGTGACCTGTAGCCGGATGCAGGCTGGGACATGGATGAACTCCAGGGCATCATTCTGTTTAACTAACCTGGAGTTTTATTTGCTGCTAACGTAGATCAAGACACCTCTAAATATGTGAAAGGCACTTTAGCCTTGCAATGCTGAGTTCCTTCTACAGCTTTAAACCAAGTTTCAGTAACAGTACAGATGTCTACATTCTCCAGAGTGAGGAGAGATTGTAGGGTGTGGAGTTTCTTGTTTAGTCTCCTAGCTTCATTTTATGAGTATGGTTTATCAATACTGTGCAGCATTTTCTAGTTTGTGCTTCATAGCAGTAAAGTAGTTGTGCAGTTTCAGGTTTGGTGGCAGTACTGTTTCTCACAAAAAGGGAAGTCTTAATGTATTATTTCCCTTCACAGCCAGTTTGCCAGGGATGTGGGATCGCACCATCTCTATTGGAAGTGCCGGAAAAACATTCAGTGCTACCGGATGGAAGGTGAGTAGACTTTAACAGCAGTTCTTGGTTATTTGCCAACACTCCCATCATAGACAGTAAAGAGCTGCACTGCTGTGTAATTAAAATAAATAAATATATATATATATATATATATATATATATATATATTTCCACAGCACCGGTATCTATTGCTATTTCAGTTCAGACTATTGAAGGTAGCTTGCTTGGTAAGCTGAAGTTCACTGGCAATGTTTCTCTGTCAAGGGCTAAGTTTGCTAAAAATCTTTGAATGTTGGGCCATGGGCTCTCTCCTGTGGGGACCCGTCATTATTACTGTAGGATCCTCATCGAATTATCTTAACAGAATAAGCCTACCCATTTTGATGTCTTGAGTATGAGAAAATAATAAGTGACACATAGGTATATAGACACAATGGCTGGCAGAAATGCAAACAAATGAAGTTTAAAAAATTATTTTATTTTCATTAATAAACTGCAATTATATCCATCAGAGACACACGCTCCAGGAATCTAAACCTTGTCATCACAATAAACAAAACATGCTGGAGGGATAGGTTTCTGACCCAGAGACTCCCCAGACTCTGGAACAGACTGCCCACAAATGCAAGCAGAGCGCCTCTTTGGCCCTCTTCAGAAGGAACCTTGATGATTGGATAGGAGACAGGAAATTCACCCCGGGGATCACATCAGTCACCCTGCTAGACAGGGGTCCAGGGAATTAAATAATGTGAGAAGAAATAGTGAGGGAATTGTTATGCCCAGGCTTTTATAGGCCCTAGGTCCGATAGCCTAGTACCAACCTATGAACCTATATCTAATAAACCACTGTCCATTTAGTACACTGCCAAGAATGCTAGTTAAAGTTGTGAAAGGAGTCAACTATGGACAGCTGTTTTTCTCCCACATCTGATAAACATACAGGTATTTCAATTGGTGATCTTCAAAGAAAAAAAAATATAAGTGGTGTATGTATGCCTGTTTGTGTGTGTCTATGTGTGTTTGTCTGCATGAACATGCTAACATGGCAGAAAAGTCTAAGGGCACTTTTGGCTTTAAGAGGTGCCAGAAGTGTAACAGAAAGTTACCAAACTCAGATGGACACTAAGTTTGTTTATATTGCTTGGGCCCATTGCATCTTCAGGAGGACTGCACCATATGTCATGGCTTCAGCCACCAGGCCCTCATAGAGAGTAAAAATAAGTTAATTTTGAAAGGTCTGATCAAGTCAGATTTAGATGAGGTCATATCTGGTTTGTCCCATTTAAAAGATTGATATTAGCTCCTCTTCTTCTTCATCAAAACAGGAGGGAGCTAAAAAGAGGAATCGATTGGCACAGATGACCTTGTTGGCTCCACCACTGAAAATTACAAAAGCTTCCCCAGTTCCCTCAGTGTCTGTGGACCCAACTAGGAAGTCACGTCAAACTTCGGTACTAGTATCAGCACCCAAGTCCAAAGCAGATAACACTTCAGCATCACCTCACTCCATGGTTCCATTGGCTTCGGAACCGAAGGAGTTCCTTTTTGAACAATTACCTTGGGCAAGATATTTGCCATCACTGGATCCTTTTAATGACTGGCCTCCAAGCCCTTTCTTGGAGAAGCCCCGTTCCCCATTGAGCACTTCCATCTGTTCCACCAAGAATCTGACAGTTAGATATTTTCAGGCTAGTGGATCGGCTGGTGGTGATGAGGGGTTTAATTACTTCTTTGGTTCCAAGTCTCCCTAGCTCAGGAACCACATCCATCTTTCTAACTGTTGTTCCTCCTCTGACTCCATCTGAAACTTCGGAGTTTCTGGCACAGACAGTCCTCATTTAGTTTGTATTGGTGCCAATCAGAGCTGTATCTCCTGCACCAATAACAGACCTGAGCTCTTCAGTTTTGTTGGAACTAGAGACTTTTTGGGGCCAAAGCTTCATTGTCAGTTCTAGGGAGCGTGGCTCTCCTCAGATATTATCAGAGCCATCCATGCTTCTTGCAGTGTCGACACACATAAGCTCGGCTCCAGCTTTGGCTTCAGAGGCTGCTTTCTAGGTGTGGGGTGTGACCACGGTTCTGAGGGAGTCTGTCTTGGTTCTGGGCTCCCACCCCTCTACAGGGGGGGGCTGCCTTCCAGGTCATGGAGAGGGCTTTGTCCATTGTGAACTCACTGTCTATACCATCTTCTTCTGGCCAACATCCCAGCCCTTCTCCTTGCCCAGAGCTACCACCAACCTCTACCCTGGGATAGAGGGCACAGAAGCCTCAGGATACTACAATGGTAGCTATGTCCTCTTTGGATACCTCTCTGGCACATCCCACTGAAGAGGTTCCCCTGAAGAGAAAATGCAAGAGAAAGCATTTCAACTTCCCTGAAGAGTCTTACACGGAAGTTACAGATTTCAATGAAGGGAAAGGTTCCCCATGGTCACCCCTGGAAGACGTTTCATTTGGAGACATTTTAGAACTCCTGAAGCAGAGGGGTGGCTGAACTTCCCATCATCCTTCCTCTGAGGAATTGGTATACCTGCAGGCCTTCCGTGCTCCTCTTGGATCTCCACGCCCATTGATGATCTAATTAAATTGATTGCTGAACAGGCTTGGAAGACTTCTGATTCCATCGAGCCAATTCCCAAGAGACCAGACCACATTTTATCAGCTCTGGAGGATCAGCAGCATTGGTCAAAAGGTATTCCAGTAGATGCCGTGGTGGTTGCAGCTGCCACTAGAAAGGAACTTGCAGACGAGAGTCCTACTATCCATCCTCCTAATAAGGAGTCTTGGATGATGGATAGATTTGGGAAGTGCATATATGCTTCGTTGACCTTTGCACTTAGGTCCTTGAACTATATGGCACACTTTACCAGACTCCAGTGAGACCTGATAAAGGAGCTATCAGATACTCTGACAGAAGCCGTATCTGAGGGAGTGCAGGACAGAGTAGCTTCTCAGCTGGCAACCCTTGACTCAATATGTCATTCGTCCATGAGGCTGAATGTGCATGCAGCTGAAGGGACACCTGGGGCAGTGGGTTCTGGCGTAGCCATCAGGAGGCATGCCTGGATGCGTTTATGTGAATTTGCAGAGCCATTTAAGTCTTCTTTCATCATTGCTCCTTTTGACATCTCATCCCTTTTTGGCCCCAAAGTTAGAGACCCCCGCCAGATGTGAGAAAGATGGAAAGACCCTTTCTGCCATGGAGTACACTCCTCAATGACCTTACTCCAAGGACCAGAGGAGTGGGAAGCTATGGTTCAAAAACTCCCAAGGGCCTTTTCAGGACTCATGTGGTAATGACTCATTTCAGGGCAGAGGGAGAAGTTACAATGGAAGACGCTGTCCTAGAGGCAGAGATGGACTGCAAAATCAGGGTTCCAGGGATTCATTCCCTGGTAACTCTTACCAGCACTCCTGAATGGAGGCCTAATTGCTGTCCTTTGGAGGCAGTCGGGGGATGACTATCCCTGCACCTCTCTGCCTGGCTGAAAATAACCACCAGCAGTTGGGTGCAGAGGATCATAACCAGAGGTTACAATATTCCCTTTTCAAATCATCTCAATCAACCAAAGAGAATCCCAGACATTTCACACAGTCACAGGGATGCAGCAGTTGTAGAAATACAAAAACTGCTTGACAAAAGAATCATCCAAACTGTAGAATAGTGTATGTATGTTGTACCTTTAAGAAACATTTCAAGGACAGCACTTGCATACAAATAGCAAGCACATGCTAGCTCCAGTAACATTTTGAAAGTGCAGCCAGAGAGTGAGCATGTATGAGTGTGGGAGCTAGTTTGTTTATACGTTTATCTAAGTTAAAGTTATTAATCCTTAATCCTGATGTGTTTGTACATAATAAAGCTGCTTGAACAGAACCTATGAATGCTCATCTGTTTTAACCTGACTGAACAAGTGACATGGTGTCAGAACCGGGATTCCAGAGACTGCTTTTCAGATCCACGAGGTGCAGAGTTAATAGGAAAGGTAAACTTAGTTAACCGAGCACAAAAAGGTCCAGAAATGAACCAAAGGTAATGAAAACTTGCACAAACGATTTATTTTATAAAAAAAGACAAAATGGAGCATTACAAGGGCACAAACTGCATTATTAAACAAGTGAGAAGGACGAACAGTGTATTAATCAAATGAAATGTGTAAAATTGAGGTACCTGATAAAATGATTATCAGAAAAGCACATAAAGGGTTTGGAATTACCACGGAATTGCAAAACGAGCATGTTTAAAGTAGAACAGGCATGTTTAGAGTAAAACAAGCACAAGAAAAGTATAATGGGTATGGAAAAAGATTAAACGAGCAAAATTAATATAATAAGGGCAAAAAGGGCACATTAAGCATAAATGAAGCAAGGCGGCTGCATGTGTTTTGACAACCTGCTGTGTTTTGGCATAAACTACTGTTTTGCATTGATTGAAGCTATTCAGGGCATAACTAGAGATGTTAAGTTGTCTATCTCGCCTTCATTCTTGCTGGTTGGGTTCAGAGCCGATCCTCGGCTCTGACTCGGCCAGCTTCTAAAGCTCGAGAGCTACATACTGGCTCGAGGCCTCCCCATATCCCATGATGGCTGGCGCTAGAAACCCAGATCTTGTTTGCCGCTTTTGCTGCGAGGTTGCTCTACTGGCTCAGGTCGTATAAAGCTTTTATATTGTCTTTTTTTCTGTCATAAAACTAGTTCGTTTTAGAGTAGAAATTCTCGTTTAGATATATCCTTGGTATTGTAGTTGTTTTTGTATTTGAATCCTTGTCTTTTCCCCTCAGTAACTTATTTTTATTTAGAGAGTTTCCCCTCCCCCTTTCTCTTTCCCCTTTCCTCTTAAGGATTTCCGTTTAAGTTGGAGGATAACCTTTTTTTCTCTCTATCTCCTTTAAAAAAAAAAAATATTTTATTACTGTTAGTTTAGCTATAGTTGATTATAGTTGTTGGTTGTTGTAGTGTAGTTTGGTTCTGGTTACTGTAGTATATTTTTGTGGTGGTTAGTTACGTTAACCCTTTGGTGTGTGTGTTTTTCTTCTTTCAGGATGTCCAAGGATCCTAAGCCGTCCTGTGACTCATGCTGTCAGAAGATGTCTCTGACAGATGGTCACACTTCTTGTGTTTATTGTCTGGTCGCCGTGCACCTGCAGGACTCTTGCTCGATTTGCCATGCATTCAGTCCAAGAGTCCTGCAGGAGCGCAAAAATAAGTTGATCCTTAGAGTTTTACTTAAACCTCAAGATTCACCAGCTAAGGCTCAGCCTGTGAAATCTTCCAGGGCACCTAAACCTTTGGTTCCCAGGTCGGAGCCGTCGTTGGGTGAATCTGTACCTTCCATCTCAGCTCCGGCTGGAGCTGATGCTCCTCCCTCCCAGTCGGCTCCGATACATTCTTTGGAGCCCTCTGAGAGTCAAAAAAGGTCTAGATCTCCTTCTCTGGAGTCGATACGCTCGGCTCCGAGATCACCTCTGCTCCAATCGGAGTGTAGTCATCACTCATCCCACTCTTCTCGGTCCTCAAGACTTTCGGACCATGACTTGGAAAGAGTGGTCAGTAGACTGTTAAAATCGCAGGCCCTTGCTAAAATGTTGTCCAGCCCCCCTCATCAAGGGTTGGCTCCGTCCATGTCTGCAGATATTCCTCCTCCTCCGACTCACCCTTTGAGCTAGGAGCCAGAGTTCATTGGGGTTCGAGTCGTGGAACCGTTGGCTCCGATACCTTCTCCTTCGGTTCCTTCGTCAGCTCCGATCACTTCCATGGTTCCATCCCTGGAGGGATCTGGGTGCCGGGGTTCCCTTGTCGGCTCCGAGGGGGTGAGTGGCATTGGACCATTGTCCGACCCCACTCTCCCCCTCGGTGCTTCGGCTCAGGTGAGCTTGGCTCCCACATTGGCTTCTGAGCCGTCCCCCTCGGTGCGGAGAGGGATTCTGATTTCTTCTGAACCGGACCCCTCTCTGTGTTCTGGTGGGGATGCCTTCAAGGTGATGAGGAGTGTACTGGCCCCCTGAGTCAGTTCCACGATCAACCCCATCGGCTCCTCCCCCTAGGGTGCCTGCGTCAGTCTCTGCCTCTCTTCCAGACCCCAAGCGTGGGGATCCAGCGTCCCAGGACACCCCTTTGTGTGTATCTTCCTCTTCCGAGGCCTCCCCTGATCATTCAGAGGAGCCACCTCATAAGAGGAAATGCAAGAGAGGAAGCATGTTGACTCCCCTGAGTCTGTCACATCAGATACTGACTTTGAGGATTCGGAAGGGTCCCCGAGATCCCCCTCTGAAAGATGTCTCCTTCTCAGACATCTTTGAGATGCTTAGGCAGAGGGGGAACTGGACTGCCCAAAGCTCTTCTGAGGATGAGTCGGTATTCCTGGATGCGTTTGGATCCTGACCTTCCACCTCCTGGGTGTCTCCGCCTTTTGACCCACTGATGTCTGTGGTGGCTCGGAAGGCGTGGTCAGTTCCAGACACAGTGGAACCGGCCCCAGAAGGCCAGCTAAATTCATTACTGCACCACAGGACAAGCAATTTTTGACCAAAGGTGTCCACATTGATGCCATGGTGGTAGCGGCAGCCACAAAGAAGGATCTGTCCATCCCCCTAATAAGGAGTCTAGGACAATGGACAGATATGGGAAGCGGATGTTTTCTTCAGCGACTTTTTCCATGAAGTCTCTGAATTACTTGGGCTACTTTACCTGTCTACAGAGGAACCTCCTTAAAGAGTTTGGAAATACCCTCCAAGATCCATCAGCTGAGGGAGCCCAGGCCAAGGTTGCCTCTCAGCTGGCGACTCTTAATTCAGTGGTGAACTCCTTCATGAGGCTCATTTCTTATGCAGCCGATGGTGCGAGTAGAGCCGCAGACACAGGCGTCGCTCTAAGGAGGTACGCTTGGATGCAGCTTTGTAACTTTGCGGAACCTTTCAGAGCGTCTTTCACCAACACCCCCTTTGATGGTTCCTCTCTCTTTGGATCACAGGGGAAGGACACCCTTACCAGGTGTGAGCAGGAAGGCAAGACTCTCTGCTGTAGGAGTCCATTTTTCCACTCCTTCCAGACCATATCCCAAGGTTCAGAAGAGTGGAAAGATGTGGTTCCGGAAATCCCAGGGAGCCTTGCCGGACACACGTGGTGAGTTTCCCTCCAGGGGCAGAGGAGGGGATAATAACAGACGCCGCCCTTGTGGCAGAGGGGGTCTGCAAAACCAGGGCAGCAGAGAATCTTTCCTGACAAGCCCTTCCAGCATCCCTGAAGGGTTGCCCGGCTGCTCACCTCTGGAGGCAGTCGGGGGAAGATTATCGCTGTACCCAAGAGCCTGGCAAGACATAACACAAGACAAATGGGTACAGTCCGTTATATCCGGAGGCTACAGAATTCCCTTTGTTCACGCTCCTTTCTTGTCGAACAAGTCCCTTCCAGATGTTCCACCCAATCTAAGGGATCAAGCTGTTCAGGAAGTTTCAAACTGCTAAGAAAAAGGGCCATCCAGCAAGTCCCAGCAGACCAGCAATGATCCAGAATTTACTCAGGGTTCTTTTTGGTACCAAAAAAGACAGGGGACTGGAGACCCATTTTGGATCAGACTAAACAGGTCTGTACAAAGAACAAAGTTTTGGATGGTCACGCTACAGTCCATTTTACCCTTTCTGGGTCAGGACAATTGGATGTGCTCCATAGATCTTCAGGATGTGTACTACCACATCAAAATGGACAGGCGCTCCAGAAGATTCCTGCACTTCCGGCTGGGAGCCAGCCATTATCAGTTCAGAGCTCTGCCCTTTGGTCTCACCGCAACCCCCAGGGTGTTCACCAAATGTATGGCAGTAGTTACCGCTCACCTGAGACGGCAAGGATTACAGGTGTTTCCATATCTAGACGACTGGCTCCTCACTGCTACCACCAGGCATCACCTTCTGCAAGCCAGAGACTATACTATCCAGACGTGCTGCAGACTAGGTATCACTATAAATTTCGAAAAATCTGCTTTGTCGTCTTGTCAGTCTATCACCTTTATAGGCGCAAACTTAAATACAAAAGACAGGTCAGCCAGCCTTCCACCAGACAGGGTGTTAGTCATTCGGTGGCATGTCCAGGTCTTGTTAGAATGCAAGAGAATTCAAGCCAGGTTTGTCCTCCAAACCCTGGGTCTCATGGCAGCAACAATCATACTCGTCCCTCTGGCACGTTTTCACATGAAGATCCTCCAATGGCTTCTTTTCACCCAATGTTCCTTCCAGCAGCTTCCCATGTCTCACATGATTATCATCACAGAAGCATGCAAAAGCACCTGGCATGGTGGATGGTCTCCTCATCAGTGCCCCTGGGCAGACCATTTGTACTTCCCCCTCCAGTTGCTACGGTGACCACGGATGCCTCCCTGATTGGGTGGGGGGGGGGAGCATTGTCAGGGCAGAACAGTTCAGGGTACCTGGCAACCTCAAGAGTACCATCTGCACATAAACGTCTTGGAGATGAGGGCCGTGCTTTTAGTGTTGCAAGCTCTTCAGGACTCTCTTCCTACCGGGACAATTGCAATTCAATCGGACAATATGTCAGTCGTGTGGTACATCAACAAGCAGGGCGGAACCAGGTCCTACCCCCTATGTCGAGAAGCACTCAGACTCTTGCAGTGGGTGATCTCTTCCCAACGGTTTCTGACCGCAACGCATATCCCTGGAAAATCCAATGTCATAGCAGACAGGCTGAGCAGAGCTATTCTCATGCCTCACGAGTGGTCTCTGAATCAAGTAGTAGCGGACCAAATCTTCCGCAAATGGGGGCAACCTTGCTGCGACCTCTTTGCCACCCCCTTCAACAGCAAGTGCAGCAACTTCTTCTCTCTCCTTCCACATCCAGAGCATTCCCCCAGGGACACTGTAGTCCACGATTGGCCTCAGGGACTTCTGTATGCATTCCCCCCTTTTCCCCTAATTCCCAAGCTGATACAGAAAGCTACCGTATTGGGTTGCAGAATGATCCTTATTGCCCCATACTGGCCTTGACAAATATGGTTTCCATTCCTTCATCATTATCTTATCGAACAGCCTTGGACTCTGGACCCAGCTCCAGAACTCCTGATCCATCAGTCAGGCGGGCTGCATCATTCCCTACAATCTCTCAAGCTCACGGCTTGGTTGCTCCACTTCCAACCCTAGCCAGGCTTCCTGATATCTCCCAATTAGTGCGTGAAATCATTTTATCATCGCACAAGTCTACCACTAGAAAAACTTACGCTAGTAAGTGAAAACGTTTTTCTTCCTGGGCAGATGCTAAGAATATAGACCTCTTTTCAGCCCCTGTTCACCACATCCTGGAATTTCTTGCGGAGCTCTTTCATACCCGGTCCGCTTCCTCTACAATTAGAGTGCAGTTAGCCACAATTTCAAATTTTCACATTGGCTTTTCAGAAAGTAGTATAATGTCTCATAAGCTTTGTAAGGCCTTCCTCAAAGGAACCACTCTGCTCAGGCCCCCAGTTAGAGATCCTCCACCCCCGTGGGATCTGAATTTGATTCTAGCCTCTCTAATTTTGCCCCCCTTCGAACCTGCAGCTTCCTGTTCTTTTGAAGTTTTTATCTTGGAAAACACTTTTTCTGGTAGCAATTACTTCAGCGAGAAGAGTTTCTGAACTGCAGGCTCTTTGTATCTTTCCCCCGTACCTAGTGTTCCACAAAGACAGGGTTGCTCTTAGGACTAATCCTTCCTTCCTAAGGTCTCTTCTGAGAATAACTTGAATCAGTCCATTGACCTTCCTGTGTTTTTCCCCAACCATTCCAACAGGGGGGAATATAAGTTACATCAGTTAGATGTTCACAGGCAACTGCACTTTTATTTGCATAGGACTAAGGACTTCAGAAAATCGGATCAGCTTTGCCTCTCTTATGCAGAGGACAAACAAGGCCTACCAGTATCAAAAGTAACTCTATGTAGGTGGCTGACTTCTATCATCACCTTTATCTATCAGCTGAGGAATAAAGAATTGCCTGTTAAACCAAAAGGCCACTCCACTACAGCATTAGCCACTTCTGTTGCTTTTCAGGCTAGGTTGCCCATGGAATCTATTTGTGCAGCGGCCACGTGGGCAAACCCTCATACTTTCATCTCGCATTATAAGTTGGATGTGGTTTCCAGGAGCAGAGCTGATTTTGGTTCCACTGTTCTGAAGAGTCTGTTCCATTGAGCCACCCAGGATATTAGGTGCTAGGGACGCTGTCCCAACCAGCAAAAATGAAGGCGAGATAGACAACTCAACATAAAGAAGTTATGTGCCTACCATAACGTTCCATGTTAGTTGTCTCCTCTCGCCTTCTTTCTTGCGTCCCACCCTCCATCCCCTTATCCTACTAGACCGAGAAGAGTTTCTCTATGGATTTACACTGGCTGAGCCTTCTCTGGCTATCCCACTCTACCTGGTAGTCTCTATAGTTGGGCTTATGTATGATAGGATAGGATTCCTTCATTATTTTGTCTGCTGTTAGTCTTACCAAACGAGATCTGGGTTTCTAGCGCCAGGCATCATGGGATATGGGGAGGCCTTGAGCCAGTATATAGCTCTCGAGCTTTAGAAGATGGCCGAGTCGGAGCCGAGGATCGGCTCCGAACCAACCAGCAAGAAAGAAGGCGAGAGGAGACAACTAACATGGAACATTATGGTAGGTACATAATTTCTTGTTATTTGAAGTACCTGAAAGTGTGTAAAAGTGCTTACTGTGTGTACTTATTACTGTGCATTTATTCCAAAGAGTTTATTTGTGTGTAAAGTGCAACTATTTCATAAAATGCAGTAAAAATACAGCCATTTTGAAAAGTTTCTTGTGCTGGTTGTGTCTGTTTGTAAATGTGCCGCCATTACAGAGTGTTTCTTGCAATGTAAAGTTATTTAGCAAAGTATAGCCATTTTGGGAAACTTTCAGTTTGCTGTGTACTGTTTATTCGCAAAGTTTAATTACTTCAAAATGTTTTTACTCTTCTGCCCATTTCATTCACACAGTGCAGTTATTTTGAAATGTTTCTTACACTGATAAGAGGTGATTTCTTACACCACAATGATTTCTAGAGTGTTCTTGTGCCTGAGAGACTTATTTCACAAAGTTCAGTCATTCAGAGGCTTGTTGTGCTATTGGGCATAGTTACAAATACTGGCATAAATTTTAGGCATATGTGCAAGTGTGAAAGTTCGTACAGTTAAAAGTGGACTTGGGTTGCATTGTATTTTACTATAATTTGTTGGCATGTCAGACAATTTCAAAAATCATCACCACTTGTATTTGATGACAATATTGCAGAGAACTGGAGAATATTTGAGCAAGAGTACAATATTTTTATACAAGCAGCTTATTTTGACAAATATACATGTACCAGGGCATTCATTTTGCTAAACCTAGCTGGGTCAGATGCCATTGAAAGAGTGCATTCATTTGTGTATGTACTAGCAGTATATGAGGAGAAGGTGAAAACCATCATGTTGTTGTACAGGCTAAATCAAGGGAAGACCCCGAGTGTTTGAAACGCAAATTCAGGGAAATGTGTAACCCTCAGGCAAATGTTATATTAGAGAGGCATTTGTTTTACACAAGAGATCAAAAGGAAGGAGAAACTTTTGCAGCTTATATTACTGCCTTGAGAAACAGAGCTAAAACGTGTAGGTTTGGTCTTTGGTGGCTTATACGATGAGTTAATAAAGGAAAGGCTTGTGTGTGGTATTAATAGTGCTGCAGTGAGAAAGATTTTGCTTCATGACTGATTTAACACTGAGCAAAGCTATTGAGATTCCTCAAATCCATGAGGTTACAGAAAGGCATACAAGTATGCCTGCAAGTGATAAGTGCATGGTTTCAGCAGGCTCCAGAGCAAATGCAAACAGCATTCAACATGTTGCTAGTAGAAGCAAGCCTAAGCACATGGCAGCTGTAACCCCTGCAAGCGTGGCAGGTAAAACCCGTAGTTTTCCAGCAAGTTCTAAGAAAAGGACATGCTCAGTGCAGAACAAGGGTGAGTCAGCAAAACCCAAATCAAGCTTTATTGTTAACTGTCACAGTTGTTGTGCCAATCATGAGTCTGTAAGATCAAAAATGCTTAACATTTGGTCAACAATGCCACAAATGTAAAAAACTGAACCATTTTCAAAAGTTTTGCAAATCAAGTAAACCTCACACAGTTATAAAGAAAGGTCACTTAAAAAGCAAGTTGATCACATAGAGAGCTGCAATTCTACTTTCTATGTGGATGGTGTGTCAGTGATTAGTGAAAAGGTTGATTCAGTAAATTTGTTGGCAAGGAATGAAGTTTTTTGTACTGTCCAGATCAATGGCAAAACCACCAAGCTCAAAGTAGACACTGGTTCAAAGTGTAATGTTGTCAGCAGACACTTTTTAATTTGGCCAGTTGTGCAAAACTTGTTGCTTTTGGAGGTGAATAAATTCATACCGAAGGCTCGGTAGTGCTTTCATGTTATTTGGCTAGGAACTGCTACAGCTTATTATTCTATGTAGTCTGAAGACCTGTGCAGTCATTATTGGGTCTAAGAGACAGTTTAAGAATTAATTTGCTTTCCTTTACCAAAGAAGTTCATCATATAAGGACATATCCTAGTTCCAATTTTACTGAAGCTATTTTCTCAGAGTATGCTGATGTGTTCGATGACAAGTTGGGCAAATTTCCAATCATGTATTCTACGAAGTTAGACCCAGAGGTCAGTCCAGTGGTTGGACCAGAAAGAAAAGTTCTGACAGCTATACAGAATAAGGTCAAAGCTCAGTTGGATAAAATGGTGTAGCAAGGTATAATTTGTCCAGTCACAGAACCAAATGAATGGGTGTCATCCATGGTAGCAGCCCCCAAAAAAGGCTCAGACGAAATCAGAATATGTATTAACCCAAGAGATTTGAACAAAGCAGACCACATCATCCTATGCGCACAGCTGAGGAAGTGGCAGCCCTAATACTGAACACCACTGTTTTTTTCTGTCTTGGATGCAAAAAATTAATTTTGGCAAGTGATGTTTGATTGCAAATCTTCACTACTGACTACTTTCAGTACCCCATCTGGAAGATGTAGATTCCTCAGGATGCCATTTGGAATAAATTCTGCAAGTAAAGTCTTTCACTGTGCAATGGAGCAAATTTTTTCAGGTTATCCTTGTGCCATAATAGTAGATGATTTATTGGCTGGAGACGATGGTGAAGCAGAGAATGACAGAGACCTTAGAAGAGTTCCAGAAAGAGCATGTGAAGTGAACTTAAAGCTCAATCCTCTGAAGTGCAAATTCAGACTACCAGAAGGTACATATGTAGGTCATTTATTTACTAGCACTGGCTTGCGACCAGACCTATCCAAGCAAGCAGCCATTCTAGAAATTTCAGCATCAGATAATGTTCAAGCTGTACAACGTTTTTTTGGTATGGTCAACTATTTAGGCAAGTTTATATCAGACTTCAGTGAGCTGACAGCATCTTTGAGAGAGCTAACATGCAAAAGTGTTACATGGTTGGAACAGCACCAGAGAGCATTTGAAGGCCTTAAGCAGAAAATTGCCACCTCACCTACAGCTCGACCACAGATATAATCTAATTAAGATACTACAATGTCCATAAATCAGTAGCCCTTTCCTGTGATGCTTCAAAATTTGGTTTTGGCACAATTATTCTTCAAAAAGGCAGACCAGTAGCCTGTGCATCTAGATTTCTTACTCAAACTGAAATGCAATATGCTCAAATTGAGAAAGAACTTTTGGCAATAGTATTTGCATGTTCAAAGTTTCATGATTATATCTGTGGTCGAGCTGTTCAGATTAAAACTGATCACCAACCTCTAGTCATTATTTTAAAGAAGTCTATGCATTCAGCTCCAGCGAGATTACAAAGAATGATGCTCAAATTGCAAAAGTACAACTTCAAAATGGTCTCTACAAAAAACAATCTTCTTTATCTGGCTGATACTTTATCCATATCACCCAGAAATACAACGGAACAGCTTCATGCAGAGAATTTTCACTGATGTCATGGAAGTGCGTAATTTTTCTACAGTGAGACTTGATAAGCTGAGAGATCATGCAAAGACTGATCCAATTTAGCAAAAGATCAACCACTACATTAATGCTGGATGGCCGTCAAAGCAGTCTAGTGTACCACCTGAAGTGCAAATGTGTATTTCTTACAGAGATGAAATGTTGATGGAAGATGAAATTATTTTCAAAGGTCCTAAAATTGTTGTTCCTGCTTCCTT
Source organism: Protopterus annectens (assembly GCF_019279795.1). Lineage (NCBI taxonomy): Eukaryota > Metazoa > Chordata > Ceratodontiformes > Protopteridae > Protopterus > Protopterus annectens. The sequence continues at coordinate 344,263,107 of NC_056750.1, forward strand.
ACAGCATGAGTATATCGTAGTCACTCAGGTTCCGAATCTACCAAAAGAAGGGTGAGAGGACTAGTATTTTGGCCTTCTCTAGCAAAAGACATTGATAAAGTACTTTATTCTTGTTCAGTATGCAATAGTACTAAACTGTACTTGCAAAAAGAACTTCTTCAGCTAGGTCAAGTTCCTGAACTACCTTGGTCAACAAGAGCCACTGATATAGTTGAGTGGAACAATCAGTATTACTTATGGTTGGTAGACTGACTCTTATTCAAACTAGTTTGAAATTGATTTGTTATCTAATCTAATGTGCACTGCTGTTATCACCAAGTTGAAACACCATTTCTCAGTCCATGGTAGTCCACACAAAGTTATTTCTGACAGTGTTACCCAGTTTACCAGTCAGCTGTTTCAGAAATTTGCAAAAGCATGGTACTTCGTACATCTTAATAGTAGTCCAGAAGAGTGCAAAGCAATTATTAGAGAAGTCGAATCCTGATAATACTTATGTCTTTTTGAATTTACTCAATCTCAGAAACATAATGCGTGACAATATAATTTGCTCGCCCGCTCACAGACTTCTATCTAGCAAACCAGGACCACATTGCCTATTAGTTCCAGTTTGTTAAGGCCTAAAGTGAAGAACAACAGAAGAATCAGAGCCCAGCTATAGAGAAAGCATTCTTTCCAGAAGTCCAGCTATGATAAATCAAACAGATTTCTTTGTCCATTGAAAGAAGGATTGACAGTGAGGATACAAACGGCAAAAGTTTCGACCAGATTGGTTACGTAACAAGTATATGTGCCAAGCTGAGATCCTACTTCATTAATTCTGAAGGTGTGGAGTACAGGAGAAACTGTAGACATCTTTTTCCTGTATCAGAATCGATATCGTAGCAACGCTCCTGTGATACAGACTCTAGATCTAAGAACAAGCCAGACAATGTTCCTTTTGCAGAACATGTCATAACTTCTACTTCCATTCCTGATGATATTCCTGATGTCGCAAAAACATGAATATGCAATAGTGCTAAAAAAACAGTTAAACCCAATGAAAGCACTATCAGAATTCTGATGCAGTCAAAGTTTTAACTGACGAAAGCACTTAATTTTGATGTTATAATAAAGAAGGTTTGGACTCGCAACAAATAGTGTTTTCATTGGATATTCCTGATGTCCCCAATGTTGAACATTCAGCAGAGACGGTCCCCGTTGCTAGACCTAATTCTAATTTTTATGTCACATGATTTTGTAGTATTTCCAGACCTAGTGTGAAATACACAGCAGCCTAGACATCATTGTCTATATGTGTTTAGTTCTGTATAATTGCATGTCAAAGAATTATTTGTATCAGTTGCATGTCAGTTAATGTGAGTAATACGTGATTCATTTCTCAAAGAGAGAGGATGTAGAATAGTGTGTGTATGTTGTACCTTTAAGAAGCATTTCAAGGACAGCACATGCATATAAATTGCAAGGACGTGCTAACTTCAGTGCCATTTTGAGAGTGCAGCCAGAGAGTGAGTATGTATGAGTGTGATAGCTAGCTTGTTTATAAGTTTATCTAAGTTAAAGTTATTAAGCCTCAATTCTGATGAGTTTGTACATAATAAAGCTACTTGAACAGAAGCGCTGAATGCTCATTTGTCCTGACTGGACAAGCAACACAAATGGGATCCAGAGTTTACTCAAGAGTTTTTAGTGCCAAAGAAAACAGGGGACTGGAGACAGATCTTGGATCTCATTGCGTTGAACAAGTCAGTTCAGCAAACCAAATTCCAGATGGTCACGGTTCAGTCTGTACTTCTGTTCTTAGGAAAAGATTGGATGTGCTCAATAGATCTTCAGGATGAGTATTATCACATAAAAGTAGACAAACACTCCAGAAGATTTCTGCACTTCTGGCTGGGAGCCAGTCACTATCAGTTCAGAGCCCAGCCCTGTGGTCTCACCACAGCTCCCAGGGTATTCACCAAATGCACGGCAGTGATAGCATCTCATTTCAGACTGCAAGGATCCTGGGTGTTTCCATACCTAGATGACTGGCAGGTTACTGCAACCAGTAAAATAACAAAAAGGGCCAGCACTACGGTTAACCAAGTCCGTTTTAAGAATAAAACATAAAATAAAAGACAACCATGGACTAGGAAACACCAAATCACTTTATTTTAGGACGTAAAACACTTCATTTTAAAAATGCAGCAAAGCTTTCATGTCCAAATAACCCTTTGCCAGTGCTTTATCCATAAAATTAATCTTCTCTCTTATAAAGCCTCTTAGCATCTTGTGACACAACCAAAATCAAATCTTAAAGTGATCTTCTTAGAACTCTTATAAAAAATATAAATAAGATCAAAGAAAAACCTAGAGGCAATTATGTACATAATAAAATATATAAATATGTAGGTACATGAATTTAAATGTAATAAAGTATAAATATATACATATATAAAGCTCAGCGCTTAATGCAGACACGTGTTTCTTTTTCAAAATAGGTTCAATACAATCCAGTTATACTCACAAACTTCTAATTTGTTGATTAGATCTCCCCCTCTCCATCTTATGTATAGTTTGAATGACTGTAAAACAAAATTCATGCCCTTCACCTCTGTCAATAATGTGCTTTGCTAAAGCATTAGTAAGGACCTGTCTATGAACTTCAGAATAATGCTCAGTAATGCAGTCTTTTAGTTTCCGACTACATTTGGCGACATAAAAGGAGGTACATTTTCTACACGTAGCAAGATAAACTACATTTACTGTATTACAAGTCACATAACAAGAAAACTCATACCTTTTCTTCGAAATTGGATAAACAAAAAAAATTTCATTAATTATATACTTACAGTTAACACAGTTAAAGCATGAAAAATCTCCCGATTGATCAGATACATGACTTTTAATATAGGTCGGTGCATCTTTATAACACAACCTTCTTTTTAAATTAGAACAATTTCTGTAACTAAAACGAGGTTTCAAACCAACAATATCCTTAAGTTCTGGCATGTTGTCAAATATACTTCAGTTCTTAATAATAATCTCTTTTACATGCTGTACAGATCTTGTATATGTGGTCACATACCGTAATGTTTGCTCCATGCTTGGTCTAATGTTATTCTGAGATTGTAAACATTGTGTTTTAAAACAGGGTCTAACATACTGATGTCTATCATTAATTGTTTGCATTTTAATCTCCTGCAGGGCATCCCTCTCATACCCCATATTTTTAAGGGCATTGTAAAGAGTCCGCTACTGCATGTTAGCAGACTGAATATGGATGATGCCAAATGTGAAGAGCAAATGAATGAAATGATAGAGGAATTTATGGAAAGGGGGTATGAGAGAAAGAAACAAATGTGTCTGCATTAAACACTGAGCTTTATATATGTATATATTTATACTTTATTATATTTAAATTCATGTATCTACATATTTATATATTTTATTATGTACATAGCTGTCGCTAGGTTTTCTTTGATCTTATTTATATTTTTTATAAGAGTTCTATGAAGATCGCATAGATGGTAGCACTTTAAGATTTGATTTTGGCTGTGTCACATGATGTTAAGGTTTTATAAGAGAGAAGATTAATGTTATGGATGAAGCACTGAAGAAGGGTTATTTGGACCTGAAAGCTTTGCTGCATTTTTAAAGTGAAGTGTTTTATATGCTAAAATAAAGTGTTTGAGCAAGCTGGATCTGGTCTCTAGGGGATGAGCATCACTTGGTTTGATGGTGCTCAGGAATATACTTCCATGAGACCTCCCAAGATTTTGGTAGCTGGGGACTCTGTCCCACTGTCAAGGATTAAGTGAAGATGGACAACACTGATAAAGAAGTTATGTCTTACCATAACATTCCATCTGTGTAGTTGATCTTCACTTATCCTTGACATCCTCGCCTTCGTTCCCCCTGACTTTTGTGTTTCTTGGTGGAACGGATTCAATCCCAACAGAGCATTATCTCCTTATGAATACAGATATGGTCTCTGATCTGTTATTTTCCGTCTGTCACTATCTTATGCAAACTCAATCTGAGGTAATCTTGAGAGGAGTATTCTGGGTAAAACCAAGCTTGAAAATTTTTGGAAGGCATGAGTTGGAGTAATGGCCGAGTTGGTTCCGAGATATGGAACTGAACCCACTGTTAAGGATAAGTGAAGATCGACAACACAGTTGGAATGTTATGGTAAGGCATAACTTCTTTTTTATAGACCCAGGCTTTCAAGCTAATGTACCTACTTTTTCATTCTGTTTGCAAATTACCTACTAACTCAATCTTCTGGAATTTTTATTAATTGTAATAGAAATTTTGGATGACATAATAAATAAAAGGGAGGATGTGAAACCTGTGGTGGGCAATATTAGATACAGTAGGGCATGATGCTTTCTGGTAAGTTATGGAGAAACATGGGATAGGTAATAAAATTAGTCGAGAGTGTAAGTCAGCATATCAAAATAGAGTAAGTTTTAGTGAATGGATAGTTGAGTAAAATAAATATTTGTGAAATATGGCTTAATGCAAGTATATCCTATGACTGGTATATTGTTTGCTTTAGTAATGAATGCGATAGTAGCTGAGGTAGCTTATAAAATGAAAGCGGCCAGATATCTGATGCAAAAGGAGATGATTATTCCAGTGGTTTTAACATATGAAGATGTTATAGTCATAATAGGTAAAAATGGGAATGATCTTAAATAACAATAAAAGTAAAGGGATAGGTGATGTAATGAAAATTGAGGGAGTGCATTTTTCCATGAATGAAGCCTTTTTGTTAGAAATAAACTATGAGAAAAATGGTGTTGTAATGATGCAACTGGACAGTGAGATAAAAGAAATGAAAGAAATATGTTGTCTGTGGAAAGCATATAAATTAGTCTTTAAAATGGTTTATCTTGTTAATTTGATATTAATTGGGAAAACAGCATATATTTCTAATATTTATATATGTGTTGAGCAGATGGAAAGAGTACTTTGAGGGGCTGATGAATGAAGAGAATGAGAGAGAGAGAAGGTTGAATGATGTGGGGATAGCGAATCACGAAGTGAAACAGATTAGCAAGGAGGAAGTACGGACAACTATGAAGCGGATGAAGAATGGAAAGTCTGTTGGTCCAGATGACATACCAGTGGATGCATGGAGGTGCTTAGGAAAAATGGCAGTGGAGTTTTTAACCAGATTGTTTAATGAAATCTTGAAAAGTCAGAGAACGCCTGAGGAGTGGAGAAAATGTGTTTTGGTACCTATTTTTAAAAATAAGGGTGATGTGCAGAGTTGTAGTAACTACAGAGGGATAAAACTGATCAGTCACAGCTTGAAGTCATGGAAAAGAGTGGTAGAAGCTAGGTTAAGAAGGGAGGAGGTGATTAGTGATCAGCAGTATGGTTTCATGCCAGGAAGGAGCACTACAGATGTGATGTTTGCTCTGAGAGTGTTGATGGAGAAATATAGAGAAGGTTAGGAGGTGTTGCATTGTGTTTTTGTGGACTTGGAGAAAGCATATGATAGGGTGCCTAGAGTGGAGTTGTGGTATCGTATGAGGAAGTCAGAAGTGGCAGAGAAGTATGTAAGAGTGGTACAGGATATGTACGAGGGTAGTGTGACAGTGGTGAAGTCTGCAGTGGGAGTGACAGATGCGTTTAAGGTGGAGGTGGGATTACATCAAGGATCAGCTCTGAGCCCTTTCTTATTTGCAGTGGTGATGGACAGGTTGACAGATGAGATCAGACAGAAGGCTCCATGAACTATGATGTTTGCAGATGACATTGTGATCTGTAGTGAGAGTAGGGACCAGGTTGAGGAGACCCCGGAGAACTGGAGATATGCTCTAGAAAGGAGAGGAATGAAAGGTCAGCAGGACTAAGAATATGCGTGTGTGAATGAGTGGGAGGATAGAGGAATGGTAATGATGCAGGGAGTAGAGTTGGCAAAGGTGGATGAGTTTAAGTACTTGGGATCAACAGTTTAAAGTAATGGTGAGTGTGGAAGAGAGGTGAAGAAGAGAGTACAGGCAGGGTGGAATGGATGGAGAAGAGTGTCAGGAGTTATTTGTGACAGACAGGTACCAATAAGAGTGAAAGGGAAGGTCTACAAGAGGGTAGTGAGACCAGCTATGTTGTATGGGTTGGAGATTGTGGCATTGGCAAAAAGGCAGGAGTCAGAGCTGGAAATGGCAGAGTTAAAGATGTTAAGATTTGCACTGGGTGTGACAATGATGGTTAGGATTAGGAATCAGTATATTAGAGGGTCAGCTTAGGTTGGACGGTTTGGAGACAAAGTCAGAGAGGCGAGATTGCGTTGGTTTGGACATGTGCTGAGGAGGGATGCTGGGTATATTGGGAAAAGGATGCTAAGGATGGAGCTGCCAGGTAAGAGGAAAAGAGGAAGGCCTAAGATAAGGTTTATAAATGTGAAAAAGAAAATTTTCAATTAATGTTTATATATATATATATATATATATATATATATATATATATATATATATATATATATGGGGCTCAAGTTTAATCCCAGTGGGAGGCTTCAAGATGGCTGCACGTTGAGTAACAGTTTAATTTCAACTCTCCCAGTGTCAGAAGAGAGAGGCAGTGAACTTGTATTTTTGGGTAAATTTCAGTGATGAAATGAAAAATCTGCCAGAAAATGAAGCTTTTTAGCCCTCATGAAGTCCTGTATAACTTGGGACAAAAATGCTCAACTCTTGATCCTAATAAAATTAAACCTAAATTGCTGGTGGCATTTAAATTCCTTTAAGGACTATTTTGTTTTGTGGCAGGCTTTCCATGTGGTTACTATTTTTTCCCTGCTTAGCTGGTCTATTGGTGTGTTTGTTTAGGAATTGGCTAGTAAGTGCACTTCCTGGATGCTAGCAAAAAATAAATTCAGAGAGCCTGAAAGAAAATCAATCACAAAACCTGAGGAAAAACACTGACTGGGAAGAATTATGCAGCTGTTCAGCAAAAAACAGTGCAAGCTCTAGCAGTGGTGCAAGACATGACTTCCAGTAACCTAAAGGAAAAATTAAGTCAAATATACTCAGAATTGATTAAAATAAACAAAACACTGATAGAGTATATCAACTCAAATAATAAAAAGCTAGAAAAATGGAAGAAGCTTTAAACAGATATTCAGATGAGTTGATAAAACTGCAAAAGTCAAAGGTCGAAATGAAGAAAAGGCTGGCTGAATATAAGACTGCTCAAGAAGAGATGCTTCAAAACATAATGGAATTAGCGGACATATCATATGGAGAAAACCTGAGATTTTTCTGCTGTACAAGAGAAACTGAAAGGAACAGACTGCACTAATTTTGTGAAAGCACAAATAAGCAACTGTGTTCCACAGCAGGAGCTGTTAATTGAAAGAGCACATTATGTGTATGCTCCAAACCTGGCCAAGAGAAAGCAACCTAGACTTTTAATACTAACGATACAATCCTACCAACAGAAGGAGTTGATTCTGACATAATAGTGGCAGAAGGACAAAGTACTAAAAGTGGGAGACAGAAGACTATTTGTGAAAAATGATTATTCAATTTACACCAGGCAGAAGAGGAGTGCATTTATTCTACTAATCAGGGAATGTTGAGAAGCAGGTGTGAGATTCAAACTGCTATACCCAGCTATCTTAAGACCATTCTTTCCTGGAGGGACAAAATCATTTTTGATGCAGAACATGCTAAGGAGGAAATACAGTAGTTTGCCCAACAAAAAGTGAGCCGTGAAACAGAATGAGATTCTGCTTCTTGTTCTTCTGGCAATAAACACCACAGAGAGACTGTGTCATTGTAACCTTTTCCAGAGTTTTAACAGAAAATGTTTGAGAGACAGAAAAAAAGCACAATAGTTTAATAGAAAAACGAGTATGTTGGAAATGAAGCAGAGACTGGATTTGGGTGATGGAGATAAACAGGAATAAAACCAGCAATTTGGCAATTGACCAATAAATGTGGGATTACAAAGGATTAATTATATTTGTGAAGCATGACAGAGCAAGAAAACCTGGAAATGCTAGACTTTTTTTACTTTATTAATTTTTTAGGGGACTCTAAACCAGATGCCCTACTTCATTAATGTTTGGAGGAACACTTATGAGAGTGGAAGAGCAGGGAGAGAGTTAAGTGTAAGTAAAGCATAATTTTGTTCTTAACATTAATATTTTTATAGTGCATGATGTAATCTGCATGGTATAAAATGAAGAGTTCTCAGTTATTTTCAAGTGTAATGGGATAGTAAAGTTAAAACAGGTGCCCCTGCTTTTTTTTCCTTCTTTTCTTTTTCTCATTGTTCAGTTTTAAGAAATGTAGGTTCTGCAGTATAAAAAAGAAAATAAGAGTCTGGTCAAAAGAGTATGATGTAAGACAAATTGATGTACTTTTTCTCATTCTTACATACTGGACTGACTGGATTAAGACTCTCAATGCAGTTTAACTGCAGATGAAATATCAGTTTTGAGCAAAGGTCTCAGTTTCAGTTCTACTAAGCACAGTGACATTACAGATACAATGTTGGACGATAAAATGTTTAGTAGAAATGTGATGTTAAAATTAGAGTTTGGAAATACTATGATTAATTCTGAGCATGTATTTAGGAAACCTAATTTATATATACCGAATGCTCAGCCACTTGTTGAAGCATTTAATAAACTTGCTGAGGATGACATATAAGTTTTATGATGATAAAAGAAATGGGAATGTATCTAGAAATCTCAAGTATAAACTGAAACTTAATGAACATAGAGCTTTGAAACAGCTACAGAATGATGACACCATAGTCATCAGACCAGCCGATAACGGCGGTCCTATAGTCATAATGCATAGGGATGATTCCGATGTATCTATGAAGATGATGCTGAGTGATGTCAGATACTATTCTGTTGTTAACATTGAATATGTGCATGCAATGGAAATCAGAATTCTGAATATATTGGAGGACATATTGAAAAGTGAATTGACTGACTGCACTGTATAAGTTTTTAAAATGTGATTATCCTCTTATCCCTACCATACAAGGATAGCCAAAAATACATAGGAATGGGGTGAAACTGCCTATGAGACCCATAGTGGCTGGTAGGGGCTGGTGCACAGAATCGTTTTCATTATATGTCGAGAGATACTTGCATCCTGTTCTAGACTTAAATAAGTTTGTTCTCAGAGATACCAAACAGTTTTTGGTTGATTTATATGACTTTACAAATGCATTACCCATGGATACAGAATTCCATTTTGTTACACTAGATGTGCAATCTTTATTTACCATCATACCAAATGCATTAGGAGTAGCTTCAGTACAAGAATATCTCATCATGCATAGTGATTATAATAGTACACAGACAGACCTTAGATGTCTGTTTAGAGACAATTCTGGAGAATAATTTGTTTCTGTTTTATGACACTATTTACTTACAGAAAGATGGCGCAGCTATGGGCACCTCGTGTGCCAATAGCTACGCCAACATGTTTTTAATTTTGTGGGAGGAGAATGCACTTTTTCAGATGGAGTCTTCCATGAGGTATGTTCCCTTTTATCAACGTTTTATCAATGACCTCTTTTTGATTTGGACAGGTGATACAATGAGGTTGGACAATTTTGTCCAACAATTGAACAATGCTACTGATTACCCTAGGTTTACGATGGTGTCCTCTAAAACTAGGGTCAAATACTTGGATGTTTATGTTGAGAGTCTGAGTAATTATTTGGGCAACACGGGGGTGTGTAGAAAGAGCTGCTATAGGAACCACCTACTTCATATAGCATGCATCCCCAATACATTTTTAGGAACATAATTAAAGGATAGGGCATGAGGGTTTCTAGACTCAGTGCATCGGATGAAGACTTTCAGTCTGAATTATTGGACTTGAACAAAAAATTTACTGATAGAAGATATAGGACCAATGAGATTGAGAAGGGGCTCTCAGATTTATACAGCTTAAGGTGAAGTAGAGCGTCCCCATACTATACACTCATTCAAGGTTATGATACCCATATTAAAAATAATGATGGAATGAGAGGTATGAAGATACCTACGTTCTTTACCAGTGACAGTAATGATATTTTGGACATTATCAGGAGAAACTGGGAGATTTTAACAGTGGACCCAGTAGTTAAAGAAATTGTGGGTGTTGAACCAAGGTTTAGATTTAAAAATAAACATAACTTGACGAGGTTACTTTGCTACCCAACAAACAAGTCGGATCGATCCTTAGAAGTTAGACCCTACACTTATCCATGTGGTAAGTGCCGGTCCTGCTGTTTTATTATTAGTAGTGGGAGTTTTAAGTATCCAGACACTGACCGCGACTTTAATTTCAACATCTCTGCCTCTTGTAAAACATCACATGTGGTTTATTTAGTGGAGTGTATTTTGTCACTCATTCTATGTAGAAAAAATGGATAGAGCTCTGAAAGATAAAATAAGGGAACACCTATATAGTACTAGAATATGTTCTAGTAACAGTGCCCTATCCAAGCATACCTTATTGCAAGGAAATGATCATACATTTAAGTTTATGGTGATAGATATTAATGTATCTAGCCTACGAGAAGGTGACATTAGAAACATGACAGAAGGTGGAGAGGTCAAGTGGATACTCAGACTGAGAGCAGACAAGGGTAGAGGCCTCAATAAGAGGGCATCCCTAAGACCTACACTTAAATCTAGGAGACTGAGAAGTGTACAGACATGTATAAGGATTAGTCTCACTTTATTTATTAGTATGTATTAAAAAAAAAATCAGACGTCATCATATCTTATGTTTAGATATATTTATTGCTAGGTGCTTTTACTTATGTGAAGATCTTATTATACACATTTTTAACATTTATTATAGAAGGCTGTTTTATAATAAGTTTGTAGTTAAAAGCTGCTATTTTATGACAGCCTAGCTACAATGATAGAGGCAAGTTTATGTAAGGATGGCATATACCTTAAAATTTTGGACTTACATTTGAAACTGATTCTCTGAATTTTATTGGTTGAGTAATTGTATTTAAATGTCTTTGTTTGATTAAGATGCTTTTACTGGTCTGAAGAAGCTCACAGCAAAAGCGCTTACCATTTTTTATTTTATGTAATAAATGTTTTATGGTTCGTATACTGCCTGGCTGCCTCACTGCTATTCTGTGTTGCATTATTTGGATTTATACTTTTAAGCAGTGGGACACTTATCCTGTGGAGAGCTATCTGGATAGTTATTTTTTACATAAAAAAGAACATCGAATACAACAAACTTTTTTTCTAGCAAATAAATAAGTAAATGTTTGTAGAAACAACTCTGTATCTGGATCTCATGTCTCTATGGAGACAGACTGATAAAGAGCAATAAAATGGAATACTTATTTCTTTCAATGGCTAGGAGATAATGTTTTCTGAAAGCATTCAAGAGTTTTCCCATTCAGGGAGAGCAATAAAAATAAGACAAAACCAGACAGCATTTGGTAGAAGCACAGTCTGTACCATGCATCTTAGCATGGGTAACTTTCCTTTTAGGTTAATCCAAGTTTGTGAGTGTGGCTGTCATCTTGGGACAATATTTGAAGATGTGTATAATTTTTTATTTTAGCATTAAGTTAATAGGTTTTAGGGGTGTATTGGGGTGTATTTTTGAGAGCTTTCAGTAAAACAAAATGTTTTGTAAGATGTGAAATAGGCTCAAATGGATATGACAAAAACAACTGTATAAAAGATCAACCTGCCAAACAGTAGATATTTAACAAAAATGCTGTTACAAATAAAAGGTGGGAATAATAACTTTTGAATATAATGATGCCTTCTATATTATCTTTAATGTTAATGGTCTTACAGATATAAACAAAAAAGAAAGAATAGTGAACTATATTAAAAAAAATGTAAAGTGGAAATAGTCATGGTATAGGAGACACATTTGGAAAGAACTGACCATGCTAACTTGATAAAGAAAGGTTTTCAGTATGGTTATTCAGCAGAATACCTGGGACAAAGGAAAACAGGAGTACTTATATTAATTGCAAGAGGAGCTCCAACAGTGATAGAAGAGGAGAAAAAGATAACAATGGTAAAGTTGTAGTACTAAGGGGCTACTAGCAAGGGAGGAGGATTACACTTGCATGTATTTGTATTCCACCTAAAACTGCTATAATGGAGCTTAAGAAAATTCTGGGAGAAATATTAAGTTTTCAGCAGGGAATATTATTTATAGGTGTGGAGTGGAATTTGATTTGCAGCAGTGAAGATGTGTCTGGGAGGCCCAGAAGGGAAAATATAACAAAGGAGAGTAGATTTTTGAAGAACGTTATGAAAATATTTGGTATGGAAGATGTGAATTCAGTAGTAGGAGTTTGGAGTGAATTTCGGTTTTATTCCCCAAGATACAAAAACTGGGCTAGTCTTGACAGAACTTACATTTCACAGGAACATATGCATTTAATTGAAAGTTTTGATATGCGTCCAATAATTTATTTCAGATCACGCACCAATAATAACTAAAATAAAGACGCAGGGTAATGAAATAAACATGAGACACTGGAACTTTCCCACCTATCTGTTGAAAAGAGAGGAATCTAAGGAATGGGTAGTGGAAATTATTTGGGAGTTATTAGAGAAGATTGACGTTTCTTCTGAAAATATAACTAGGGAGTGTGATAAAATTAAAGTGCAGTTTACAAATAGGGTGAAAATAAAAGAGAGATGTGGTTAGGAAGTAACACTGATTATTTAGAGGGACTGACACATGTTAACATATTGCAGAATAGGGGTAATCTCATAAAAAAGTAGAGGCACAATTGTAGAATGCTAAGCATAAAATAAAGGATTACCTTGATAATATGCACGAGTTTAGAAAGATTGCTGTTAAGCAACTGTTCTTTGATAATAGTGCTAGAGCACAAAAACTTTTAGCACAAAGACTCAGGCAACAGAAAGTAGAAAGAGTTGTCACCAAGCCTAGGGAGCCTATGACAAGGAAGATAACAAGAGATCCTGTAGAGGTATAGAAATATTTCAGACATTTTATAAAAGTCTGTATAAACAGAGAAATAAGGAGACCAAGAAAAGGTACAAATGGAAATGTTTATGGAATGGTTAAATATGCCAAGGTTAGAGGTAGATGAGGCTCAATTACTAACAGGATAGGAGGAGATGAGATAAAAATGGTGATGTATAACCAATGCACAGGAAAGTCCCCAGGAGTAGATGGCATTCCTGTGGAAGTTTGGAAGCTAGCAGGGAAAAAACTGATAAAGATCTAGAAGGTTTTGTTTAACAGTATTTTAAGAGAAGGAGAACATCAAATCCTGGAAGAAAATGGTGAAAGCTTTAATGCCTAAAGAGGGTAAAGACCCATGAGATCCAGCTTCATACAGGCCCATTTCAATCCTAAACCATGATTATAAAGTGTTTCTGTCTATAATGGCTAAAATAATGGGAAAGGTGATACCAAAACTGTGGTTTTGTGGCGGGGAGGCAAACATTTGACAACATTAACAGAACATTGATAATCCAGAGGGAAGCTGAATGCAAGAAAATACCACTGCTGTTGGTTTGTCTTGATGCAGAGAAAGCATTTGGCAGAGTAAGTTGGAAGCTTATGAGCAGGGCAATGGAAGCATATGCATTCCATGATAAAATTATAAGGTTGATTAGGAGGATATATTAGGGATCAGAGGCAAAGATTAAAATGGGGGTTCCTCTTTGACAAGTTGTGTCTGAAAAGAGGAACCAAGCAGGGATGTCCACTTTCGTCTTTGTTATTTGTTTTACATTTGGAGCCATTGGCAAAGAAAATAATGGATTCAGAAATTCAAGGATATAATTGGTATGGTAGTCAAGAATAGCTGGCTGTATTTACATATGATATTGTTTTATACCTAATAAAACCAGAAAAGGACATTTCAGTGTTGTGGAACATTTTGAGGTGGTTTCAAATCTTTCCGGGGTACAAAATTAATGAAACTAAAACAAAGGTATCGGAAGTTGTAAATTATCCACCCACACACATATTGGTTCGGCAGTATCCATATTTATGGGGACATGATAAAGCAAATTACTTAGGAGTATGGATTATAAAGGGTCTATATTAGATTATGGAACTTTTAAAAGTTCGAACACCATACGTCGACACCATATGTTTGAACTCTTAAAAGTTCGAAAATCAAAAGAAAAAAAAAACAGAAAAAAACCTACCTGAAAGGTTAAGCAGGGGGGCAAGCCCCCTGCATCCCCCATACCACCCGCTCTTTAAATATACCAACTCCGAGATCGCAGTACAGTGCAGGCAATGGAAAACTTCCATTTCCGCACTGTACGGAGATCTCCATTGAAACATTTGAACATTTACATGTTCCATCATATGGTGTCGACCATATGACATTCGGACATGTAAAAGTTCGACAACGTAATATAGACCCATTTATAAATGCTTCTGTTGTGGTAGCTCATGATATGTGGGAAGAGATTAAACTAATACAAAAACTGGTGTGGCAGCTAAGGATATGTGGGAAGAGACTAAACAACAGATAATACAAAAACTGAGAAATTGGAAGCTCTGCTGTATGGATATGGATAACAAGATGTGAGCAGTTAAAAATGTTTTTAGTCAGTTTAGTTTTATACACAGGTCAGACATATTTTTATCAACCAGAGGAGAAGTTATGGACAGCAAATAATGAAAAGCTGAAGGATTTTATCTGGGAGGAGAAGTCGGCAAGAGTCAAGTGGGATAAGCTAATTCTTCCAATTGAACAAGGCGGTTTAGGATTAGCCAATTTGAAGGGGTTTTTCAGGGCTACACAGTTAAGGCTTCTATACATACCACAAGCAGAAACCTATAATTCAAAGTGGAAGGGGATTATGGTGAAATGGGAGGAAGTTCAAGAAACAAGGAGAGACTGTGATTTTGGATGCAGATCCTTAATGAGAATAACACTAACCATACAGAATATTATATTCATAAAGAAGCAGAAACTATTCTAAGAACTAAGCTAACACAGGAGTGCAGAAAGGAGATTCTGCCAATGTGTATGACTGCAATTAGGAATACAGACAATAGGCAAGAGGAGGCTGCAATTTATTGGAGAAAACTGCAAAAGAACCAAGGTACTGGGAGCAAATAATTAGACAGGGAAAGGTAATAGAATGGTAAGAGGCCAAGAATTTATTTGAACTGCAAGCTAGAGACTGCCTTCCCTATCAAGGACTGATAACAGAGTATAGGCAGAGACAAAGAAATAGAGGAATAATTAGTAGAGCATATAAAATATTGCACGAGAACTATAAGAATCAGTCAGAGTAGGTTAGAAAGGATTTGGAAGAGAAATTGGATAAGCAATTCACAAAGAAACAATGGAGGGATATATGTATGTCTCCAAAATATGCAACAAAGTCTAGAAGATTTAGGATCTTTGCTTAGAAGTGTTTACATAGGTATTTTTATACCCCAAGTAGACTCCAAAGATTTTTTCCAAAAATAGACAGCAAATGTTGGAGGTGTGATGGGGAGAAAGAGGTAATTGAGAACATATTTTTGGGAGTGTAATGAGTTGGCAGACTTTAAAGATTCCATTCAGACTGCTCTGTTAGAGATACTGGGTAAGCAAATTGATGTAACTAAAGAGATAATTTTTTGAGCTATGATACAAAATCGGAATTGCCTAGACATAGTAAGACCTTGCTGAGTCTAATTATGGTGGCTGCCAAAAAAGCAATTACTAGAAAACGGAAATCAAAGTCTAAACCAACTTTACTAAAAGTAGTAAATATAGTAGCAGAGACAAAACAACTGGAATTGGGATCTTTAGAAAATGGTGGGAGAAAATTGCATAGAAAAAAATGGGAATTGTGGGAACAATACAAACAAGGGAAGAATGAGGTCTAAAAGGCGGCAGGACTTAAATGAGCTATGTAATGATTGAGTGAGAAAGATTGGGTAGATTATAAGTGATGTGTAATGTTTGCAACTGGGAGTGTGTCAGTATGGCTTGTGATGTAACATGCTTGCAAGTAGGATTGTGTCAGAGTGGTTTGTTTTAATTTATATAAATGTATGACTGCCTGGGTAGTAAGTTTAATAACAACATTTCTTGTTTAAAAAGAAAAGGCAGGAATTGAATAATTTATGTAATATTGCTTAGCTTATATGATATATATCAGTATATGACAAATATAATGTTTAGTATGTTAATATAGTTTGATTACTTTTATATGAATGTAAATTTGCCTAAATCACAAGTGATAATTCAATAATGGTGTTAAAAAAACATATAGCTATCACACAAGATAAAGTCCTACAAGCGATATCAGAAGCTAAAAATACTGCATTAATGGGTCTTGACAGTATCTTAGATGCATCTTAAATCGCATGATGCATGATTTATCCACCCCCTAACAATACTATTCATCATCAGCCTCCATGCAGGTTTTGTGTGAAGTGAATGGAAAAAAGATTCTGCATAAGGGAGGACATTCCACAGACCTAGGGAATTACAGACCTATTAATCTGACCAGACTTACATGTAAAGCCATGGAAAGACTTACCATGAAACTAATCAATAAGGGCGTAGGGAACCTCCAAACATTGAATCCATTTCAGTTTGACTTCATCAAGAGCAGGTCATACTTAGTCTGGTGGAATTTTTTGAAAAGATCTCCAGAACAATGGATGAAGGTAAAATGTTGCACACTGCATACCTCAGTCTGGCTAAAGCAATTGTTAGATGTGTAGGAGGATCAGATGATATGTTGGTACTTGAAATATCCTAAAAAAAGGGTTTGGTTTGACTTCCACTTGGGGTACTTGTTTAGGTATTCAATGTATTCAGTCTGGGATATAGAGAGAGGCCTGTAATTACTGATAAAGTAAAAATTTGTATTGCTGTGATTGATTTGGACTAAGTATGAGATCACCAATAGATATGGTTACACCCTCACTTGTTACTAGTGCTCCTTAATGAATGATAGATAGTGGCCCTGAAATAGAAGCAGTACTTTATATAAGTTGGAGCCAGGTTTCAGTACTTATGAAGATCAGCATGCTCTCCAGAGAAAGAAAAGTTTCCAAGGCAGACATTTTGCCTTTGCTTTATCTTGTGTCAAGTACAGCCACAGTGATGCCAAGCAGATTGGAATTGTGAAGTTTGAATGCTTAGTCATTTTACTGTTCCCAAAAAAGACACTATGGAAGTAGACAAGTTTTTGTCAATATGCAAAACCACTGGAAGGACAGGCGCAGCCCATTCCTGGTGAAGAGGGAAGGTCTGTCTACCATATTTTTTCTAGACCGTCTCAAAATGGATCTTGCTATAGAGACAGCATTTGCACTGTCAATCAGTGAAGCCAATGAGGGCTGATTTGTATTTAGGCATCATTCTAGGCAAAGCCTAAATACTACTCGACAAAAGAGATTTCCTCTGCTTAAAGGATAACAACGGGATATTCAAGCAGATTGCTCAACCTGCTGTCTCTTTTAGTTCCTGTTAGTTGATACAGCCTCAAAAAATCAGAACCACAGCTTTAAAAAGTAATCCACTCAACTGTTTTACCTCTTAGACTTGCTACCTTTCCGTACTATTTTACTTTCACTTTGAAAATCAAGTTGAAAATCCTCTATCTGGCTCTTAAATGATGATGTCACATCTGCCAGAGCTCTTGCTTTAGTTACAGGGACGTTTAGTTTCCTCCCCCAAAATGTCGTAAGCACCACCTGATTTGCATGCCAGTGGACCTCCCACATTGTGATGTCAGAGCTGCCTTGCCCAGCCCCCTACACCCTATAAGGGTGAACAAAAGTCTCACTTCTGTTGATTGTCTATAACAGATTTATGTGAAATCTTTTGAAGGAGTTGCCAGTTCTGGGATTTGGGAGGCTGCATTTTTGAAGCCAGTAATCATTTTATGATAAATCTCCCTATCAGACTATAATGGCAACTGCTAAGTAGCCGTCTTTGCTGGGCTTGCATGCATGGCAGTAGCTGGGATTGAATCCAAGTTTACATCTTTGTAGAGCAAAGGGGCAAGTGTGTGTGTGTGTGTGTGTGTGTGTGTGTGTGTGTGTGTGTGTGTGTGTGTGTGTGTGTGTGAATGCAAGCTAGGGGCAAGTGTGTCTGTGTTTACAGTGTATCATTTGTTAGCTATTTAACCAAACAGGCAGGAAAAATAAGTGGGAGTTTGATGCTTTGCAAAGCAGTGATTATTCCCAGTGCTATGGAGCTTGGTTCTAAATTTGACAGGAAGAGTGCAACAAAAAAAGTCTCCCACTGTAAGGAAGGAAAGGCTGGCAAGAAAACAGTACATTAGTCTGGTCACCTGCTGTGAGCTGTCAATCACATGCAGATATTGGGTCAAATTACCCTTAGCTCTTTGACATTTACAGAAGGTAGGTGTGAAGGTTGGGGGGAGATACCTTGAAGAACTAGAGTTCAGCCTTCACAAAAGAAATCAAGTTAGCATTTCTAAGAAGAACGAGCAATAAAATGCACTTTTCAGTTCTGTCCTGTAGCATTTGCACTGCTTGTGTTTGAAGTAGTCATTGCAAAAGGATAAAATTTTAACCAAAGGTAGGTGACTATAACACAGCAGTGAATTCCTGTAAAATCAGTGCATCGACAGGAGCTTTAGGAAAAAAGTGGCAGACATGACGCAATTTTTTTGGACAGAAACAATGCATTCTGGGAAACTTAGAGGCAGACTAAACATTCAGAATTATTTCAAGATGCCAGACCCCATGTGGTCAGAGTCAGAAATTGCATATCCAAATATCTAAAAAGCTCTAAATAGTCCCAGAGTGGTGTCAGAATGTAGGAAACGCCAAACCATGATGAAATAAACATGTTTTTGAGTCTGTGGGTGCAGTTCTCCTTTAAGAGCATACAGTGAGAGCTCCACCTCTCTCTGTATTCCCTTCAAGGAGGAGCACCTGAGATCATTCATCCCAACATGAACAATGAGAAGGTCATACTCATATTTTTGATGTTTCAGAGCATGGAGTATATTGGTGACATCTCTAATCTTAGGATTTGAGAGACAACCGATGGTCTCCCTGTTCTTTTGCAGACTAGTGAGTGTAGAATCTGCATGCCTGACAATAAAATCACTGCTAACTACATTTCTGATATTATGTGTTTAGATGTAGAAACTGTCTGCCTTAACGGCAGTGTCTTTTTATCTTGGTGATTCTTTGTATTTTTCAAATTGCATTTGGTGTGTTGAGGTATAGTGTTGTGTTCCTTCTGTCTGCCCAGAGGCAGTTTTGACAGTTTTATGAGCATGTCTGTTCTAATTCAAATGCAATGCTGATTAGAGCTTAGCAAAGGTTTGCAGTATAGAAGAGATCTAGGAGTAAGTGGACATTAGCAGTGGTAATTTCAATATAGTTTCTCATAAAGATTATTCCATAATGCAAGAGGCTGAGTTTTTGACTAGTTGTAGTACCAGTAAGTTATGTTGTAAAATTTCAAGTTTTGATTTATCATAATCTTAGATTCATAGGTTCATAGATTAGTACTAGGCTAACAGCCCTTCTGGGTCATTTTAAGCCTAGCCAATTACCCCATGTGAGAATCAAACCCTGTACCTTGTGTCTGTAAGGCAAACACCTTAACCATTATGCCAGCCTAATTTGACAGAGATAGCAAGGTCATGAGGGTTTTACTGTCCAGTCTTAGTAGTTTGTAATTAGGGACAGGTAAGTTAGTATTGCTGGAAGAAAAAATCATGAGTTTAGTTTTAAATGTACCACTGAGGAGAATAAAAGAATTTAGAAGTCAATACTCCCAGCTCTGTGGTATAGAAGGGATAAAGTCCTGACTATGAACCAAGCTACATGAATTTGAATAGTGGATCAAGCACTGCAAAACCAAGGTGGGTGAGAGTGGAAGGGGGAGCAGCTTCGACCAAGGCTTGCCTATACTGGGGGAGTGAATGTTTCTCATTTAATCTACTAATCCTGTACAGCCTAAGGATTATACTTGCCAAAAGGCCATCGACATAGACTTGGCTGTGCCAAACTGGTGACAATGTCTCTCGGAGGCCCTTACAGTGATGCAGGTGCCCCCATCAACCAGTAGAGGATAAGGGAAGAACAAAGTCAAAATACCCTGATTTCTTATGTCCAGAATGAAGTGAGCTGCAAGGAAGAAAGGTGTTGTGTAGTTCTTGGCCTTGGGGACAGATTTGCCAGAGACCTTTAGTGTCCTGATCTTAACATAGGGCAGCAAGTGTTCTCAGGACTATATAGATAACAACCATGCCAGACAGTTGTTGCATCATTTCTGGCAGATCCAGTATGGTGGAATAAATGGGCTCTTACTTAGTTGGATGTTCACCAGGAACGAAGACAAAAGGGCTAAAAAAATAATTTAGCTGCCATTGTTGTACATGTGTACACCCACAGTGAAGATGTTTGCATACATCTGTTGATTATTAGGAGCAGTATCTTTAGTCATACTTTGAATTCTGAAGGCCGTATTCATAAAGTCTTCCATAATGGCAATTTATTTCTCATTCTGTTATCTGTTTTTTTTTTCATAAAGGTTGTACATTGCTCTTATTTGCTATAGTTTTGGTCTTTTGACTGTTTTCCAGCTTTTTTGTCCAAAATATTCATTTTCCACCACCAGTAACAGTGGCGGATCCAGGAATTTGCAAAGGGGGGGCGCAGTCTGGCTTGTTGACTATCGGGGTAAGAGTGGGAAAGTGGGACACTGGGTTAGGTGGTTGTGGAAAGATCACCTTAAGAAGCTCTGACATCATGTATGGAAAGACAGCATTACACATTCAGTTCTACATGATGTTGCTGTGGATGTGGTAGTAGAAACAGGTAACATGGAACTTTGAAAACAGAAAGTGAAAAACGTTCCTTATAATGAGGTATATTTGAGAGGTATTGCTACTTGTGCTGCTAACTAATGAATGGAACAGCCTTTATCATTGGTTTTTAGTGCATGAGGTGGCCTGAAATAAAAAGCAAAACAAAAAAAAAAGAAAACAGCATTGTTGCTGCACTGTTTTTTTTTTTTATATTTGATTACTTATGGTGCCTAGGCAAAATAGTATACTGCGAATCAGCAGGGGAAATGGTCACACCACATTTTTTTGTATGTAGTTAAATGCTGTGTAATTGCAATCTTGTTTTGGCCCTTCAAGTTATAGCCCCAGATCAGAGATATTTTAAATATTGGTACCACTGGCATAGAAAGTTAACAGAATAATAGGAGCTGACTGCATTTTGTGAAGTAAAGGAAAACTGCAAGTACAGTAATGATCTTTAGTTGTTAAATGAACAACAGTTTTCAAAAAAAATGCATTAAATAAAGACATAAACAAATAAATGCATAAGTAAACAAACAATAAAAAGTAAATCAGTTAAGAAGGCCATAGTAAAAGTTTGAGCCCAAATTTTTAGGCCTATGAAAATCAAGGCACAGATGATGTGATAATAAAACAGATTTCTGAAATTGAAAACAGATAAAATAGGTTGGGAGGAAAGTAGTTTGGTTTTATATAATATCTTCATATCATGATAGGACTCTTCTTATAAAGTCACTCTTGTAGGTGGAATAAACCCATATGCTTAATACCATAGAATTGCTGACAACATAATGTGCAAAATAAGTTGTCACCAGCCACTAAAGTAAAGATTAAAAAAAGGTTGTTCATGGGAATTTTGCTTCTGAAACTTAGAAGTTATTAGCATATCTTGAAACATAACTGATGGAGTGGTATATAACTAAAGTAATCTAATACAGATTATTAGAAATGCACTTAACACAGTCATCAAACTGGTGTCTTTGGTATAAACAGTTTTATGTGTACAGATCATACAGACACCAGTCAAACTTGCTACAGAAGTAACATTCAATAATGGTAGATGCTGTGCCAGTGGTTGCACATGATTGTCGCGGGAGGGTGCTTTTACATGCTAAGTGGGTTTTTGCTTCATATTCTATTTTGGAGGTGTCATTTTTTGCTACCACATATATTATTTTCTAGCAAGGCTGTATTGTGATTGGAATTTGAGGGTTAATAAAAACAAATGCCTCAAGAGTCCAGTAGCAAAGACTTCAGACTGGTCAAACCATGCTATTCGTGCACACCCCAACATCAGGGGTGCCAAAAGATGCTGAAGGTTGGGGAGCAGAGGTTCAGAAGGGTACTTGGTGACTCTAACAAGTCATTTTTTTTTAAATATTTGCTTTGATAAAATAGCATACATGTGATATACAGCTGAAGTTGCATTAAAATAATTCCACTGAAATTTCATATAAAATTACAGAATTATTTTAGTGCCTTTCTTTACTGCATTCCATGTCTGAGTGATGCACATATTTTCACATGAATGTATGGTCTTATTTATTTATTTATTTTTAATCATTTTTTGACCGGGTTAGTCCCATTAGACTTGTGGCTTTTTTCAGGGGAAACCCAAGGCGGTAAGTACACTACTAGGGGAACACCTACACTTTTTGATAGGTGCCATGGGATCTTTTACTTGCACCTCAGCTACCACCAACTCAAGCAGATGGAACCTCACTTTGATATCTCATTCCAAGGATGACACACTCATCTTGGTGTGGGAATAGAACCCACAGCCTTCCACACAAAAGATGGGCATGCTACCTCTTGAATTACTGAAGCTGCACCTTTCTGATACTGTTGTATACTCTTCACACTGCTAGTCTGTGTGGCAGGAACTTGGATGAATACAGGATGAATACAAAAATGTGAGACTGCAGGATTAACAGGCAACATTAGAAAAATACCTGGACTCCTCTGTGGCATCTGAACATTGCAATACTCTGTGTGGTATTTAAATATTGCAATACTCAAACTATATTGTGTTAAACAACATCTGTAATTGCCGAATAGCTGGAACTCTGTGGTTTCATTCTGTTTCTGGTCGTGGTCTTAGCAGCTCAGTATACACTTTATATTATGAAACTGAAAATAGCCAAACTACATACCTTGGCTATTTCCGAATTCATATCAGGGTGTACAGTGGGCTGTCAGTACTATAATTAGAATTAGACTGAAAACATATCTTCCATGCTTCTACTTTGTTTGGCATGTCCAAGCATTTTGGGGTTAATACACACTGCATTTGTTCTTTTAATCAACCTCAGAACCAATTAATCACAGACTTTTTGCTACCAAAATCTGCATTACAAGCTTTCAGAACTACTAGCATTTAACTTGTAGAAAGCAATAAATAAAACATAATTCAAATTTGCATACAGACATTTTGGGTTATAGAAGCAAAACAATCGTTTAACAATTAAAAATTGTAAATGGAGAAATCATACATATCATTATCACAGTTCCACTTGAAAATACAGCTACTGATACACTATCATTATTATAATTCCACTTGATTTCATTTATAAAAGTAGTAATGCCAGCAAACTCCAGCAAAACAACAGCAGTACTTGGAAGGGCATAAAACCGGTCCAAGTAAAGTCCACTGTTGAATAACTAACCTTTCAAAAATAGTAGAAGAGAGTAACAAAACAGCATTGCATTGATATTTATTAAGCAGTGGCAGAAACTTTTCCAGAATCCAAAGACTACTTGCCTGGATCAAGCAATTGCTACTCTGCTGTACGGTATAGTGGTTTAGGGCTCTGTTTAGTCAATGATAAAGAGAAGTCTTGCAGCTTGCAAAATTTGGGTTTAGATAAACCTTCTGGCATCTGTTAATTCAAATCATGGGGGAGCCATGCCTTGCTTGGATGCTTGCTTTAAAGTAATCAGTTATGTAGAAACATATAATAAGTAATATGATCAGAGGAAGCTCACGCACATGCACACTTAGGGCGACCATTAAATCACCCATATCATGCTTGTGGGATATAGAAGGAAACTGGAGTATCTGGCAAAAAAACATATACAGGGATGATTTACAAGATCTCCACAGGAGCTTCCCTGAATAAAAACTATATAAACTAAACTGGAGAAGTACAGTGAACCAACAATACTAACTGGTATGTCACAATCAGAAAAAGCATGGCATCAACGGCAGCTAGTATTATCCTCCCAATTTCAAATTCATGTATTCTTGCTCTATACATTACTACTGATCTTTGTCTTCTTTCGGCTGCTCCCATTAGGGGTTGCCACAGCAGATTACCTGTTTCCATTTTTTCCTGTCCTCTGCATCTTGCTCTGTCACACCAACCACCTGCATGTCCTCTCTCACCACAGCCATAAACCTTATCTTTGGCCTTTCTCTTTTCCAGTAACCTGGCAGCTTCATCCTTAGCATCTTTTTCCCAATACACTCTGCATCCCTCCTCAGCACATGTCCAAACCAACGTAATCTTGCCTCTCTGGCTTTGTCTCCAAACCTTCCAACCTGGGCTGACCCTCTAATATACTTATTCCTAATCCTGTCCATCCTTGTCACATCCAGTGCAAATCTTAGCATCTTCAACTCTGCCACATCAAGCTCTGACTCCTGCCTTTTTGTCAATGCCACTGTCTCCAACCCATATAACATAGCCGGTCTCACTACCCTCTTGTAGACCTTCCCTTTCACTCTTACTGGTACTCATCTGTCACAAATCACTCCTGACACTCTCCTCCACCCACTCCATCCTGCCTGTACTCTCTTCTTCACCTCTCTTCCACACTCACCATTACTCTGAGCTGTTGATCCCAAGTATTTAAACTCATCCATCTTCGCCACCTCTACTCCCTGCATCCTCACCATTCCTCTATCCTCCCTCTCATTCACACACATATATTCTATCTTAGTCCTGCTGACCTTCATTCCTCTTCTCTCTAGAGCATATCTCCACCTCTCCAGGGTCTCCTCCACCTGTTCTCTACTCTCACTGCAGATCACAATGTCATCTGCAAACTTCATAATCCATGGTTGATATTGTTTGATTTTACCTGTTCTGTCTGGCATGAGTAGAAGTGATTTTT
Organism: Protopterus annectens; assembly: GCF_019279795.1. Classification (NCBI taxonomy): domain Eukaryota; kingdom Metazoa; phylum Chordata; order Ceratodontiformes; family Protopteridae; genus Protopterus; species Protopterus annectens. The sequence continues at coordinate 344,287,987 of NC_056750.1, forward strand.
TTTCTCTAAATGTTTAGTATTTATACAATAACTGACCCCTGAACTGCTGAACATTATGGATACTTTCTGGTGCTTTTCTTGGAGTTTTTTTTTAAACAACATTTTCACCTGTCTTTCTCTTCAACTTTCCTATTCTCATGCATTATTTCAACACACCCTAACAGGCCAAGAGAGCACTGTAAGAACTGTAGAATAAATAGCTAAATTAACCTAGTTGTCTGGGGATGGTTACATGGTTATGATTGTTCTGAGGTGCATTTAATTTTTTTTAACCATTGACTTACAAAAACATGAGTAAGAAAAGAAAGTCAATATTTTTCTTTCAATTAAGAAATGGACTGTTTCTGACAAAATAACAGTTCATAATAAATTGAGAGGACAAATATTAATGAGGATACACATCATATTTTGGAGTAGTGCCTGCCTCCCTACTCCTCCCCTAAAAAATGGTCATTTTTTTGTATATTCCTGTACTTTTACTTTGCAATGAAAGTCAAGGCACAAATGGCTGCATTTATACTTCAGCTGACCACTGCCAAACATCTATACAGCATGTCTGTTTAACCTTGCCTCCAAAAAGACATCCACCTTCTGTGTACCAATCCATTGTCAACAGTGGGATGAAAGTGAAAGTTAAACAGAATGCAATAACATACTTCATGCTGTTGCTGTCATACCCATATAAACAGCATGTTTCCTTATACCTACTACCAAAAATTTAGCCATCTGTATACAGATCTAATGTCTGACTGAGAAGAAGGTGGGGAAAAATAACATTCACAGCAGTGTAGCCCAAGTTGTTGCACTTAAACACACTGACCCTACAAAACACTGACCCTACATAATCTATAACAACCTTCTGTGCATACCTTTGAGATCTGTAATGAAAGTTAAACAAATAATAAAAACACCATCCCCCCAGAACAGACACACATACACACACACACACACACACACACACATATGCACATACACGCACACACATGCCTGCTCACGCACACACACACACACACACACACACACGCCTGCTCACGCACGCACACACACACACACACACACTACATCAATCTTTTGTGCACACCTCTGAGCAGGGCTGGCTTTAGACTCTATGATATTCAGAGCAGAGGATACACTCATATAGCCTGGGATGTGGGGGCCACCAGGTTGCCAAAAGCTCTTGAGAGTCTGACTGTTAGATGGTGCATTTATGGCGTTATATTTGAAAGATAGTTACTTGATAAATTTTCTTTTTTTTCTTTTTCACTTGCTAATCTTTTTTACTGCTATGCAAAAGAGCGGTTCCACAGATAAAATATGTGACATAATTTTTGATCTCGCACTTAAATCCACAAATGCTCACATACTGAAACTACCCATAAAAGTCACCACTGTCAGTAGATGCATGCACACATACTCATACAGATAGATGCATGCCAATGCATCTATGTCATAGCTTTGAGGTGCTGGAGGAACCAAAGTATATGGATAAACTGACACAGAGACAGGAAAGGCATGCAAACTCCACAAAGAAGAAGCCACACTCAAGAACTCAACTATAGCCAAGTGCTAAGATGATAGCAATACTACTCACTGTACCACTGTGCCAATGCGCAGTTGTTTTCATACACATCCTGCTCCTGGCAGACCCCTGGAGACAGACACTTATGTGCAATGCTGATGCTTGTGATGTAACAGGAAACAAATCACAGCCAACTTGTTACTTTTAAATGCAATCATATAAAACTAACTTTATACTGATTTCAACAAATATTATACATTATGTGATGCTAATACTGTTACAGCAAATCAGTGAGTGCTGATTAACAGTAATCAAACAGCAGGGATGAGTCACTTTTTTTCACAGTAAGCCTCTATACCAATCAATTAGAGTTACTATACTGATTCTGTACACCTCAAATATCTGATTGTGAAAAATAACAACAATCATAGTCAAAGTAATGTGCTTCAAGTTAGTTACTTCCACACAGAAACGTATTCCATCTTACATCATGCAAACTCACAACAGTCCTGCAAAGCCAAATTAGTGATGGATTAAACCAAACTAATAATAAAAGAGTCAGTTATTTTCATCCACAGGAGGCCCCACCACAGCCAGTAGTTATAGCCACTTCTGCATAAACTTCAGACATCTGACTGCAATAAAAATAATCGCAAGGTATTGAACTTTTCTTTGTTCCATAGAAAAAGTATCTACACATTAAAGTATTCCATGTTACAAAACATAAATTAAATCAGTCCTGCAAAGCCAAAATAAATAAGTGACTATATAGGTAAAGATCACTGGAGAAGGGAAAATCGTGTGAAATCTTATTCACGGAACTGCCCCACCTGAGGCACTACAACAATGATGACGTGTTCTTCTTACCTTAGTGCAGGTGAGCAAACAGTGTGCGTGCACAGAACAATGCCCCGATAACACAGTGAGAACATGTACAATACCAATTACTGCAAGAGCAATGAACCCGGCCTCGGGGTACTCGGATACCCCATAAGTATCAAGCCAAAGGTATAACCAAGCAGGGTAAAACCCAGCCAAGAATGGCAGTTCCGTGCCACGAAATAGCCAATGACGACGTCGGTATAGTGTCACTGATCGGACTAATTCATCCGAATCTGGCACAAGGGTACCATTATTACCTGTAGCCGGCTTACACAAACCATCCGCCATGTCTACCAGTAGTCTTCCAGCTACGTCAGCAGCATTTGGCTTAGCAACCTTCATTTCCAAGTCCACCATGTGGGGTAAAGTTTGACAGATTTCGTTTATCTAATAGATTAGCAGGCTGCTATTCTTAAAGCGACCAGTTCAGTCATATCCTGGATGTAAAGAACAGCTACAAAGAATAAAAATAAGTGTACAATAGCTGTCCTTCAAGTACCTTGTGCTCTTTTTTTTTTTCAGCTGTTCCTCAGACAAGCTTCTCTCGGTCTCACTGTCTGAAAGATTTGTAGTCATGATGGGAGATGCGTTAGAAGAGATACTCAGGATCTTAGGGTTATCAAGTCTTCTGTGGGTTGAAACTGGAAAATGTACAAGCAAATGAGGTATGTTCTTAACTGTGTACCACTTTTGTTGTATATTTTCTGATTTCAACTGAGACAGTTAAAAAGCAATTTTTTATAACAAGACCTAAGAAGCAGCTATTTTTTTCATTCCCCGTACAAGGAACGTACTTACTGTAGTAATGTCCTGCTTTTTGAGCATCATCGACGCGCCCGCCCGACCATTTTTTAGGTTTCCTCCCTCCCGAGATCTATTGCTCCGCTTCCGTACGACAACCATGGAATCGCTACATTAACGTCTGCTGTGCATCCCTCCCCGCCCTCTTGCATGCCAGGCACCTACCCATATTGTCATTGCACTGAACTGAGGGTTCAAATCCCGATAATGTGCTGTCTAACCAAGCTAATGCCCATTTCCTGAGCATGCGATCAGGTTGTAACACACAGATCTAGCAAACTGCACAAGCCTGCATTTTCATTATTATTCCCTGATATTTGTTACTACTGACATTTTTCTGTTCCTCATGTGTGTGATTTTGGCAAAGGGCACTATTGACTGACAGCATTTCAAAGCAGTGAACCAGAGTCCACTGCCCAAGGTACAAACTGAGAAATGTAATTTGACATGCCATCAGTAGCGCATTTTAGAGTAGCACAGGTGCACTTTGTTACAGCACTCTGAATAGCAGTAAGAGAAGAAATTATACATTTCAGCTAAGTACATACCTCTCTACAGCACAGTATGACTGAAATGATTTTAAAGGACTAGGAAAGAGGATGCAGAGTTTGAATCCAGCTTGCAGCTACATGCTGCTTGTAATGTTTGCAGCAGATGTGAAAATGTAACTTATGTTTTGTTGTGTGGAATATAAATTGTCATATATGTTTTTTTTGCCTGTGTAATTTCCACACTGCTTAGCAGAGCACAAACAGGCTCACATGTGAAAGAAAGTGTAAACAATTTCATTTCTGTAATCTTCACTAGCACAACAGTTTTGTCACCACTGCATGTTATTACTAATGACTGAGTGATGTGTGCCTGATGCATACTTCTTTCTGAAATCCAGTGACTTTAGACTCATAACAGAGTTGCTCTGCAGTTCAAATCCATGCTATGTGAAAGGAATGTGGAAACTATTACTCAAGATCTAGGATTTACTTTCATCAGAACTTCATATGCTTTTTTTTTATGATTCTTGCCTTATGTACTTTCACACTGTTGAGCATCAGATAATCAAGCTTACATGCTTAAGGAAAAAAGTAAATAATGTTATTTGGGTAGCCTTCTGTAATGCAAACAGGTTTAGTGGAGATAAGCAGACATCAGCACTCTGGACAGTACTGAGCGGAGAACATCCACCTGTTATTTAACTGTCTGTAGCACAAAGTGTAAGTGCACTGACTTTAGAGACAAAACACAGGTGATCCAGAGAATACTTATTTTTACAATGGGTGTGAGAATGCACTTTCTAACAACACTTTGATTAGGAAGGTAACACTACATACAAATGGCCACCATAATTATGGTGATTGTAAGAAATGTCTCATTAGTGCGCTGATATAAATAAAATTTTCTAGGTAGCATATCTCATTATTGATTCAGTTATGAAACACAGTTGAATGTGTTTTCAATTCTATAAGCAGGATAATTATGATAATGACTTAAAATGCACTTGCATATCTATGATGGCAGAATACTTAAGTTAAAATCATCTTCTGTCCTCACATAGTCCAACTCTATGTTTAGGGCAGTATTTGTAGTGAAGTATGCATGTATCATGCCCATCCTGTATTAATCAGCTCATCAAAGTCTATACATCTGACATACATTTACAAACAGTAATAATGCCTCTTTCATGGGTATGCATTTCACGGGACTTCCTAAAGTCATATGCATACAGCCTAGCTGATGTATACTTCCTTTCATACTGAATGCAGTTTATCTGTAAGGAACACAGTTTAAATAGAGCTCTTCTGTAGCACTGACAAATACTTAACTTGCTTGAAATGTATGCATTATTTCTTCCATAGGTTTGATTCCCCCATTAGTCAACTAACTCAGTGATTGATTCCAGAAATGTATGTGCCAAGTCATCTTATTCAACCTCCAAAACACCAGGCATAAGAAGCCAAGCCATTAACTATGTCAGAGCTGACTATCTGAGGAAGTGTGAACACGTTGAGCACCACACACGGCAAATCTCACTGCCATGTTTCCCACCTTTATTGCTGTTTGAAAAAATACCTTTCTCTATAACAATGCCACTTTGCGCTTTCCATCACACAAATGCATTTGGCATGGTTGTGCATGTCTGCACACTAGATGTTAAACACGAGACTGGAATTTGGTGCCAGTTCAGAAATAGAGTTACCACTTGACTTCTGTAGACAGGGCTGGTGTGGAAGATGATGGTCCTGAATTTAGAGCACAGAGGTGAGATGTTGAGGAGTCCAGGATTTTTTGGCAATCCTCAAGAAGTGCTACAGCCATAGGAGGACTATACTGAGTCTCAGTATAAGAATGAGGCTTGGAACAGATTAGCCAAGGCTGTTTCTAGTGCAACTGGCATCCTATGCACTGCAGAGAATTGTCATCACCACTACAGTGACCTGAAACAGTGCAAGGAGTACCTCCTTAGACAAAGGGAGGATGAGTTTAAAAATGCTGACACCCCTTAGTTGTGTACCTATACTGACCCATCAGCTTTAAATGATACAGAATGCAGGTCACTGCCAAGACTGTTATTCAATATGCTTTTGTGTCTCTTCTCTATTGTACAGCTCATAAAGACATTGCAGTGAACAGGAAGCCACACCAACAGTGGTTAACTCAACTTACTTATTTCTCTATCTATATGTTTGATTTATGTGCACATTACACTCAGTGCATTTCCTTGCCTGGCACAGCTTGCATTATTTGCCCTGTGTAGCTTTTCATGCTGTCTGCGTGAACACACTTAACAGGTTTGCCCACAGGCAAGCTTGTTAGTTTACTGTGTGTGCTAATGCTGCTCAACACATTTTCCTGGCCACCAACACTGATGGTAGCCATGAAAATGTGTTTCTATTCATGTAAGCATGATGAACAACATGCACATGTGATTAGCGCTGCTGCTCATCCCGCTAACACTTAAACATCATGTAGGCTTCACCCAAAACCTACACAATTGTTCATGAAACCCAGAGAAAAGCCCTTCAAGCACCCTCTATGTGGAATCCTGCTCCACTCACACTCCTAACATGCATATACCAAGTTCATGGTCATACTAGAGTGGAGAAAGGGGAAAAACATTCCATACCAAAACTGCACTGCTAACTCCCACAGCCCAACTAACTGTACTAAAGCATATCACAGTACTAAAAATTCCATTGGCATCTGCTCAGTTACATATGTGGCTCAACTGAGTGTAGGTATGCTCATTTGCTCAACCATGGAGTATACTGTATCTGATATCATAAGTTCCATTATAAAAATATTGTTCCAGACCCACAAAAATATGTTTTTTTTGAAAAAATAGATCATATATACTTAGCTTAGCAAACTTCTTTGAGAAAGTCAGTGAAGCTGTAAAGAGCAGCTGTGCAATTTTTATAGTGTATCTGGTTCTGGCCAAGGCCTTTGACATATTTCCAGTGCTGAAATTGTAAATAAGTTTAAAGGCTTAAATGTAGACACTTATGTTGTAAGATGAAATGCTAATTGTCTGACTGTTCAAACCCTTGGAGTTAAAGTGGCAGTCGTGTCCTCAAAAAGCAAAAGGAGGCTAGTGGCCTTCCTCAAAACTTAGTACTGGGACCCTTTCTGTTCAGCATCTACTTCTTGAATATTTGCTCCACTGACACGGATGTATATGGCTTACTATATTTTCAAGTGATCGCAAGTTTGATAATTCCATTTGCATATTATCCAGTAGCATATTATTATAGCAAGGGCTACACCACACGGATCAGTGGTATATTAGAAATGGGCTTAAATTAAACATAGTATAACATTTAATCCCTTAGTAGACAAATCTTCTAAGCAGTTTACAGCATTAACAGCACTCCCACACTCATATACCAAACTGCCAGGATTACTTGAAGTACTTCAGATACTTCCTTGTGCCAGGGAATATATTGGCATCATCATAGGCAACTTCCTGCCCTTTTGTCAACATTTAGTAATAGCAATAGTTAGGAAATTGTTCTGTGTAATCCTATTAATATCTAAAGGTAGTCAAAAGAATACTGGTTCAAAAAATTAGTATTCCATTATACTCTGCCATGATCAAATCTTGCAGAATACAATACTCCTTTCAAAATATAACTAAAAAAACACATTGCACATTAAGAAAATCCTCAGAAGTTCTTAATAAAAGATTACCAGACTAAAGAACATAAATTACCAAGACAGGCTTGAACTTCTCTTTCTATGCTCTGCCTCTTAAAGTTTGCTGCAAAATTATTTATGACTAGAATTCCTGTAAAAACCTCCTTTAACGCCAACACCTCCACAAAACAAATGGCTTCACAAAAGTTCAAACTAATAACTTGCATCTATATCAACAAATAAATAAGACAGGCTGAAGGGTCAAATGTATTTATTACCCAATTTCTGCCCGTCGCTTGAATACTCTTCCATTGCATATAAAACAAAGTGATACTCCCACTGGGCCAGTAATAATCTCCACCCTCTTCTACTCAACAACCAGCCATTCGCTCCTCAGCAACTCCCGCTGTCCTCCCAAATATAGCCATACATCCAGAAAGTACTCAATATAATGGTGATCCCAACAATACTTGAAGTGGGTGCTATACGCGCGGGAATTTAACGAAAGAAGGGAGTGTTGTGTGCACTTTATCACTAAAGGGCATCTTGGCAGTGCCTGACAACAAATCCTTACGGTTTACTAAGCCAGGGAACGAGGAATGAATGTGCAAAAGTTTAACTTACGATATAATTCAGAGTGTTGGGGTAATACATGAACAACAGCAAGAATTACAACTGTCACATTAACGTAGGTTCAGGCATTAATCCAGCACTGCCTCACCTACCTATAAGCGCGCTCCGGTGTTAGGTCTTAGAAAACTAAAATGAGACAATGACGGTTAGGCGTACGCATGCGTTTTGCCCGTCATCATTATACATTACACAAACACATATCACTGTTACATTAGGAAGTACTTTGAAACTAGAAGAGGAGGGTATGTATGTAGTGTAGCACTAGAAGGCTTCGGATTAATACGAAAAAATGAGTTACCATGTGACATTGAGTTTAGAGATCATGAGTTGAAATGGAGTTTGTAGCTGCTATATTTGGGATCATCCCAAATATAGCAGCTACAAACTCAATTTCAACTCACTTACTAAGGGTGCGTAAAAAAAAACAAAGGGGAGGGCGCGCGCCCCTGCGCCAAGGCCTAAATCCGCCACTGAGTAAGGAATGGTGTTTTGCATCTGGGATGCTGATATCATTAAGAAAGTTACATTGACTCATCTGTTGTGCTGAAATCATCCTTTCTGTAGCCATTCTACCTTCCAAGACCAGTTCTTTTCTGATGATGGAGACTTGTGTAGAAAAAGGATGTTCCCAGTGGTGGCTTGTGAAGTCAAAGCAGGTAGGACTGCAGAAAGTAAGAGAATGAGAGGAAGTAACTGGCATGTGGTATGGCTATATTAAGGCAGGTCATGGACTGGTTATTTCTGATCAAACAAAAGTTGTCTTCAATGACTTTCATCCACAGGCTGCCTCAGTATCCACTCAGTATCCACTCATTCTGTACACTAAATTGACTATCTACATCTCAGGTGTCTGACTACTGTGAATAGGGCTGGCCTTGGTGAAATGGAGTTGTAGACAAAGAACTCCATGATATTCATCACACTCCACTGCACACCTGGCCTCTGTATACCACTTAGATTGCTTATTTTTTGCTTTTTCACACCTCGCCTTACTCTTCTGTTTTTCCTCCATCCTTCCAACATACCCTGAGTAAGACTGCAGTGTAATAACAGTGAAGGATGTAAATGAACTGTTAGGCCTACCAAAAACCATGGGTTCTAGGTGCTCTGAGGTACATTCTGAACTTTTTCCAACACATTTTGCTTCACTGCTGGCATGAGCAAAAATCATGTGTAAGAAAAGAAATTCAGTCTTATTTTTTTTCTCTTCAAGGAAGAAAGATAATGTCTCCAAAGTGTAATGTTTAAAACTGACAAACTGTAGTTCCCAATAAAATGAAAATAAAATTGCTTGCAAGGATACTTAATTAATACTGGGAATAGTGCCTACCTGCTCCTCTACTCCCCCCTAAAATATATTCACCTTCTATATAGTGCTGTGGTGTTAGATTGGGATGAAAGTGGAAGAACAAATGGCCACTAGCATATATTTCAGTCTATTTGTATCATACCTCCTTACCCCTAAACTCAGAAAGCAGCCACTTTGTGTTTACCCCTGTGATGTTCGACTGGAATGAAAGTGGGAGACAAAATGGTCACAGTGGTGTATCTCAAATTGTTGTTGTCAAATGCATATACACAGCATGTCTCTTTACCCATTCCCACAAAATATAGTCACCTATATACATGTCGGATTTTGGTTGTGAGGAAAGTAAAATAATAATCACAGTATTGTAGTCTAACTTGCGAATCCTAAACAGTACAATTCACCTAGACAAGATATGTTGACCTTCTGTGTACTTGTCTGAGGACTGATTGTGAAGAGAGTTAATGACCATACTCCGCTCACTCCCACACAAGCTGTATTGACCTTCTTTGAACACTCTTGAGCAGGGATGTTTTTATATAAGGTGGGTTCCATTGCAGAGGTTGAAGACGGGGCCCCCACTAGACCTTTATCAAAATCTCCTTGTATACACAGGAGTCTTGGGCTTTAAACCTTATACACCTGTATAAAAATCAAAATCCCCTTATACTATCACTAGTATACTAAGAGTCTAGATTGTTTTGTGGTATATTTTATACCTTATTTTTGAAAGGCCAGTACTTGCAAACTGTTGTTTTTGTTTTTTACTTCTAGCTAGAAGAGTCATGTATGCCCCCCATTCTTTGTGCATTCACAGATAAAATTGGTGATATTATTTTAAAGACACAAACAAACTGCACACTTACAGGAAAATGGTGGAGCAACTTATGGCATGTGTTTGGAGTGTTGGAAGAAACAGGAGCACCTGCATAACAGTTACACAGACAGAGAAGGTATGCACTCTTGACAGAGACAGAATCACAATCAAGCACTCAACCAAATAATCATGCTGTGTGAGTTGGCAACACTAGTCACTGTACACTGTCAGTGATTAGTTGCTATCACACACATCCTACCCAGACTGCCAATGATATCCACTTATTGTGCACAGTGCTGACATTTGACTGTGATGGAAAGTGAAAGAAATTATGACCAGCTTGTTACTTTAGATGTGCTGTGATAACCTCCCAAAACACACACCATCACTTTCCCCCACAGGCCCTGCATCCATGCATATACTAAGCACAGCACGGATGGCTTACTGTGTTTGAAAACTGGCTAAAGTAAACTATTCCAGCTTATTCCATTCAGATGCATTGTAGCCTTGCAAGTGTTGAGTAACTGTTTAATTTGATGATAATAGCAGGGTCTGTCACTTTCATACACAGACAGTTCAGGTCCCAGCCATTATAGCTGCTGTGAATGTATACACCATAGATGTCGTAATGTAATAAAAAATGATGACCACATCATTGTGTTTTAGCTTTGTTTCACACAAACTGCAGTCACAGTAATCTATTTCAGCTTGCTTCACATGAATACTATTAGCCCTGTAAAGCCAGAATAGTGATTGTTTAATGTGAGCAAATAAAAATAGGTTCAATCAGTTTCATCAGCAGAGAGCCCCTGTATATTGCAGTTTTAATAACTTTGTTTACTGAGTGCACCTCAGATGTCTCATTGTAATAAAAATAATGCCCACAGTAGTGCATTTTAACTTTGTTTTACACAAACATTAAGCAAAGTATTCCTGTTCATTTCACTTTACACTAATACACATTAGTACTGCAGAGCCAGAATAATCACTGCTTAACCTGAACAACAGTAGGATTAGTTACAATGACAGTGTTAACTGTGCACACCTCACATGTCTAATTTTAAAAGAAAAAAATTCCAGTTATTTATAACCTCCAAACTCAACTAAATGAAAAAATGTATAGATACATATATATATATGCATTCCCCTACAGACTGGCTGGGGATGGCATGAGGAAACTGCTATTAAAATAGCATATTTAATTAAAAAAACAACCTTCACTTGTACTCACCTTCCTATCCACAGGTCACTCTGTGCTCTTTCACGTTTGATCCTGGCTACCTCAGGCAGCAGGCATTGATGCAGCCTAAGTCATTTGGGAGAGATGCTCACTGCTTCATTTAGCAGTCCAAACAGCCCCAGCACAGAGGTCATTCTAGCACACCCAAAACAACAGGAGGACCTTCAGTACAGCATAACTGTTATTTACCATGGGGATGTATGCCTAAAGGCTGGGCTGTTTTGAAAGTAGCCCAATTAAATCAGCCTGACCTTTATTTTTCTTTACAGAAATCATAACTTCATGTAGCATGCATGGAGTTCAGAGTTCCTGAAACTTTAAAGTCAGTTATTTTAAGGGAAAAAAATAAAGACTATGAAAAAACATTTCTTTTCTTTCTTACATTTGTAATAATGGCAGACCAACAGTCCAGTACAAAGCATTGCTCATAGCCATTCCATTATAGCTTTCATAGCTGAAGTAGCTTATTTTGTGTGCTACCCATTTGTATATTTAGCTTGTTTAGAGTATTGTACCAGCTTCTGCAAAGCTGTCCTCTGAATATAAGAGGTCCGCATCCAAGACCATTCAATATATTCATGCTGTTCGGACTTTCTCCATTATCTTTCTGTTGTTTTTTTTATCTCTGTTAATACTGCCTTGTTTTCTATATTCTGTCAAATCTGTACCAATATATTTTAGCATTGTTTCCTTTTTCCTGCATATGGCCTTTGGCTTATTGTCTTTCTTTGTTAGTTCAGGACATGCCTGTATTCCTTAGTAAACCCACTCTAATACCTGAAGAATGAGCAACCGTTTTTCTTCGAGAATGGTGCTTCATGTTTCTCTGTGCTGTCCCTTTTCCTGTTATCAAATGGGAAATTCTCTCAGTCAGTAGAAATGTGAAATGCAGATGCTTGCAGAATAATTGGAGAATGAAAGTAGTTATTATGCTTTCCTTTTGTCTGTTTGGGTTTTCACCATGGGCTTCTGTTTCTTCCCATGTCTAAAAGACATGAGGGTAATTGAATAATGAATTCATAATTCAGAATTCCTCCTAGTTGTGCATGTGTTTGAGAGTGTCCCTTTGTCCTTCAGTGGACTGACATCCCATGCAGGATTAGTTCTTGCCTTGTATTTCTTGCCTACAATGACAGGATCTGGCTTCCCTTGACCCTGAATTGGAATAAAATGGGTACAAAAATTGGTTCTTAAGTTCTTACTATGTTTACAGTCAAGAAGATCACTGAGAAGCTCAGTCACATCACTGCATACTGATGGGAGACTAACAGTGCTCCAATTTAAGTATTTTCCCCCACATATCCCAGGTGAAAAGTTATGATTACTTATCCTCTCATCCACACTGATTTTTAAGGTTGCTATGGAAGGACTTGCTGTCAAGCAGAATTGATTGTATTTGCAGAGTGCTGATCTTTCTTAGTATAAACCGTAGAAAACAAGATGAAGTAATGACCTTGAATCTGCATTATATGTTCTGGTATGGCTTTTGGATGTCATCTTTCCCACTTGTGACCTAGTAAAGTACAATAAAATATGGTTCATGGGCTTTCTTTGCCCTTCCCTTGGAATAGTCAATGTTTGAAGAAAAAACAAACTCCAAACTGGAAGAGAACAGTCATGCATGTTGCATGTCTGGTTTCGTAGGCAGGAGGAAGCAAATATGTGAGGCATATTAGAAACCAGCAAGTGGCAGTTCTGATAAAATATCAGATGTGTACTAAATGAACAGCTACAACAGACTGTCATCTACTGTACACCCCTTTTATGCTGATGTGTACGGAGAGTCAGCAGTGGAATCTTAATGTATGGTGTGATCCAAAGAGGTAAGACAGACAGAACTTGCCTTCTTTTACATGTAGAGACCTGTAATGGTCAAATGAAATTCCAAACCTTAGTAACAAGACGATCTTCAGATTCTTGTGCTGCATAAAGCTGTTGAAGCAGTGATTGTCTCAGGGTTAAGAGTGCTTATGTGAACTCTTTCCAGTGATATTTAAAACCAGAATGAATAAAAAATATATAAAACCATATTTCTGGATCTAAGTTTAATGTTACATTTTCCTTAGCTATAAAACTGTGTCAAGTAGGCTACTTGTGTGAATATTGTGACTTTTGCGGTGAAATATTCTGTGAACATACTTAATTGTAGTTATTTTCTGAACAGGCTTTGAATAGCTTTGATTTTCTAACATTGAAAATTAATTTGGCGGTTTTAGAACTGCGTGTCTCAGGAAAATAAAATGTGCCAATAGGCAAGCACAGCAGGTAAAAAATAGTAAAACATGAATATGACCTTTCACATCATAAGAACTGAAGGATGATGTCTTTCAGTATATATGATATATAAAATCTAGTATTTTCACAAACTTCAGATATGCTTTGTTTTGTTATATTGAACAAAGAACTTCAGTAGTAGGGTAGGATATCTGCTAGTCATCAGTATTTCTTTTGGATACTTCCTCATTCAAAGAGTCTTTTTGTATGTTTCCTCTTAAAAAAGAACTGCAGTAACAGGATAATACATGCTGGCCAGGAATAATTATTTTGGATCCTTTCCATTTTAGAAACTGTTCATACTGCTCCAGGGGAAAGCTGTGACAGTTTAAACAGTCCAGTTTTGATTATGTTGAATATGATTCCCATCTTACATTGTATTGTGCAACTATCAATTCCTTGCTGTATTTTCAGGTAGAGGATTTGATGAAGTTGTTCTTAAAGTAAGGTCTTTATCTGTATTACAAATGCATTTCATTATAATAGACCTTGTTGGTGACTCTTTTTGACAAAGGTTTACATAAAGCTGGATTTGTTCTTTTTTCCATTAGATAATCCTTCGGGTAGGTTTAAGATCCAGGTAGGTGCCAAGATGCAGGAATTTCTGTGGAATATCTTAATTCTTAAGATCCTTCTTTCTCCCTCTGGTCTCCAAAGTTTTTTTTTCTAAAAGCCAGTTGTTTTTCTTTAGTAAGAACTCCTTTTGCGTTTCTTCTTCAGATAACTATTCCTCCATCTAATTTATGCTGGTTCCATGTTACTTATTTGAGAACAATATTGTTCAATTGTATTTTAAGCAATTCAGTTTATTTGTTACAGTCCTTTTTTTTTTTTTTGACAAAATCCATTGTAATGTCTGCCTTGTCCATTTTGGATGTCAGTCCATGAATACTAGATGTCAGCTATGAGGTTTCCTTTTTCATATACTTTTTTGTAGTGAAATTTTAGAGTGACTCATTTTCGAATGAAATATGGCAAGTCCACTGATAAATTCACATAATGTGACAGGAAATATTTGGAAACGTTGGAAGTTATTTGATTCCTATTATAGCCAAAGATATCTTCTTTCATAAGGTAAAAAATTGGCTTTAAATAAATCACAGGAATTGTAGAATCATGTCAAGTTTAACACAGATTTGCAGAGCACTTCACAAGAGTTACCTGTCAGCCATACTGGCCATCTCTTTGCTGTATTTTGCCTATCCTTGCTGATCTAGAGTTGAGAGACAGAAGTGCATCTTAGACTTCCTACATATGTATATGGATCCTGGGGATACAGATGTAAATGAAATTATTAATGGCAAGAGTCTGAGAAGTCCATTGCACTACTCACCACTAGTTTTTCATATGCCATATAATATGCATCTCACTTTTGTTGGAAAAACATAACTTTTCTGCATCATTACTGCTACTGATCCCTGGAAACACATTGTCTAATTTACTCATTTGCTACTCCTTCTCATGTTAATCTATGATACTCCATCCTTTCTTCTTGTCCCTTCATTATCCAGATGCCCTCTTTTCCAAGAAAGGAAGCCTTGAGACTGCTGGAATCTTCATGAGTCACCAGCACAGTTGTGTGTTAGATGACAGGCAAAACTATTTTATAGAAGCTGGTGTTGCTGTTATCATCATCATCATCATTTATGTAAATTCTTAAATGTGGGAGCATGGAGGAACGCTATTCACAGCACTACTTCTGTTTATACATATACTAGGAATATGTACCCCTCCACCTTACCCAGACCTATAAATGTTAACCCCTTAGTCTGTAGTAGAAGGTGGTTGATGCAGTGCAACCCTCCCCATGACAAAGAAGCTCTGTCTTCTGGCTGTCCCTCTGACTCTGAGATCATTTGCCAAATCTGGCTAGGTATGGAGGCAAACCTGTTATTACTTAATCACCGTTTTAGCACACATGAACATAGCCTGAACCAGAAACTATCCAAACTTGAAACCACCACTGGATTGCTTCTTATTCTCATGTGATGAACATCTAAAATATTTTTCTACATAAAGTGAATGCTGCTTTAATAAAATTATTATGCATTTCTGAAAGTGTATGATCTCTTAATATTTTAATGTTAAAAAACATGTAAAATGTTTTCATTTGAAAATGACATTAATAGTATTGCTTCTCTGTGGAATGTCAACTGTATTTTAGGCAGGTTGACATTTCCCATTTCTGAGACTGTTGCATTAGATAACATAGGGTATATCTCATGGAATTAATTGTTTAAAATGTACTGTGCAAGGTAGTAACATTAAATAAATATTAACAATTATACTTAAAAAGGTCTGTATAACTGCTTACATGCTTAGGGTAGTGCTTAGACCTTATTTTTGCCTGTGTCTTTTTTTCTTCTGTATTCATTGACCTGTATTGCCATTGCCCCTTGTGACAACTGAACTGTAAGCCTTCCTCTGATATGGAGAGCTGTTGCACAGAGCTTAATCTTATGTGACTCAGATTATGCTCAAATAACCGGACCTGTGTTTGGGCTTGTTCTCTTCCCATTACTGGAGGCACATTATGCCTTGCCTCTGCACCAGCAAATTTGCAAAAATAGTTTGAATTCTGATAGACTTGCATATCATTGTTTGTGGCCATGTTGCCTGTATTTCTTGAACTTTGGATTAAACCAAACTAACTTGCTGTATTGAATAAGACCCTTGTGGATCAGCACTCTACCCTGATTAATATCTACAAAGTAAAAAATAGTGTTTTCTTTTTTCGAAGAACTTCATTTTTTTGGGTTTGCAGCAGTTGCTAGTGATGGCATAGTGTTGCTGTGGTGCAGCCTCTAGTGCATTATAATCTACGTGTTGCTAACATCTCAAAACATCTCACCTCCAATAGCAAAAGCAAGCTGGAGATAAAGTAACTGTTCCTGCATTGTCAGAGATGTGTAGAGTGAGTCCATCACAAAGACTATCTATGGAAAACATGTCATTGTGCAACCTTAGGTTCATGGGTGTGTACTTAGCTAATGACTACTGGGGCCTTTTTAAGCATAACCATGCATCCTGGGACTGTTATACCAGTATTTGGTTAGATGTGGTTTCTTCTTCAGGTCTACTGCAAAAGTAAAATTGCAGTGTATATCTAATGGTGTGAGTCCCTGGAAGAAGTTGATTGAGGTTGCTTTAGGGATGCATTAGTAGTGACTAGTCCTTGGGAGAGCAGAACAGACAAAACATTCTATTAAAAAAGCCCATTGTTCCATAAAAGTTAACTAGCGTGCAGCAGCATGCAGGAAGTACAGGATAGTTTATCAAATGCCTCTTCCTTTAGGTAGCATTCGACACCCAGAGTCAGCCAGAATATACATACACACACACATTGTATATGGATAGGGACAGGGCTCACCTTATAACCACCATTCCCCAGGTAAAGGTTTGCACCCCTAGTAACTAATATACGAATGTTCTTAAGGTCATTACATTCTGGATAATGAGAAAAATCTGTGTTTGCAGTTATCTCAATTAAAAGGGCCTTTCCAATAAAATTCCTTTCTTAAGTTTCTGTTTAGTGTGCTTAATAGAAACATTTAAACAGCTGGATTTACTGAACTGTCTGTCTCAAAAAGAGCTAATCCCTGATATACAGACTTGTAAAGACCCGGACTAAACTGCTAGAAGAATTACCTGTCATTAAATACAAAACAGCCACCATCACCTGCATATTTTCCTTTTTTGTTACAGATGAAAAGAAATCCCACCTTTTATTATTTTACCTACATGTTAAAGGTAAATGAAAATATTTGCATTCTGCATCACCATCACTAAATGGTGCCATTGCAAGCTGCATCTACTCACAGGAAGTTCATTCACCCACAGTGAGGCACAGTACAGTGATGGAATCTCAGCACTGTTTGATGAGGAGGCCCTACACGATGAATGAGTTCATAAGACACAGATGCTTGATTTAATTTTAGTTCATTCTGGATGCAAGGCTTATATCACTTAGCACACTGTTTTAACATACCTTCAATAACATCAAATCAAACCTTTTTTTCTTGTGGTATTTGCTGCTATTTGACACATTCTCCCAGTATAGTTCTCTAAAGCAGCCTTAAAACAAACCAATACACATTTGTTTTTCCTGTAGCCAGTAACACTATCTCAGAGGACTGATGTTCTTGAGGGAAAATCTCAGGGGAGCATGGTATAAATTGGATTTATTAATTCAGCAACATGTGGTTGACCCTGTTATTAGTTCTGGAGGTCAGGAATGTGCCAAGAAGGTCTGTAAAACAAAGATTAACAATCTATAGATATACATATGATTAGTGCTATATTAATATTTGTATTGTAATTATTTATTTTCTTTCAGGTTGGCTGGGCATTTGGACCAGATCACTTACTGAGACACCTGAGAACTGTCCATCAGAACTCATTGTATCACTGCCCTACTGTTGCACAGGTGAGGTGAAGTGAGCAGTCACATGCTATGTGGTGCCACAGTAGTTTTTGCAGAGTAGCAGTTTATGAACTTAATTTATTCACATGTGAATGAAACGTTTAAATGTCTTGTTTTGTTTCTTTGCTTTTTTGTCTGTTACATGAACTAATAAAAGACATATTTATGATGTAACTTTAAAGACCAAGCTAATAGAACAAGAAACAGGTGTGGAAAAACATTATCCATGCAGATATCATTCAAGAGGTGAAAGGAGATATGTGAGTCATACAAACATGCAACTAAGTCTAGATGCTTTAGAATATTCAGATGGAAGTCTCTCCATCTGTATTTTTATATGCCAGCTAAGCTCAGTTTGATATATATTTATATACATACACCACTACTATCCAGACCTGATGGAGATGCAGTTCAGAGGAATATGGAAGTCTGGAATTATTCCAAATTGGCTGAAAAGAATTACTGATCCTGGACTTCATTAATAAGCCATATGAACTCATGGAATCTATACTTAAGGATGTTTTTACTAACGGGAAGCTCAGGTTTTGAGGGCTCAAGATTGAAGAAGACTACACTTAGCTTGACTTTATTGGTAGAGAAAAAGTGTGTAACGAGAAAGTGGTAGACTAGGGAGTTGCTTAACATAAGGTATTTTCATGAGATTATGAAGGGAATTAAACAGTATGAACTGAACACCATAAAACAGTAGAAGAGAAAGGCAATATACATAAAATGACAGTACTGGGATCACTCACTTGAAAAGGTAATAAACCCATACTGAGGTGACTGTAACTATTGTAGGAGGGACATTTTTGTCTTCAGGGTTTTTCTTTTATAATAGGACTCATATTTTGCAATGTTAGTGTATAGGTTAAAAGTTGGATTAATTGTTTGAATATTATTGACATTGAAAGCACAGGTGATGGGCTGGATTGATTGCTCCAGTTAAAATAATGATTCACTTAGGATGATTTATTAGTGTTTGGGTCAGCTGCCTGGGATAATAAATATATGTATTATGCTCATGGATTGCACAATTTCTGGTATAATTATTGTTCTCGAGTCTTTTCTGATAATTTGAATAAACGGACTACTATATGTGTGTGTGTATATAGATATAGATATATATATATATATATATATATATATATATATATATATATATATGTGTGTGTGTGTGTGTGTGTGTGTGTGTGTGTGTGTTTTTATGAGATTTCTGTTATGAAGTCTCTGTCCCAGTAGCATAAAGATTTCATTGACATAGTTTGTAACATATAACAGACCCAGTGGTTCTTCACTTTTCATTGATACTTAGATGCTACCCTATGTAGATAACTTCCAGTCAGTGTGTTCATGCATTTTTTTCCTGTTTAAAGTCTGAATTTTATTGTAAACAAACAAGTAACAAGGTCCCCCAACATTTTTAATATACTTTCAGGAATAGCTAAATAAGCATCTTTTCCACTAAATTCCCTTTATGTATTAGTAGTAGCAGTTGTGTTTTTTTCTGATTTGCTGTCATGTGTTTGTATTATTTGTTCCAAATAACAGTGCAGATTGTGTGTATGTGTATTAACATGCCAACCCCATATCCTGCTACTACAACTCTCCCGTAAAAGAGTTATAGTGATTGAGAAAACCGTTTCTTATGATTATACATTCCAATCATTTCTGATCAGTGTCTGCAGAGCAATACTTGCAACAGGGTAAGTTTTATTTTAGGTTTATCACAGGCAAAGATTCTGTACCTCATCTGGACAGTATAGTAACATATCTGCTTCAATGAAGCTCAACATTGAAAGACTTTCATGGAAACAGCTTCTTTTATTGTGCCTCAGGATATGAGGTGGTACCATGACTGGGAGCGATTAAGTGTCACTGTATTGGCAGCAGTATTAGTACTAGTAATAGTAATAATAGTAATCATGGGTGCTCTGCAAACAAACCACAGTTAACCTTCCTTATAACCTAAAAGGTTAGTTACATCATGGGCATGATCCACAGGACTGTACAGATTTGTGTACAGATTAACCAGTTGCATATAATTAGAACGAACATACATTTTAGGATAATCTGTATGTTTCTTAAAGCCAGCATTATTTTAACAGAAATATCTAAGATGTAAAATAAGCATATTGTTCCAGCTAAAGAAAAACGTTCCTTTCCATAAAAGTTCCAATCTACAGTATACCTGTATATAGTTTATAGTACGGCTGCTATTTAGAATCATAGGTTTCACATAATGTAATTTACAATGCTGTCTGGGTTTCATTTCCATTAACACTTCCACCACTTTTAATACTTTAAAAAAGGTTATCCATGACATCAGTTTTAGAACTTTTTAAATTAACTTTTTATTCAATTTTCCATCAGTGATTATTTATCATGTTTGTCATAATTATTCATGAATGCAAATACTTTAACATATGTCATCCATCTTCTTAATCCCTCTTGCTCTGTTTTGACTAAAGTAAATTTTCACAACTTATGGCCTCTGTGAAATAGAACCACCAATGAGATAAAGGTAATGCAGCATCCATTGCAATGGACTGATTCCACATTGATAGTATAAATTGTTTTTCAGTGATTGAAGTAGTATAATACAATACTTTTCCCTTTTTTGTTATGGTGCTCATACAAACTCAAAATACACTAGTTGTAACCTATCAGAGACATATAATAGAAAATAGAAGCTCTACTGTCTTATCCCACCAGCAGTGAATCCTGGGGCAGTGCCAACATATGTGATACTAAGAAATTCTGTTATCACAATCATTCCAGTATTTTCTTGAATGGATCGGTATCCATCACATACTTTTAAAAACCTGATATATGGTAAACCATCTGCTGGATTGCTGTATTTCTAAAAGACCATATCAGATGATTATATGAGTGCCATAGTTTGATCAAAGTGTAGATATCTAACACTGTTGTTAATCTGGAGTTCCAGGCTTGTAGTAGCTAAGATAAGTGGTCCATTTAACCCATCAGTTATTTGGATAAAACTTTCTTGCCTTTAAATATTGCCTGACGGATTCTAGAAATATTTGCAAAGACTTGTGAAAGAAAGGCAGACCTAATTTTATTGTAAATAAATTCTGGTGTATCTGTGGGTGCACTTTATTTATTTATTTTTATTGAAACAATTACACATCTTAGTTTGTCATTGCCATATAATAATAAATACACAACACTGCTGTTACATTTTTTAAAACATTTTTTGCTTAATCAATTTTCTTTCTAAACAACGTCTTACTAGCCAGTAAACTAATAAATAGTTACAGTATGTACATGTTCTCCATAAATATAATATTTATTCCATACAAAACATGAAATCCATCATTCATTCATTTGATGTGACACCATTTGTGTTTGTACGTCTGACTGAATGTAATAGTGTTGAAAATCATAAGAGTTAGGTAAGCAGTATATGGATCCATTTTTGTGATCCATGTAATTATAGAGGGAGCAAGGCTGAAAGGAGAAAAGTATATCCTGGTAAAGAAATAATTGCCATGAGTGGCATAATTCTTCTTCAACAGAGAAAGCAACTTGTTTAATAAAATGTTTGTAGCATTCTCTGATTAGCCAGTAGTTCATATAAACTGGAAGGTCTGAATTGCCAAATGTGCTCTTTGAGCATAGTCCATTTATAAATCTGCTCTGTTTTCTAGTCAAGGTAATTAATCCGTAATTGAGAAAATAAAGAAACTTCTGGGTCAACCATTTTTAAACCCACACACTCTTTGGGGGCTATTAAAGATGACAAGTGGATAAACACAAAACATCCTCTCTACATAAACTTATGCCAGACATTTCTTGTTTTAGAATGCCCAGTGTATATTGATGGAAACAGTGTTCACATTTAAAAAAGTTCACTGAGGAAAATATGAGTTTTCAAAAAGTTCGTTCTCCCACTAAAATTAAAAAGTCAAAGTTTTATGCCATTTATCATAATTGATTTAATCCAGTCGTATGTCTGTAATAGTTGATCTGAATTCTGCAGAACTTGATCTGAACTGAATCATGTTGTGTAAATGTCCCAGAAATTTCAAGGTTTACACTATCTGAACCTGTAAATGGAAGTAAGATTATATTGTGGATGTTAACATTTTTAATTTAGAAGTTTTGATTTTATAACCCATGATTGTTTTTTGTATTGTCCCAGTTAAAAAAAAGTTAAATTTTCTTCTAAAGAAACAGTGAGCATCAAAGTGTTTTTGTATATCAAACCTTTGCCCGAGTGTCCTTTGCTGTAGTCAGAACTTTCTGTTTAGTTTGTTGCATGGCCTTCAAATTAGGATTTAGAGCAAAAATAAAAAGAATGGGGGAAAGAGAGCAGACCTGGCATACTCCTTGCAGCTGGGTTTCAGTGGAAGAAAAACAGACATTTATTCTTCAGTAGTATTTTGTATTGTTGAATAAAGCTGATATAAGGTTGGAGATAGAGCTTATGTTTTCAAATATTTGAGCAGAAGAGGAATAAGTATTGCCTGTTGACAGAATCAAAAGCTTTTCAAGTATCTGTTGAACAGAATGCTGCATTTTTGCTCAAAGTCTGTAGATTATTCTGAATATGATTATATGAAACATGAAAATGTGTACCCATCTTCCTGTTGAGAATAAATCCACAGAGATTAGGATGTATAATAGAAGGCAGGTTAATAATACATAATTATTAACATATTCTGCATAATATTTTATTATTGAAATGCAATAGTGCAGTTCACTGATGGTTTTCCATACATATATGCCCTGGGATTCTTTAATGCCTAGCCTAAGTCTGCACTAAGTGTACACCATTCTGAGTGAGCAGACAATACAAGCATAACTCACACCTTCATTCTTATTTTAGTTTTCCTACTGATTTTCTTGTAGCCTTAAATATTGATGGGGATTTGTAAAGCTTACTACAAAGTGTAGGCTACATGTACAGTTAGTGTAATATTTTTGAGTGACTGGAAAACACAAATAAATGTGGTACGGATGTTCTTGAATACAGATCGTGTACACTTAGTGTAGGCATTAATGAATCTGGCCAGTGGTCTTTTTCTTGTTTAGTAATAAATGTAGCATTCATAAGAGAGAAAAAAGTGGTCTGTATTGCAGTTATTCAATGCCAGTGTTTATATTAAATTTAATAGAAGTGGAGACACTATCTGCAGATTTTTTTTTGTAAAATTCTGTGAGAGGTTTGTCAAGGTCTGAAGCTTTTTGATGAAGTAATGAAAGTAGAATATTTTAATGCCCTACAGTATATTTAACTGAATGGGGGGGTATAATCAGTATGGCCAAATTGTGAGATGAAATCAGTTTGGTCTTTCCAATGAAAGTTGTTAGGATATCCCAGATATTTCTTTCTATCTTAATGTATTGAAAAAAAGTCAGTTTGTAAACTCTTTGATAAATATTCTACAAAAGTTTGTTAGCATATTTTCATTTCAGATATGTGCTGGTTGAGAATACTGAACATGTAGCAATGACCGAATGTTGATCTGAAGGTGATCTTTAATGGATATGCATTTGTCATGATTAACAAACCCACGTTTCTCTAAAATGTCAACCTACCCGTTTAATGTATCAATCTGAATCCACTGAACTACTTTATATATCAGTTGTATGAGAATGTTAAATACATTAGTCTGATTGCTACCCATTTAGTTGTATGATATTGGCTGCTCACAAGTCTTAAAATGTAAATTGGTTTTGTAGCCAATAACATTTAAACAAATTGTTTTTCTGTCTTTTCCAGCATCCATCTAAAGTATTAAATTGTACTGCATATTTTATCTAGTATTATCCTGCTACATTTTATAATGAGAAAAAAACTCATTTTAAAATTAGCAGACCAGAACGTGCATGAGATTTTCAATCAAGTTATAACAAATGGTTAAGTAATTCAGGTTTAAGTAAAATAGCTAAATTCACATCTTTAAGTTTTATGATTTACAACACTAATTTATAGTTCTAGGAAAAGTGCCATTTTCAGGCTTTTATTGGAAAAAGAGCATTGTAAACTGCTCATTTTAATATAGTGCATTACAGGGGTGGACTGGGACAAGAATTAGACTCTGGCACCATCAGAACCACTGGCCCATTTTCACTAACGAGTGTGGTATTTTGAAATTCTTGATGAAAACAGGGAAAATGGATTAAAATAAAATAAACTTTGAAATGTCGAAAGAATCAGTAAAATAAAATTGTCTTCCCAATCCGGACTGTTTTAAAACAGAACTCAAGCACACATGCTCTGAGTTCCACGTAGAATCGCGTTCAGCTTTATACACAGGCTTGCAGAACTGCTACTAGAGTGTAAAGTTTAGTAATTACACTTTTTTTTTTTTTTTTGGAGAAAGTTGGGGGGGGGCTGCAGCCCAGCAGTCCAATACCATGAGCTGACCCTGACTGAGACTGAGCTTATTAGAAATTTTGTGTAGAATGACATGCACCAGTTAGGTGGGAGTAGGGGAAAAAAACAGCATGCAACCACTTTGTCGCCCGTTACTTCCTTTGAAATAGACTAATAAACTAATAAAAATAAACACATGTGATCTAGATACATAGTTGCATATACAACCCACCTCACGTGCTGGGCTTGTTAGCTATAAACATTTTAGATTTGAATATAACTAGTAACACTTTGGATATATATGGACCAGAGCTGGATCAAGGTCAAATGGGGTTCTAGGCAGAGTATCAGATCACCCTCCCGATCAGCCTGTCCTGCAGCACCCCCTCCCCATCCATTCCAGTGTTCTGTTACTTAGCTGTCTCTCCCCATTTACCATAAACACTGTTCAAACCTGTCAGCGCGGATAGTGCTTTCTTATTTACTTCTGCAGTGATTACAGATACTGAAATAAAATAGCACAAACACTGATAGCCATTTGATAAACAAACAATACAGTCTCACAATTAAAATAGACTTAGCATGGGCAGTAAACTTCTCTGCTCTTGAAACTCGCATTCATTGAAATGGCATTAAAACCCGCATTCAAAGAAAATGCATCTGGCTAGTGGAGGATTAAGTTTACCTTTGGGCCGTTTTCAAGCCATAGGCTCTTTGCACACATTTTTAGGGCCATGTGTGTGTTCTTTGATTCACGCATGTATGTGTTCTTTGATTCACCTTCCCGATTATATTAAATTATGTTCCTTGTATAATACAGCACCACTTTTTAGAATGTGTTTTAAATTTGTAGTTTTGAACATTCTTTCAGTAAGCAATGAAACAAAATTTATGAGTCAATAATGATAAAACTACCCATTTCAGAAAATTTCAACCATAAAAGGCCACTCAGACATCTGTCATTATAATAAACCAATATCTGTCAATAAGCATAATCTGTGCAGAAGTAAAAGTCATCTGAATCATTCCACATTAATGCATTACATCCGAGTGATGCCTCCAAGTGCATCTGCAGTTAACTCCTACTGACGCCACTAGGCATCAAATATTGCTTGTTAATATTTGCATCAATAATTCCAAAAACATTCTATGTACAAGGTTTTAAAAAATTTCATCTTAAAGCTTACACAATGATCATCTTAACTGCATTAATATTTGACCTTTGTCTAGTGCAAATAAAGAGATATTAACAGTTGTTTTTTTATCATGTTAACATATATAGACATAATTTTCACATTTTTCCAAATATCTCAACAACCAAGTAACACAGACAGAATTCCTTAGTGTCACACGAAAGCTCTCAACTAGATGAATAAAATGCTGCTGACAGTATGCGTTTAACTTGAGTGGTTGCTGAGATATTATAAGTTGTTTATAAAATATTACAAACATAACAGTTACTGTGTTTACTGTGACTTATAAAATTCAGTTTAAGACACAGAACCTAAAGAATACTACCACTATAAATATAGCTTATACTGAAGGATTTGTAGTTTATACTTCTTTCATAACCGCTATTGTTCCAGAGATTTGAACATTTGTATGAGATGTGAGGACATAATTTGATTCTCTCAAAAGGCTTGGACTTCGCCCATTGGAAGTTACATTGCAAACTTCCTGAACTCCATTGGAGTGAATGAGTTAATGAGGTCTGTAACTAATGAAGAGGTTGTTACTGGCAAACAACTATACATTTCAGTGTTTCATCTACAAATTCAGTGCTTGCTGTCCTTGAAGATTTAAATTTCCTGTGTTACATTAAAAAAATTGCCAAGCTGGTAATATTGCAATAGGGTATGACTGACAAACTGACAAGTTCATAGTTACTAGACATCTCATACAAAGGGAGGGCACACTCAGGAATGCAGAACTTCTATCCTCCCTTAAAATGCACCAAATAATCAGCAGTCAAAAGGGCACTGCAATACCAATACTCCATCTGCATGGTGTGGGAGTAGAATCCACAGCCTTCTGTACGAAAGGCAATTATGCTACTAACACTGCTTTCAAATTCAACAATGCAGACAGTGACTGCTATTTGCTAAGCAAAACAGTTAATTGCACATTGAAAACAGACTTAGCATGAGCAACAGTAAACTTCTCTTTCCTTGAAACTCACAATTTCATGAAAATGCACTGAAACTCATAATTCCTTGAAAATATACTGAAACTCAAACTCACAATTCCGTCAACAGTTTAGTAGTTGGTGTAGAGATTCAGGCTCTTGTCTCCACCGAAGCTCACAAGTCTTCCAGCATTCTGGTAGTTTTAGTGTAGAGGATTCGGGCTCTTGTCTCCACTGAAGCTCACAATTCCTTCAGCAGACTGGTAGTTGGTGTAGAGGATTCAGGCTCTTGTCTCCTGTAACCAAGTTACAGGGTCACGCCTGATTAAATTAAATGACTAACCTGCCTCCCCCCAACTAGGGCATTACATTCCTCCAAACCTCTCAACCTCTTAGTTCAAGAAATCTGGACAAAGCCTAAAATAACAGGGATACTATGGCCCACAAATAGGGATAGATTTTAAATATTGCTTGTTTTAATTTAGTTGCTAGAATAACAGGATTTATGTTAGCGTGCATGTTCTGAAGGATATGAAGTCAAACTCATATATGTCATTACTTAGTGATTTCAGTCCTCCATGAATTGCCAGAAAACCACAAATTTTATGAGGAACAGGCCAAAAATATGAAACAAAAATCTGGACAGTTGAGGTACGCATGCTTCTCATCCTCTTAGTGCAAGACATATGGACAAAGCCTGAAATAATTGTGATACAATGGCCCAAAATAGGGATAGATTTTAAATATTGCTGTTTTTAACTTAGTTGCTAAATAACAGGATTTGTGTTAGCATGCATTTTCTGAAGGATATGACATCAAACTTAAATATATGTCATTATTTAGTGACTTCAGTCATCCTTGAATTGCCAGAAAACCACACATTTTATGAGGACTAGGCCAAAAATATGAGACAAAAGTCTGGACAGTTGAGATATGCATACCTGTCATCCTTTTAGTGCAAGAAGTCTGGACAAAGCCTGAAATTATGTCGATACAATGACCTAAAATAGGGATAGATTTTAAATATTGCTCTTTTTTAACTTAATTGCTAGAATAACAAGATTTGTATTAGCATGCAGTTTCTGAAAGATATGAAGTCAAACTTATATACAGTGGATATAAAAAATGTACACACCCCTGTTAAAATGCCAGGTTTTTGTGATATAAAAAAATGAGACCACAATAAATCATTTCAAAACTTTTCCCACCTTTAATGTGACCTATAACCTGTACAATTCAATTAAAAAACAAACAAATCTGTTAGGGGAAAAAATAAAAAAAGTACAATATGCTGGTTGCATAAGTGTGCACAGCCTTAAACTAATACTTTGTTGTGTTTGCACTTTGTTGAAGCACCTTTTGATTTAATTACAGCATTCAGTCTTCTTGGGTACACACTTGCCATCATTTAAAGAGACTCTGATTAACCCCAAAAAGGTTCAGCTGTCCTAGCAGGATCTTTTTGACATTTACTCAGTTGCCTGCTAGAGCAAAAGCCATGGTTCACAGAGAGCTTACAAAGCATCAAAGGGATGTCATTGTTGAAAGGTATCAGTCAGGAGAAGGGTACAAAAACATTTCCACAGCATTGGATATACCATGGAACACAGTGAATACAGTCATCAAAACGTGGAGAAAATATGGGACAACAGTGATAGTCAGACACCCTTCATAAGAGATTCCAGCAACAACCTGCTTACCAGCCCACAGGACATCAAAGGCAGATGGAAGGAGTATTTCCAGCAGCTTCTGAATGAAGAAAACCCCACAGAAGCAGTACTGCCCCAGAAACAGCCTACAATGAGAGTAGAAGAGGAGCCCAGCTTAGAAGAAGTAAGAGCAGCACTAAGGAAAATGAAGTCAGGGAAAGCAGCAGGCTCAGATGAGGTCACATCAGATATGATAAAGATGCTGGGTGAGCTAGGAGAGAAATGGCTCCTGAGGGTACTAATTGCAGTGTGGAGAGAAAGGCGTATTCCAGATGACTGGAGAATAAGCATACTAGTGCCAGTGTACAAGAACAAAGGGAACATCCGCAACTGTGGACAGTACAGAGGCATCAAACTCCTACCACATTGCATGAAATTTCTGGAGAGGGTGATTGATAAACGGATACGCAGAATAGTAGAATGTAAGATGGGAGATGAACAGTTTGGATTCAGATCAGGATGCAGCACAATTGACCCGATGTTTGCATTGAGACAGATACTTGAGAAGAAACTAGAGAAGAGGAGAGAGTCAAACTGGGCTTTCCTAGACTTGGAGAAAGCATATGACAAGGTACCAAGAAAGCTGATCTGGGCAGTACTGCGGTGGTTTGAAGTCCCAGAAACATTGGTAGAATTAGTACAGGCTATGTACAAGGACCCATTGACTCAAGTACGAACAGTGTTTGGCCTCACTGAGGGGTTCCCAGTGGGAGTGGGTGTACACCAGGGTTCAGCTCTGAGCCCACTGCTGTTCATACTGGTAATGGACTACATCAGCAAACAGGTTGGAGGGGTCAGAGCAACAAAGCTGCTGTATGCAGACGATGTGGCAGTACAGGCAGACTCTGATCTAGAACTTCAGCAAAGGATAGGAGAATGGAATGCAAATCTGAAGGCACATGGGATGAAATTAAGCACAGATAAGACAGTGGTAATGGCAGCAGATTGGGGAAATCGGAAGAAGATGAGAATAGAGATAGATGGGAAGATAGTGGAACAGGTAAACAGCTTCAAGTATCTGGGAGGGGTGGTTGAGGAGAAGGGTAGTCTGAATGAAGAGGTCAAAGCTAGAATCAGAGGGGCTGCAGCCAACTGGCATAGAGTATCAGGTGTAGTATATGACAGAAGAATGCCAAAGAAGCTGAAAAGTAAAGTGTACAAGACAGTGGTGCGACCAGTACTACTGTATGGTACAGAAACCTGGGCAGTAAAGGCTGAGCAGTTGAACAAGCTAGAGGTGATGTAAATGAAGTGCCTGAGAAAGGTGGTAGGATGCACAATGTGGGACAGGCAAAGAAATGAGGACATAAGAGCAGAAGCCAAAGTAGCTCCAATTGCAGAAAAGATCAAAGAAAACAGATTACGATGGTATGGGCACATGTGTAGAAAAGCAGAAGACAATCTGGTGAGGGAGATTTGGGACAGACAGGAAGAAGGTAAGAGGACGCAAGGGTGTCCAGCAAAGAGGTAGATGGATTGTGTGAAAGAAGATCTGCGACAGTCAGGCATGAATGTTGAAGAAGGCTGGAGAGTGGCACTGAATCGAGAGAGATGGCGACAGTTAATACGATACCCCGACCCCATGTAAAATGGGAAAAAGGGGATGATGATGATGATGCAAAGAACTGGACATCCCTCCAAAATTGATGAAAAGATGAGACGAAAACTGGTCAGGGAGGCTGCCAAGAGATCTACAGCAACACTGAAAGAGCTGCAGGAATTTCTGGCAAGTACTGGTTGTGTGCTACATGTGACAACAATCTCCCGTATTCTCCATATGTCTGAACTATGGGGTAGGGTTGCAAGATGGAAGCCTTTTCTTACACAGAAAAACATCCAGTCTGACTAAAATTTGCAAATCAATACATCAAGTCTCCCAAAAGCATGTGGGAAAATGTGTTATGGTCTGATGAGACCAAGGTTGAACTTTTTGGCCACAATTTCAAAAAGTACATTTGGCGCAAAAGCAACACTTTGCATCACCAAAAAAAACCACCCCCATGGTGAAGCACGGTGGTGGCAGTATCATGTTTTGGGGTTGCTTTTCTTCAGCTGGAACTGGGGTTTTAGTCAAGGTGGAGGGAATTATGAACAGTTCCAAATACCAGTCACTTCTGGCCCAAAACCTTTGGGCATTTGTTACAAAGATGAAGAGGAATTTCACCTTTCAACATGACAATGACTACTAGCATACATCCAGATCAACAAAAAAATGGCTTCACCAGAAGAAAACTAAAGTTTTGGAATGGCCCAGCCAGAGCCCAGACCTAAATCCAATAGAAAATCTCTGGTTTGTGCACAAGAGATGCCCTTGCAATCTGACAGATTTGGAGCGCTTTGGCAAGGAAGAGTGGGCAAATATTGCCAAGTCAAGATGTGCCATGCTGATAGACTCCAACCCAAGAAGACTGCATACTGTAATTAAATCAAAAGGTGCTTCAACAAAGTATTAGTTTAAGGGTGTGCACACTTGTGCAACCAGCATATTATATGTTTTTTATTTTTTATATTTTTCCCCCAACAGATTTGTTTGTTTTTCAATTGAATTGTACAAGTTATAGGCCACATTAAAGGTGGGAAAAGTTTTGAAATGATTTATCGTGGTCTCATTTTTTTATATCACAACAACCTGGCATTTTAACAGGAGTGTGTACACTTTTTATATCCACTGCATATGTCATTATTTGGTGACTTCAGTCATCTGTAAATTGCCAGAAAACCACACATTTTATGATAAATGGACCAAAACTATGATGCCAAATCTGGACAGTTGAGAGGTATTTTAAAAATACACACACCTATCTTCTCTCTCTCACACATACTTAGATACACACACACACACACACACACACACACACACACACACACACACACACACACACACACACTCTTGCATATTAACAGAACAGCTTGTTTAAATTACATGTACGTAAACACACACACACACACAAATGGAACAGCTAGTTTAAATTACATACACATATATACGTACATACACACTTTCTCTCTCATTCAGAAAAAAAATGGAACCACTAGTTTAAATTGTACATACACACACACACACACACACACACACACACACACACATGCTTACCTTCTCTCTTACCAGAACGGCTATTATTAAATTCTGCATGCAAGTGTGAAAGGACTTCACATCTGCGTTGGCGTACGTGTGTCATCTTCCTTAAAGGAGAAGGTGTTCGAAGAACAGTGGCCCACCAGCTCTTCTGGCATTCGCCAGAGCTAACAGATATCCATTCCACCCCTGGTGCATTATCTGAAACAGATATGATTTAGTTAACAGGGAATAAAACTGTATTTTGTATTGCATGAGTTTTTGTTAACTGCCTTTGTTCTTTTCCTGGATTAATGGCTTGGATGTTGCTCTCTCCTCTAGTTATCTACAATACTACACAATATGAAGAATTCAAGTACAGAGGAGAAGCTGCTTGAAGTGTGTTACACCCCCAACAGTGAAGGAGAAAAAATTGTACATAACAGCATTCAGAGGCACATGCAGTTTACACTTTCTGCTTCTTTACTGCTCTAAATACTTTAGGTGTCATCTATAATACTACTAAATAGGAAGAATTCAAGTACAGCGGAAAATCTGCTTTAAAGTGTGACATGCCCCCAACAGTGAAGGGTAATGTTATACATAACAGCATTCAGAGGCATCTGCAGTTTACTTGTCTCTACCTCTTTACTGCTGTAAATAATTCAGGTAAATTGTAGTAGTTGTTGATGTTCTTCATTCCACATTGCTGCAGTCCTAACTATTGGGTAGTCCGCTGTCCAGTCGGCCCGAATACCAAAGTATATGGCTGACGTCGGTCAGGGCGCATTAGTCTGACGTCAGTACGTCAGGGTACTAATGCGCATGACCGACGTCATATCCTCAGTCTTTTTTGCCGCATGGTCCGATGCAGAAGCAATTTTGCGAGTGCAGGTTGGCGTTCTGAAAATTTCTGAAGTCAGAGTTTCAGACCGAATCAAAGTTGGCTAAGTACCCGTTGGAATATTTTGTTTTTCTTGCCTCAGTATTTAACCGGATGTCAGAAAAAGTGAATAACTGTATTTCTTGTGGGAAACAGATACCTCATAGGGATTACCATACTTTGTGTATACCTTGTTTAGGGCCTGAGCACGACGTTGTTGGATGCCGTTCTTGTGCTAGATTTAACAAACGCACTATTAAGAGACGGTTAGACTGTGCCAGGTTAGTGTTTGGGAAGCGTTGTAACTATAAAATGCCGTCGGATGCTCCGACGCCAGCTTCGGCTAAAAAGCGCAAGGACAAAACAGCAAAGCCTAGAGGGGAAGAACCGACAGTCCCAGACGTCGGTTCTTTAGAGGGCTCAGTGGAGCCGGAGGTTTTGCCAGGTGTTTCTTTGGAGTCTCAGGGAGAGACTTTACTGTTACAGGATGTTTCCTCTCAGGAAGTAGGCCAGGCTGAGGGGGCCTCTCAGGTGGCTGTTCTTCCCTCACTTCCTAAGGTGGTTAGGGCCTCCCCTTCTGTTTCCAAGGCTTCTTTAAGGGGCAGGCCAAGTTTTGCTTCAGTGGGGGTTTCTCCTAGTGCTTCAGGGTCTTTGCCTAAGAAACATATGCTTAAAATGGCAGAAGATTTGATTACTATGATAAGGGGTTCTATGCCCCCTCCTGATAAGAGGCCTAGGGTGGAACCTGAGCTTGAGAGTTTTGAGCAATGCTCGGAGGCTTCTGAGTCTTCGGCTGAAGACTTGCAGGAGTTCCCTACTTATTCTGATTCTGATGTGGATGATTCTACTCCTTCAGCTTCTCCTCCTGAGGATTTTTCATTTTCAGAGACTTTGCATTCCATGAGGGAGCATTTTAAATGGGAAGGCCAAGATTTCTCTGATTCCAGGAAAAGGCTTAGGGAGTTCTTGTTTTTACCCCAGCATAGGCCTTTAGCTATACCTCCTGTTTTGAATGTGGTGGAAGATGTTTTTGCAGAGGCTTCCCTAAATCCTGATTCTTTGCCTCCTGCCCCAGTTAAACCGGATAGGTATTATAGGGTGCCTGAAGCTCATAAGTATCTTTTTAACAGTCCTAGGGCAGACCCGGAAACTGTCTCTCAGGGGCCTAAAGGTGTAAAGGCCTCAGTTGTTAAAAATCCTGTCCCTCCTGATAAAGAGGCAAGGGCTTTGGATAGATGGGGAAAGAAAGTGTATACTTCTTCCACTTTAGCCATGAGGGCGTTGAATTGTCAGTTTCACATGTTAAAATATCAGAATTATCTTCTTTCACAGTTGAAATCTAAGGTGGATGCTCTGGCGGAAGGTATTGACTGTAAAGAGTTGCAGGATTTAGTTCATGTGTCTGAACAGGTGGGTAAACATTCCTTGCAATGTGGTTTTGATGCTGTGCAGGCCTCCTCCAGGGTGGCTGCCACTGGTTCTGTTCTTCGTAGGCACGCCTGGTTGAGAGATCAGAACTTAGCTGAGCATGTTAAGACAAGGATTTTGGATGCTCCTTTGCAGTCTGATGTGTTGTTTGGTTCGCCTGTGGAAGCAGTTTTGAAGAAAATGGAGGACAAGGCTAAATCTATGCAAACTGTTAAAGATTTTTACAGGTGCAGCCTCCAAGTTTAGTAGAAATTGGCCTGCTAAGGGTTGGACTTTTCCTGCTTATGATTCCCAGTCTAGGGGTAGGTCTAGACGTGGTAGGGGCAGAGCTCAGGGTTCTTTTAGGCCTAGGACAGGGAGTTCCCCTGCTCAGACTTCTGGGGAGGGCAGGGGTCAGTCCTTTCGTAAGCAGACCCAATGACCTGCCTTTTCAGCTGCCAGTTCATTCTCGCCTGGCAGCACCGTTGGGAGGAAGGCTGTCTCTTTTCAAAGAAAATTGGGATTTAATTACCCAAGACAGATGGGTTCTGGATATCATTCACCACGGTTACAGGTTTTATTTCCATACCTTGCCTCTTTTCAAAGGCATGCCAGACATTCCTCCTCTACAAAGACAAGAGGCTCACAAGCAAATTTCTCTGTTACTCCAAATAGGGGCCATTCAGCCGGTTCCTGTGCCAGAAAGGGGCCTAGGATTTTATTCTCGCCTGTTCCTAGTACCAAAAAAGGGGAACACGTGGAGACCAATTTTGGATTTATCTATCCTCAACACTTATCTGGACATTCCCAAGTTCAAGATGTTGACGTTACAACAGCTTTTACCTCTGCTGGGCAAAGATCACTGGATGGTAACTTTAGATCTCAAGGAGGCTTACCTTCATGTGCCTATAAGACTAAGTTGCAGAAAGTATCTGCGTTTTCGAGCTGGAAATTCTCATTATCAGTTCTCTGCATTGCCCTTTGGCTTATCTACTGCGCCCAGGGTATTCACAAAGGTTCTGGCTCCAGTGATAGCTTACTTCAG
The DNA here is from genome assembly GCF_019279795.1 of Protopterus annectens. Taxonomy (NCBI): domain Eukaryota; kingdom Metazoa; phylum Chordata; order Ceratodontiformes; family Protopteridae; genus Protopterus; species Protopterus annectens. The sequence goes on from NC_056750.1 coordinate 344,322,586, forward strand.
GCTAAAAGGAATTCAAATCTAGCCTTACTTGGACGATTGCCTGATTCTGGCTCAAGAAAAGGAAGACCTTCTACAGCATTTGGAATATGTCATAGCAGTGCTAAGATGCCTAGGGTATTCTGTGAACGAAATAAAGTCCAGTCTAGTACCCTCTCAAGACATGTGCTTTCTGGGTGTGAGACTGAATACAGCAGCCCAGATGGCCTTTTTAACCCCGGACAAACAAAAGAATCTATCCAGTTACTTCCATCAACTATCTCTTCAGTCCGGGCTGACTGCAAGGACAGTCCTTCAAGCCTTAGGGTTCATGGCATCTTGTATTCTGGTGCTTCCCAATGCCAAACTGCATATGAGGAAGCTACAATGGTATCTCAAAAATGTATGGACACAGCACTGCCAGGATTTGGACACTGTCATTCAAATAATACCTTGCATTCAAAAGGAATTTTTGTGGTGGGCTCAGGAATGTCACCTAAACAAGGGACTCTCTGTGACCCGGCCAGAGGCGAGTCAGATTCTAACGACAGATGCCTCAGACATTGCTTGGGGAGCTCATCTAAATGGAAAGTGGATACAAGACAAGTGGCCTGCCAGACTACAGCATCTACATATCAACATGAAGGAGATGTTAGCAGTCCAATTTGCATTAATGGCTTTCAAGGAGTTACTTCTTCCAGGGCAGGTGTTGATTCTAACAGACAACACAACTGTCATGTGGTACATCAACAAACAAGGGGGAACACATTCTTACCCATTGTGCAGGCAAGCAATGATTTTATGGGAGATGGCGCTCAGCTTGCAACTAACTCTTCAGGCAAGGTTTCTGCCGGGAGCACAGAACTCCTTAGCAGATGTGTTAAGCAGACAAATCATGGATCCCCACGAGTGGAAACTGGATCTTCATGTATTTCAAAAGTTGACAGTGTCCTGGGGAACTCCAGACATAGATCTGTTCGCTTCTCCACTAAACCACCAGCTGCCAAAGTTTTGCACAAAGAGGTTTCATCACACAGCTTGGAAAGTGGATGCTCTTTCTTTCAGTTGGAAAAATCTTCATGTGTATGCGTTTCCACCTCTGCCTCTTCTTCCAAAGGTGCTTCTAAAGGTCAGACAAGACAAGCCAAGGATGATTTTAATAGCTCCAGATTGGCCTCGGCAGCACTGGTACCCATTACTGAGGAGTCTGGTAAAGAAGCCTCCATGGCCTTTACCCTTGATTCCACACCTGTTGTCTCAGAGAGACGGTCATCTGCTCAATGTCAAGCTTCACTCTCTTCATCTAACAGCCTGGCATATTCTGTTTTGAAAGACAGCAGGTCTCAACTTCCTCAACAAGTTTTAAATGTGATTATGGAAGCCAGGAGACCTAGTACAAGGAAAGTGTACGCAGAAAAATGGAAGAGATTTTTATTTTGGAGTGCAGTAAACAATTTGGAGATTTCGAGCCAAATTTGAGTGTGGCTCTTCAATATCTTACTGAGTTATTGGACAAAGGTTTGTCTTTCTCTTCCATTAAGATTCATGCTGCAGCAATTTCAGCTCACTATGATTGTGACCCACCATTGTTTTCGCATCCTTTGTTCAAGCAATTTCTTAGAGGGGCAAAGAATATAAGACCCCACGTAGAGCTCCTACTCCTGCTTGGGACCTCAATTTTGTGTTGGAGAAACTTACTCTACAACCTTTTGAGCCTCGGCTACTGCTGACTTGAAATACTTGTCATGGAAGACTGCTTTTTTGTTGGCCATTACTTCTGCAAGAAGGGTTTCTGAGTTGCAGGCCCTTATGGCAGTGGAACCTTTTTTGATTTTTCATAAGGATAGGGTATCTTTACGTACTAATCCTTCCTTTATGCCTAAGGTGGTTTCTAGTGTGGCTTTAAACCAAACTATTCATTTGCCTACTTTTTATGCAGATCCCCAAAATAAAGGGGAAAAGATTTTGCACACTTTAGATGTACACAGGCAATTGCGTTATTATTTGAGCAGGACTACAGATTTTAGGCAGTCTCAGCAGTTGTTTATTTCTTTTGCTTTGAGTTCTCAGGGCAAGCCTGTGTCAAAACAAACTATTTCTAGATGGATTGGGTGTTGCATTACATTTTGTTATTCCCATCATGGCAAGGAGATTCCAGCTGGGATTAGGCCTCATTCCACTAGGGCTACTGCCACTTCAACAGCATTTCTAAGGGGGGTGGCAACTAAGGATATTTTGGAGGCAGCTACTTGGAGTTCAGTGCATACTTTCTCTAAGCATTATCACCTTCCTCTCTACTCTAAGTCTAGGGCTGGTTTTGCCACAGCTATTTTGCAAGGCATGTTGTCAGTTCCTGCTTCCTTATGATTTGCCAGCCTCCCTTACCTCTGCTTTGGGATTCTACCCAATAGTTAGGACTGCAGCAATGTGGAATGAAGAACATAGTACAGTTTTGTACCTACCATAAATGTAGATGTTCGAGGATCCACATTGCTGCAGTCCAATTTACCCTCCCTCCTTCCCCTCTGTGTTTAGGGGTGGTTGTGTAGGTGAGATTATAATCTGCTAATTTTGTAAATTTTGTATATATATATTTTGGTGCAGGTATGTTGGCAGTGTTTGGTTTTGGGCCTTATCTTTTCAGGGTCTTCTGACATCTGGGGCAAGAAAAGACTGAGGATATGACGTCGGTCATGCGCATTAGTACCCTGACGTACTGACATCAGACTAATGCGCCCTGACCGACGTCAGCCATATACTTTGGTATTCGGGCCGACTGGACAGCGGACTACCCAATAGTTAGGACTGCAGCAATGTGGATCCTCGAACATCTACATTTATGGTAGGTACAAAACTGTACTTTTTGTAACCTATGCCACAGAGTTCACATATGACGATTGCCACAGCCAAGGCTACATGTACAGATGGCAAACCTTGCTTACCTGTCTTTTTGCTGCTGTAGTTCCCCTGCTGTTTTGGCTGCTTTCATGTTTAAGCATCATACATTCATGCTGCATCTATTCTTCAAAGTTAACCTCATCAGTAATTTGCAGGGGTGCACCTTCATGTTTTGTTTGTGTCTTTATCAGCCTCGGCAACATCCCGCCTGGGGCCATTTGTTTCCTTTGTTGAGCAGGGTGTGCAGAATCACGGGTTTGAGCAGACCCAGACTGATTGTCTAACAACCTGGGGGAAGGGGTGGCCCACTTTGCTCCCTTCCCACCCCCAATTCCTCAGCTACCCTATAGATCCACTCATTTAATCCCACTGCTCTCCTCCTAATTTTCAGTGACATCACAAACCTGTTTAATGACACAGCAACATATCAGAACAGTTTCCAATCATTTACCTACCCTTAATCATCCATCATAACACTGTTAATGTTCTCTTCCCCAATAGAGCATCTAACACAGTACTCCTAGCCTTGTGTTCCCAGTCAGTCACTCAGTGACTGCTTAGTAAATATCCACCCTTTCTTCCCTTTATACTGCTGCCGTCAGTAATGCCCTTTCCTTTTTTCCCTTTAAATCCTTCTTTCACACTTTGATTCCCATCAGTTTACATTCATCCCTCTTTTCCTCAAACTTTCTCCAATCAACGAACATGTAGAACATTTCACCCCTCCCACTTTATCTTAGAATGGTTTACCCTAGTCAGCACCACTTCTTTGTTGCCTTCTTTTACCTTTCTAACCTCACTGCAAAACCCTTCTGCCGTGGCCACAACATTTACCACCTAATCACTTTTTTACTTCCCAACTTCTCTCACACAGACAATACTTTCACCCACACGTAGCTCCCTTAATTTCCACAAACAGTCATGCACTTATTCATATTCCTTCCTTTCATTCCACAGATCACCTACAACTTACACATCAACTAAGTCAAACTTTTGACATGCACTCATTCTGTCAAACAGCAAATCAAGCTACCAAAATATTTATATTAAGTTATTTCCTATCCTACTAATCCTTCCCCTTCAGAGTATTTTGAACAAAACTCTAAACCAGAGACACTTTTCTGTTACCTTATCAGTACCCAAAGTGTTGCAAACAAAACAGACCAAATCAATGCAATTATTAGTTTACACAACTTAGACTTCATTGCAATTACTGAGACTTGGCTGAAACAATATAACCCCTTTCTGCATCACCTTCTTCCTGAGAACAAATAATTACTTGATTCTAGACGTGGCAACACTAAAGAGTGTAGTACCCTTCTCTAATATAAATCACATATAGATTCATAGGTATATATTAAGCTACCAACCACTAAAGCCTTTATAAGCATAGCCAAACATTCCAATTGTATCCCACACATTTATGTCCCTTAGAGTTTCTTTAAAGGGGTATATGTAAACTAGAGAAGCTAGGCAAAATATGAAACTACATCATATTAGTCAAGCCTCACCCACCTCAAAATCTCCACCAAACTATCTCCTAACAGAAATTTTCTTGCCCATTGTGGCGCACCACTGGACCAGTAATCAAGGAGCCTCAATCCTCACCACTGGCACCAGTGGGGGATGTACACTGAGAGGATGACAAGGTGCACACCCAGTATTTCCAGATGCAGCTCTCTGCATCAAGTCCAATTTCCCCTTAAGAGCACACAGAGACCACAGTCAGTCTGGGGCTGGCTTCTTCCTCTTTCTCTAATCCCCCCAGTAAGACTCCCCACTGACATAGCTATACAGTTGAGATCTCAGCTGAGTGGCCAAGCCAAGACCTCCAGCACCCTCTGTCCAACCAGTGCTTCGTGTCCCTGCGCAAATAGTTGACATACACATTCTTTGAGGTTTGATTTACGCACACACACACACACACACACACACACACACACACACACTTGGGAAAGGCTGGCAAAGGTTTACTAGCTATGCCCCCTTTTGCCCAGACTATAAGGTAGTTATCAATGCCACCAGGCAGCTCCTTATCAGCTACTTTAAGGCCCTTAAAAAGGGTGTCCATTCTTACTGTGTAATGTTACTATTAATACAAATGGTAGTTTGACCAAGAGCAAGGTGATTAGGAGTGGACTACACAGTGTCACCAAATAAATATGCAAGTACTTTGAAAACTTAAATATCTGTAGACCGATCAGCCACAACGAAAGGTTTAAATATATTTAATAGTAAATAATAAAAGAACAAGAAAATACTACATAGATATTTACAGTGACAGAGTTCAAAACCACAGGAAATATTTAAAACAACATTGAAGGACAGTCTCAAATAAATAAATAAAAATATCTAAACTAAGTTTCACTATATTCCTGACTATATCTAAAATAATTAGTATACCCTAAAAACTTACTTTTAGAGCAAGGCAGATGTGGTGAGTGGTTCTTACTGTTGTTGCTGTCTGGTTCAAGACAGAAAACATAATGCCCTGTCTCACTCAGAGAGTTCTCAAATTAATACCTCAAATATTGCTACTGGGATAGCATGCAGAACAGCATAATTTCTTGTCATCTGACTTTATCCCATGTGAAACCCCCACTGCTGGAATCTTGGCAGTATTTATCATCTACCTGTGAAAATACATAGACCTCAGATCTTTGGCAGATTCTGGAAGTCATAAAACAATTGCACTCCTTCATAGTTTCAGAGGTAATAATTAGTTCACTCTGAAGACAATACAGAAATGTTGTCAGAACAGACTCTGTGTCTGTAGCTCCAATGAAAACTGAAATATACCATCTTTTATGGTGTAGCCATAAAGTAATTTAATTTATTTTTCTGAAGTTAACCTCCTGTATTCTAGTTTCCAGTGTTAAAATACATACAAACAGTTACAGTAGTACATGTACATTTCTGTTCTCTTCCAGTAGAGTACATTGTGGTTATATTTTAAGCAGAAGTACTTTATAAAATACCTTTTTAACACACATGTCTGTACAAACCAGTTTGATATACACATGACATACAGTTCTAATACATTTGTAACACAAGTCATTTCAGTATTCACCAGTGACATAGAATTATTTACAAAATTCCAGCTAGCTGGGCTGGCAGTATCTCCCTTCATCACACCCATCACTATTATTAACCAACTAGCTGTCTTATACCTCCTCCTTCCCTCCTCTGTAAAGAAATTTGGATATGTTATTCAGGCAGGTTTACACAACACAAACAAAAGGAACAGTATAATAACAGTAGGAGACTTCAAACTTAATGTGCTTAAACACGTTAATTTACAAGTAACTAACTTCCTCAGAGAACAACTACTTGTAGTAGTAGTCAAAAATCTCACAAGACTTGACCTTACAATCTCAAACCACTCCTGCATTGATCTTATCATCTCCAGTTATTCAAACTCTTATCTCCAGCATTGTAAAGAACTCACTTTCATTAAGTGACCACTACCTTATACGCTTTCCATTACTCTCTAGACTCACCAATACTAAACCAAAAAACTGGTTATTTCATGAATTAAAATCCCTCCTCAACTCAGGGATGAATCCTGGCATATTTGGAAGTCCACTCCTTCCCCAGAAAATAGGGAATGGTACAGTAACCTAAGGAACCTAGCCAAAAAAATATTTATTTTATTTTATTTGTTACTAGGGTAGTGCACTAATCAATATTAACCAATTTCAGAGTCAGCCCAGATGAAATGCAAAACATTTCACAAACAAAAAATAGAGAAATGTAAGCAATAAAAGGGTAGTTCAAACTAATTACATAGAAATAAAACTGTGTATATATTGTAGTGAACAAGCACAGTGAAATGCACAATCAAGAAGAGTGTAAAGTGCAATATTTACATTAGTTTGTAAAGCAGGTCAATTTTCAGTGAATCTTGAGAGAGGAGAAGAAGCTCGGAAAGGACATAGGTTAGTTGATATGTTCTGTGTTAAAGCAGGAGCATTTGGCTTGGATGAAGACACAACATGAGAAGACTCAAAAACTAATTCATGGTACAGGCTCACCCTCTCTTAGATACAGCCCAAGAAAAAATTGGAAACAAGTCAATAACCTCACTAGATGCAACTTACCCCACTCAATCCATACTATTTTCTCTTCCCTATCAGCAGATGATACCAGAAAACACTTCTGTAACCTCCCCAGCCATGCTAGTTACCCCACCTGCACTTCCTGAATATCTTCATTTATTCCATCCAATTCTTATCCAAAGATATTATACCACTATTACAAGAAATACAACTGGCTAGATGGCCAGGTATTGAGAGACTTCATTCTTCTTTCATTTATCACTGTTGAGACTACATGGAATAGAGGGATGAAATTAGCAAGACAAGGAGAGTAGTATTGCTGAAACTGAGTTCATCCTCAAGTCTTGGTGAGTACTTCCATGTGGTTGACCCTGTTTTGACAAAAATCGCACCAAGAGGACACTGATATGTAGACTATATTTAATATGCAATGGAGAATGATAGGTAAAACAACAAAAAGCTAGATTGCCAGGATAAAAAAGTGTACAAAGCCGGTACCAGGATTGGAAAAAAGGTAGTACAGAATCATCAGGACATGCAAACATTCCTACCACAGGGTTAGGCCAGGCTAAGGGAGAGGATGCCACATTGTGGTAGAAGAAAGAAGTAGTCCATGAAAAACATAAAAACTTACAGGCCAAAAAAAGAGGCACAGAGACAACAAAGTGGACTGTTGAGAAAATTGACAGAAATTAGAGGAAAGAAAAATATTTGCCCAAGAAAAAGGGTCAAAAGCTACATATAAAAATTTACATTCTTTAACAGAACAGATCGACAAAAAATGTTATATAGACAAAAATAAAATTGGGATGCCACGAAAAAGAATCAAAAGAGGAAGTAAGAGTAAAGAAAAATGCTGGAGCATTTTGAAAGCTAAAAGAAACATGAACATAGGAAAGAAAAGGAAACCTGATATGGTGCCATGTATATATGCAATGGAGGAAGCTAAATTAATCAATACAAAAAACGCAGCTCCAAAGATATTTGAAGAGAAATATAGACAAAGGCATCTGGACATGGAAAATTTCACACTACCAAAAAAAAAAAGATCACAAATGGGGAATGTAATAAACATGATTAGTAAGGCACAAGTTAAACAAACAGAAGTTGACGTTACAGATTATCTGCAGAGTGAAGGATTTAGTGTGGTGACTCCAACACAGGCAATGTCACAGACTGATGGAACAATGGGTCCCCAGATTAATGAGCAGTAGGTGGTGTTGGAGGCATTCAAAAAGATTTTCCACATGGTGATGCTCTGGAACGTTCTCTAGGAGACTGGTACAAAAGTTCAGTTGAAGTGAAAAAGCAAGGGAAGGAGCAGCAAAGAATGACAACGTTGACGCAGCTAATGTTACAGAGTGATAAGCTAATGGGTTCCCATATGACGGAGCAAAAGAAGAAAATGATCTAAGGGAAGACCTGCTTGATTTAATAGAGATGGATAAAACATGTTAAGATAGATGAAGGAAAAAGTTTACTAAGTTTAAATATGACCCAAACTATTACAAGATTGGTAAAACAGATGAACACAGTAATCAGGGCTATTAAGAGAAATTCACATGATATAATATAAATAAATAGGATATATTAATGTGCAGGTAAACTAATAATGGATAAAGTGTTACCACAAAAATATAGAATAACAAAGGAAATGAAGAGAACAAGTAGAATGCCACCATGGAAGCACTGAATAGAGTGAACTATAAAAGCAGTTAAAGTAAGAAGTATCACCATTAGAAGAATATAGTAAAGGAAAACATAATCAAAATATTTCGCAAGCTAGATGTTGTAAAAGCAATACATAGTACCAAAACAGACCAAGATTTATCATTCAGTATTGCAAAAAATAAACTAAAAATTTCAGCACAGGCTGAAAAACCTAGAAGCTATGTAGATAAATGTAAAGCAAAAGTATAAAATATGCACTTGACTGATGACCTAAAATGTTTTATAGAGATTTATTTTACTATCCTTGTACAATTTACATTTAAAGCTTCTTACCTATGGTATTACTCTCTCATTGTATTAAAAAATATACAGTATGTCTGTCATATGTATGTTACCATGTGAAGATTTTGTATGTTAGTATGTCGAAATTTTATATCTAATGCTTGTTATGTATTTTTACTATGTGGAGCTTTTCTCCCCAGACCTCCTCTGAAAATAGGCACCCACCCGGTCGGACTTTCCTGGTAATTAAATGTAAAATAAATAAAATAAAAATAAATAAATGGGAACAAAGTAACAGGAATAGAAACATTACCAAAAAAAAGAATTAGGCACATTTCGGAGAAGTATTTATGAAGATTCTGTTGAACATAACAAAGATGCTAAATGGACAGAAGAATTAAAAGAAACAGTGTGGAGTTCTTATGTAGAGGATATGACATTGGATTAAGCAACTGCCAGATAAATTAAGACAAATTTAAGGAAAGCTCCTAAATGAAAAAAAAATCCAGGCCCAGACACAGTACCTAACTTCTGGCTAAACGTATTAATATCTTTAGACAAAGATATATCCCTAAGTAAGAATTACTTGTATATGCATCCTGAACAGTCATCATCTTGGTTAACAACAGGAAAAATGATATTTCCTGTGATGTCCCTCCTCTGGCCCAGTAATCAAGGAGCCTCAATCCTCACCACTGACACCAGTGAGGGATGTTCACTTGGAACAAAAATAGATGCACACAGTATTTTCAGATGCAGCTCTCTGCACCAAGCACAATTTCCCTTAAGAGCACATTCAGTCCTGAGGCTGGGGTTTCACCTCCTGGCCCCAAATAATGCTCCACCTTTTTCTCTGCAGAAATCAATGCTATATGTCCCTGTTCCAAGTAGTGGACATACACACTCTTTAAGATTTGATTTTCACATACACATCTGGGAAAGGCTTGCACAGCTTTACCAGCTATGCCCCCTCTGCCCAGACTATAAGGTAGTTTCACTGCCACCAGCCAGATACTTTACGGCTCTTACCAGGGTACCCAATTACTCTTAGTAAAATTAAACTTTCAGGATCATGAAGCCGACAGTGCCCCCAAATAAATGCAGTTGTCTGAAACATGAAACTATTTTCCTGAAAGACCAGCCAAAATGAAAGGTCTAGATATATTTAATAATAAATAATCAAATAGAAAACATGAAAATACTGAATATCTATTTACAGGAAACACAAGAATTTCACTTCACAGAAAATATAAAAACAACACAGATGGAAAGATTCAGACATATACAGAAAACCGATATTTAACTAGTCTCCCTATATTTTCCTAACTGAATGAAGAATTACTGTTACCTACTTACTTGCTAGAGCAAGGCAAGATGAAATGGGTGAGTGGTCTTGTTGTCAGGTCCAAGACAAAGTGCTGAGTGTCCTCTCACATCTCTCACTAATATCTAAAATAATTTCAGTGCTGGCTATAGAATAGCATCACATCTGGCCACCTGATTATATGGTTCCCACGCTACCCCCCTGCCTAAGACCTGAACCAGAATCTAGTACAGATGTGTCACAGTACACATCTAGAGCTTTGCTAAAGCATCTGGAGACTGTAAAACAATTCCAATGCTTTCATCCTTCTTGTAGAGACTAACCAGCCATTCTGTGGCACCCCAAGGTCGCAATTAGTTCACCACTAAGTACAATAACAGCAGGATCCCAGACCAGACATTGTGTCTCTGGCTGCATTCAGACCTGTGAGATAAAATCTTTATAGCCTAAACTAAGTCTATTCTTCTTAAGGTAAGCTAGGCTGAGCTTAACACCTTACCTTCCAGTATCATCTGTTAACATATATACATTTCCTCAGTTACAACAGTATAGTCTGATGCAAATGTATATTTCTTTTCTGTCCAGCAAGACCCACTGTTGATACATTTTTAACACAAGCTTCTGCCCAAATCAGTTTGATATACAACTGACATAAAATTCTTTACAAAGTTCCAGCTAACTATGCTGGCATATGTTACACATTCACTGCCCTACCCCCTCTAGCATAGCTGTCACTACTTCACATTGTCACACTCCCCTTTAAATGTGAAAATGCAAGCCATCCTAAGAACTATAGACCATTGACTTGCCTTCCAAAATATACAAATTATATACTGGAATTGATGCAGACAGAGTTTATAGTAATTTAGAAAAAAACAGTTATGGCAATAGAGCAGAATGGTAACAAAAGATAGTCATGAGAAGCAAGGGGTCATTTGTTGCTAAATAAGACCATAACAGAGAGTTGTAAAAGGAGAAGAATCTAAGTAAGGCATGGATGGATTACAAAAACACATTCATGGATAAAGGAGTGCTTGCATATATGTAAGATACACCCTGCATTAATCAATCACTTTACAATGACCATGAAGCACTGGCAAACCACTTTGCAGATATACCATGACAATGGGCAAATTATTGTCCAAGGGATAACAATTCAAAGGGGGATATTCCAGGGTGTTTCTTTGTTATCACTGCTGTCTTGTTCTTGTTTGTCTTAGTAATGTTAACTTTTTTTTACATTGAGGAATGACATATGTCCAAATAAATGGTATTTATGTTTTAGATGTTAATGAATGGTTGTGGTGAGGTACCCTGAAGGATCCTTTTTATCTGCTTTATGATGTTTTCAGCACTTGGTTGATATATAGAAAATTGATTCTTCGTGAAGGCAGTAGATAATGGCAACATTTGTAAAAATCTAACACGGTGGCAAAGTTCATGGGTTAAAGAATCATATGCAATTCCCTGAACTGAATACTGCGTATTTAAGAGTGGGTAGACGGGAGAAAGAGAAAGAATGTGATATATCAGCAGAAACTGTGTAGAAGGGTAAAACAGTCCAGAAATATGCCTAAAGGTTTTTCAGGGAAAATCATGTGATAAGAAATGGAAAGAGGAATAATAGCAAATGGTAAGACAGGAATTAATGGAATGTGAAGCCCCATAATAGAATTACAGAGAAAGATAAAAAAAATCTGAGATTTGTAGATACACCTTCTTACTGTTTTTCCTTTTCTCCTATGTCTTCAGGAGGCTGTAGCACAGAGTTTTCAGAAAGAGTTTGAGCGTTTTAGTGAACCAGAGAGTTATTTTGTCCAGTTACCTCAGCAACTGAGTCTGAAGCGGGACCAGCTGGTGAGATGCCTTACAGCTGTAGGAATGAAGCCCATTGTGCCTGAAGGTGGCTATTTCTTGATTGCAGACATCTCTGGAGTCAGTGAGTATTGTCCTGATTTAATACATACATGTTTTTTATTATTAATGTTACATACTGCACTTCTGCCTATATTAGAGGACAAGTAATTTAGAAGATTAATGAATGATAAATGAATGATTGTTGCATACTGTTATACTGTGATTTGTTAAGAGCCAGCTAAATTAATTGGTTTCAGTACATCTTCATCATATTGATCACTGCTGCTGTAGCCCAAGCTATATGTGTTATATCCTGCACAGACTATAACAGCCATCCAACTTCCAAAGCTTCAGGGTATCTCCTACGTACCCAAGCTATTAGCTCAAACTGAGCTGACTAAAAGACAGGTTTGGGTGTCAAGCCCTTCAGAGCTTTTCTGCCGCTAAAGAGATCATTCCTCTGTAGGCTTTCGAAGATTGACAGTCCGCTTGTCCTGTTCCGTTGCTGGGCAGATAATTTTTCTTTGGAGAAAAGCATTGCACATATTATCTTTAATGTTTAAACTTACTTTCCTGTTCAGGAAAGTGCATTTTAAGCTAGGAATATTTGTTTTTATTGACTGTCACATGATTTTACTCAGTTTAAAAGTTAGTTTAAACATTCTAAAACTGTTTTCTCTGTGGAGAAACAGTGTTTAAATTTCTTATTCTGGCTAGCAAAGTGTATTACAGTGCTTCTTCTGTGTTTTTACAAGGAAAAGTTACTTTTTTCTACGTTTTAAATTTTACTGGCTAGGCTGCTTAATTTCCCTGGGAAAGAAGCAATATTTTCTGATTGACCATAGAAAAAACTACTGGTTCCACAGTTGATCCATTTTCTAGCCACAAAAAGAAACATTTATTTGCCACCGCAGCAGGTTAGCCAAGTCCAGGAGGGTAACTCTGCCTTGGCCAAAACTGGTTCCTCAGACCACTCTTCCTTTTCTCTGGATCCCTCCAGTTAATACAGAAATTACAGACTGGGGATTAGCCACGTCTTCTATGGCTGTCGGTGCCCCCTCAATGGGGAAAAGAGAGCCAGTCTTGTTGGTTTTGAAAGAAAGAGCAGGTAAGGTGGCCTCTGCTTAACCAGTATGTCTATTTTATGTTATTTTGCTACTGTGCCACATATATCTACAGTTTACTGAGGTGTTTTTATCAGTTATAAATTATTTTTTTTTTTTTTTGCAATTTGCTGTACCACCCATATCTACAACCTTTGAAATACTGTCAATATTTGTGAAGTATGTTTTTATTTTATCTGGAGCTTTTCTCCCTGGCTTCAGCTGCAAAGGGGCTTTCTGTTGTCCAGCTGGACATTCTCCAGTAAAGAAAAGCAACAAGTAAATACATAAAGAAAATAAATGTTGTGCCCCACCCAGGGGAAGCTGCTAATGTAATTAATAATCCTATTTCCCCAACTTTCCTGTCAAAAAGAAACAAAAAAACTTAACATGTATCTTCTGCTGCACCAGTTTCACTGGACAGGAGTAATTTATTAAGTCTGGCCCAGGGTCTTGTGCAGGCTATTGACCCTTCTTATCTGACAATTTCTGGTAAAAGAAAAAAAGGAGTCCTCTTTTCCTGAAGAGATTAAAAAAACTGAATCTGGAGAGGAATATGACGGAACAGATTCAGAGGAGACCACGTTATTTCCTTGTCAACAATTTTCTTTTTATGAGACTGTTTCCAGAATGTGTCAATGTTTTCAGTGGGAGAAGACTGAGGTTTCACAGTCCCTCAGATACTACTTTGAAATGTAACAAATGGAATTTCCGGGACCTCCGCACATCACCCCAGTGTTGCCAGCAACAGAGGGTGCATTTGTCACAGCCTGTGGTTTTCCTAAAACAGCAGATAGAATGCATAAAGTTCCTCAGTCTTTCAAATTTTTATACAGTCATCTCAGACCTGACCCAGTAACTATAGCTTTAGTTAGTCCATCTGCTGCCAACCATTTTAATTCTAATCCTACCCCTTCTGACAAGGACTGTAAAACAACTCATTAAGTTTGGGGAAACATATATGCTTAAGCAACTTTTTAAGTTTTAACATTTTGAACTGTCAGAATTTTATATTAAAGTTTATTCTGACTAATTGGGAAGTGTGAGGAATATTTTTTATTTGCAGTTCCTTTGAGAAAAATCTGATTTATGTTGTTTAATTTCTGCAGTTTCTCAGGTCACTACTCATTGTTCAAAGTGTGTATATAGCTCTATGGATACTACATCTAGAGCTCTTGTTGAGGTGATTTGCCTGTCTGCATTCTAAGAACCTCTCAGAAGATGTTAAAAAGATATTTTAAATTTTCCTTTAGATAGAGATTTAGTTCTTGGAGCGTCTACTACATAGTTTATGAAACTGTGATGAGAGAGCTTCCAAGATGGCTACACACTGATCAGCAGCTTAATTTTAGCTCTCCCTATGTGAGAAAAGAAACTGAGAGATAAGGACTAGTAATTCTACCAATTTTAGCAACATTTGGATCTGGAGTAAGGACTTCATTTGTCAGCAACCTGTGGGTCTTGGATCCGATATCGGATCCGAGCCAGCAACTTGTTACATAGCTAATGGATCCGAGCTCCTAGCTCCTCCCCTCACCCATAATCCCCATGCCAACCCTCCATGACCTCAGATCTAGTTTGCCGCGCTTGTGAGTAGCTGGATTTTTCAGAGCTCTTAGCGACTGTTTAAGATAAGTGTTTGTTTTTTGCTTCTTTCTCTGGATTTAGCCTTAACAGTGTGTAAGTGTCAGGTTCTCTTATAATTGTATCCTTTATATAGTTTTTCCCTCCCTTCGCTGGCCGTTAGTGAGTGTGTGTGTGTTAGAGTTTTGGGGCCTGTGTGTTTGTGTAGAACTTTTCTTTTCCAGTAAGAATGGCTGAGGCCCCAAAAGCCATTTTTTTCAAAATGTACCGAGTGTGGCCATAAGCTCTCCCCGGCTGATGGCCACACTCGGTGCGTTCGGTGCCTTGGGGTTGAACACCTTACCTCAGGCTGTACCATTTGTGCAGCGTTCAACCCCAGGGCACTGAAAGAGTGGAGGTCGAAGCTGGTCCTGGCAGGAATTTTGCTCCCGGACTCGGCTTCGGCCCCCGCTCCTCCTGTGGCGCTTCCACAGCCTGTGGTAGTTGCCACTCTTGCCCCCCTTCCCCCGGCCAGGACTCAAACTCCCTCTAAAGCGCCGGAGGACAGGGAGGCCAGGCGGGAGAAATGGAAGGAGAAGCACCGCAAGCGGCGGGCCGAGGCCTCCGCTTCGGCCCCGCCAGCTAAGCGGGCTTCTCCCTCCATGGCCTCTAGGCCTCCTCCTCCTCGGCTCCGATCTCCTAGTTTCTCCCTGGGACCCGAGGAGGAGGAGGCCCAATCTCCGTCGAGGTCATCGAGGCGGCATTCTAGGCCTGCCTCGGTGGCCTCGTCGAGATCGACCTATAGCTTGTCAGACGCAGACTTGGACCGGATGATGCGAAGGTTCATCCAGGCCCAGCTGCAGATGGGAGTGCTCTTGCCTCCCCCCCCCTTTGGGGGGGAGCTCGACGCCCGTTTTTGCTCCGATTGCTCCTTCTCCGACCGCTTCCTGGGTTCGGAGCGTTCGGAGTCGGGCAGCGTCGGAGCCGGGGGTGGTTCGGCGCCAACAGTGCTTGGCACTTCGGATCCGACCCTGCCCTCGAGTCTGTTGGTTCCATCTTCGGATCCGACCTCTCGGAGCCGTGAGGCGAGCTTCAGATCCGAGGGATTCAGTGTGCCTTCGGCTCCATCCAGGTCGGAGCGCACTGGTCCTTCGGATCCGACAGTCTCGGCGCCAGCTCCGATCCCTTCCTCGGATCCGAGCGGGAGTCGACTCTCGGAGCCCAGGGAGAGCGGCTCCCCCTCGGCCTTTGATGTAGTGGAGAGGGCTCTGTCGAGAGCATCCAGACCCCCGGCCCTTGTCTCGGCTCCACCCTGCACTCCCTCTCTGCTGGGCCAGGCTTCCATCACCCAGCCACAGGGACAGCCTGCTTCGATGTCCCAGATTGTTCCATTGGAACAGGATGTCGCTGGCGAGACCTCCTCGGACAGCCACCTCGAGGAGGTGCCTCGCAAGCACAAGTGTAAGAGGAGGCACGTGGACTCCCCTGAGTCCTTAACCGAGGACACGGACTTGGATGAAGGGGAAGGCTCCCCAAGATCACCCCCTGAGGATGTCTCCTTTGGAGACATCATGGAAATGCTCAGGATCAGAGGTGCGTGGTCTGCCCCCAAGGCTTCCTCCGACGAGTCCGTGTTTCTGGAGGCATTCGAAGCAGGCCCATCTACCTCTTGGGTGTCCCCTCCGGCTGACCCCCTGGTGGACCTTATTACCACCAGGGAGTGGAAGGATCCAGACACCGTGGAGCCAGTCCCTAAATGCCCGGACAGGATACTGAGCCCCCCCCGCAGACCAGTCCCACTGGAGCAAGAGTCCCCCCGTAGATGCCATGTTGATGGCGGCAGCCACGAAGAGGGAACTAGCTCAGGAGAGCCCCTCAGTCCATCCACCGAGCTAGGAGTCCCGCTCAATGGATCGCTTAGGGAAGCAAGGTTTTAGTTCAGCGACCTTTTCGGTAAGGTCCCTGAACTATATGGCACACGTCATCAGGATGCAGTGGGATCTTATCAAAGAATACGCTGCCTCCCCCCCTGAGTCCATGTCGGCGGAGGGCAAACAGTTGTACTCTACTCGAATGGCCACTCTGAGATCCATTTCCAGTACCTCTATGCAGCTATTATCCCATGCCATCGAGGGAGCCGCTAGAGCTAGCAGAGCGGGCCTGGTCATGAGACGTCAGGCCTGGCTCTGGCATTGCGACTTTGCGGAGCCCTTTAAAGCGTCCTTTGCGAACGCCCCTTTCGATGGTTCTGCCTCTTTGGCAAAACGGTTCACGAAACGCTAGTCCAGAGCGAGAAGGACGGGAAGATGTTGTCTGCCATCGGAGTCCGCTTCTCTGCTCCCCAGCGGTCCTTTTCGAAGAACCAAAAGGGTAGAAGAAGATGTGGTTCCGGAAATCGCAACATTCCCAACCTGCTCCGGACAACCAGTCCTTCCGTGGCAGAGGAGGACAGGGAGGACGCCGCCCCAGGGGCAGAGGGGCTCCGAAGAACTTTGGGTCCAGAAAATCCTTCTCTGACTGGCCCATGCAGCAGCCCTGAGGGGTTGCCCGGCTGCTCCACTCTGGAGGCAGTCGGGGGATGCTTCTCGAAACACCTAGCGGCATGGGAGTCCATCACGTCAGACCGCTGGGTGCTTCGAATTATATCCAGAGGGTACAAAATTCCAATGCTTCATACCCCCAAAATCAGGAACCTCCCCAATGTACCACCCGATCAGAGGGAGGCTGCAGCCGCAGAAATTCAGCGGCTGCTAGAAAAAAGAGCCATCCAGACCGTCCCCCAAGACCAGTTCGGATTAGGGTTCTACACCAGGTTCTTTCTGGTGCCAAAAAAGATGGGGGACTTGAGACCAATTCTGGACCTTTCCCGTTTGAACCTGTCGGTAATCAAGGAAAAATTCTGAATGGTCGCTCTTCAGTCTATTCTCCCCCTCCTACGGGAGAACGATTGGATGTGCTCTATAAACCTCAAGGATGCGTACTACCACATTCTAATGGACAGACGATCCAGGAGGTTTCTCCGCTTCTGGCTGGGAGTCGGTCACTACCAGTTCAGGGTCCTTCCCTTTGGCCTCACCACAGCCCCCAGGGTGTTTACCAAGGTGTTAGCAGTGATAGCGGCCCACCTGAGACTCCAGGGAATGCAGGTCTTCCCGTACCTGGACGACTGGCTCCTGACCGCCCCAACAAGGCATCTACTTTGCTCAGCCAGAGATTACTTTCTCCGCCTAGCCCCCCCAACTAGGCATCACGATCAATGCGGACAAATCTTCCCTTGCTCCGACTCAAGTCATAGAATTTATAGGAGCCAGAATAGACACCAGAGATCTACGAGCCTTCCTGACTCCGGAACGACTACGGAATTTGCAACTTCATGTGCGGGCCATCCTCCAGTCAGAAGCCCCACCGGCGGAATTGGTCCTGAGGGCACTGGGCTCCATGGCGGCAGCGATAACGCTCCTTCCATGCGCTCGTCTAAACATGAGGGTACTGCAGTGGACCCTTCTAGTGCAGTGGTCCTTTCAGTCTCTTCCTCTCTATCACCCTATCACTATCAGCAAGGCTTGCAGGAGGGCCCTGTTATGGTGGCTTCATGCTCCGGATCTCCATACGGGGCGACCCTTTTGCACTCCTCCCCCTCTCCCCTTCTCGCCACTGTGACCACGGACGCCTCCCGCCTCGGGTGGGGCATTTTTCAGGCAGGACAGTCCAAGGCACGTGGAACGATACAGAGACCTCCCTGCATATCAACGTTCTGGAGATGAGAGCGGTGCTGTATGCGTTGCAAGCACTTCAGAATTTCCTTCCCGTAGGAACTATTGCAATTCCGTCGGACAACATGTCTGTTGTCTGGTACGTCAACAAACAGGGGTGAACCAGGTCCTACCCTCTATGCCGCGAGGCCGTGAGAGTGTGGGAATGGGCGATTTCCACCAACTGCTTTCTGATTGCAATGCACATTCCGGGGCGGGCCAACATCCTAGCGGACAAACTCAGCCGCACCATTCTTTCCCCTTACGAGTGGTCTCTCAACCCACTAGTAGCGAAGCAGATATTCGCAATATGGGGGCAACCCTGCTGCAATCTCTTTGCCTCTCCCTCAAACACCAAATGCAACAATTTCTTCGCTCTGATTTCCCCTCCAGGGGAAACTCCAAGAGACGCTCTGGTGCATGCTTGGCCGCCCGGTCTACTTTATGCCTATCCTCCTCTACCCCTGATGCTACAGCTCTTACAGAAAGCCTCACGGTTGGGGAGCAGGATGATCCTCATTGACCCATTCTGGCCTCGGCAAACTTGGTTCCCTTACCTATGGTCTCACCTAGTGAATCCTCCCTGGATTCTGGATCCCAGCCAGGATCTAATCTCCCATCCCTCGGGCTTGCCAACCCCAAATCTGGACAGTCTGAAGCTGACAGCTTGGTTGCTCCAGTTCCACTCCTAGTTAGGACTCCCGGTATCGCTTCTCCAGTTAAAGCCATCCTCGTGGCAGCGCATAAACCTTCCACCAGGAAAGTGTACCGCAGTAAATGGAAACGTTTTTCGGTCTGGGCGGAGCATCATAATCTAGATCCCTTTACTGCCCCTCTTCCATCCATACTAGACTTCCTAACCGGACTCTTTCAGGAGGGCACTAGTTGCTCGACAGTCAAAGTACAATTGGCGGCCATCTCCCATTACCATGTGGGACATGACACAGGGCCCTTGATGTTGGCGCCTGCCGCTTCAGTGAATCTCAAATACTTGTCCTGGAAAACAGCATTCCTGGTAGCCATTCCTTCAGCGAAAAGAGTTTTGGAACTTCAAGCCCTTTCTGTGAAACCTCCTTACTTGATCTTTCATCCGGATAGGGTGTACCTCAGGACCAATCCCTCCTTCCTCCCGAAAGTAGCATCAGAAGCCAATATAAATCAATCCATAAACCTACTGGTCTTCTTTCCTAAATATCAGAATAAAGGAGAGTACAAGCTGCACTCATTAGATGTTCATAGGTAGCTACGTTTTTATACTCTCAGGACTGCTGGTCACAGGCAATCCGACCAGCTGTTCATTTCCTTTGCCAAATTCACTTTGGGGGAAGCAGTCTCAAAAATCACCTTGTCACGCTGGATTTCCCAATGTATTCTTTTAGCGTAAAAAGCTTCTGGGAGGCCCGCACCTGGAGGAGTCTGTGCACATTCCACTCATTCCATCTCTACTTCTGCTGCTTTCAAATCTAAAGTTCCGTTTGATGATATTTGTTCGTCAGCCACTTGGGCCTCATCTCATACCTTTGTTAACCACTACAAACTGGACGTAATCTCTAGAGGGAGAGCTTCCTTTGGCTCTGCGGTGCTCCGTAATATCCTTCCATGATGGCCCCCCAAGATTCAGGTAGCTGGGGACTCTGTCCCACAGGTTGCTGACAAATGAAGTCCCTACTCCAGATTTAGAAGTTATGTACTCACCATAACGTTCCATCTGAGTAGGTGGCTTCATTTGTCTGCAACCATCCCCCCCTCCTTACCCCTGCCCTTCAGAATGGATCTATGTAGGTTGTTTATTGGAATACCTTTTTGGATATCTATAGAGGGGCAAACTTGATCTGAGGTCATGTAGGTTTGGCAGGGGATTATGGGTGAGGGGAGGAGCTAGGAGCTCGGATCCATTAGCTATGTAACAAGTTGCCGTCTCGGATCCAAGACCCATAGGTTGCAGACAAATGAAGCCACCTACTCAGACGGAACGTTATGGTGAGTACATAACTTCTAATTACTGAGTAGTTAGTACACTGCTTGGATGCCAGCACAGAAGAAACATAGAGAGCCTGAAAGAAAATCAGCTAAAACAGGTGAAGAGAACACTGACTGGGAAGAAAGCTGCAGCTGTTCAATAAAAGGCAGTTCAAGCTCTAGCTTTGATGCACGAGATGGCTACCAGTAATTTAGAGGAAAAAAATCATCAGCTCAGAACTGATTAAAATAAGTGAAATATTGGAGTACATCAACTCAAACGACAAAAGGCTGGGAAAAATGGAAGAAGCTTTAAACAGCTATTCAGATGAACTGTTAAAATTACAAAAATCAGAGGCTGAAATGAAAAAAAGGCTGGCTGAGTATGAAACTCCTCAAGAAATGCTGTTTTTAAAAATGGTAAAGTTAGAAGACAGTGCATGCAGTGAGAACCTGAGATTTTCTGCTTTACAAGAGAGACTGGAAGGAACAGACTGTTAATTTTATGAAAGCACAAGTAAGCAGCTAGGCTGGTATTCCTACAGGATTTTAATTTTATATGCTCCAAACCTAGCCATGAGAAAGCAATCAACACTTGTATTAGGAAAGATGCAGTCATACCAGCAGAAAGAATTGATCCTGACATAGCTTTGGCAGAGGAGCGAAGTATTAAAATTGGAGACAGTAAAATGTTTTCGAAAAATTATTATTTACTGAAAACTAGGCAGAAGACAAGCAAATTTATCCCAACAATCAGGGAACATTGAGAGGCAGGTGTGAGATTCAAGCTGTTGTATCCAGCTGTCTTCAGAATATTTTTTCCTCGAGGATCAAAGTAAATTTTTTGATACAGAAAAGGCTACATTAAAAAAGTAAGCCATCAGACAGAAGGAGACTGTGCTTCTCATTGTTCTGATAATAAAGCTCATAGAGAGACTTTGCCAGTGAAATGGTTTCCAATCTTCCAAAGGAAAATGCTTGAGAGACAGAAAAAAACGTAGGAGTTGACTAGAAGAATTGGGAGTACATTGGACTTGAACCAGAGTCTGTGTTTGAGATACGAAGATGAACAGGAAGAAGACCAGTGACACTGTAATTAGTGAATAAATGTGAGACTGTAAAGCATCAATCACATTTGTGAAATTTGGTTTTACGAGAAAAAGTAGCTGAGAAAGATTGGAAGTTTGTTAATTTTGTTAAACTTGCGGGGGGGATAAAATGCATGTATCCCACTTCTTGTCATTAATGTTTTAGAAGGACATTAAAAGGAAAAAAAGTATCTGCAAGTAAAACAGTTTTGTTCTTTTCTAAAACATTTCATGATATAAAGTGCATGTTTTATAGTAAAGCACTTTCAGTGATTGTTGTGTGTGATAAAGATGCTAAAATAAACAAGTATTTTTTTTCATTATTAGTTTTAAGAAATGTAGGCATTACAATGTATAAAGAGAAGAAAGGCTGGGCAAAATTATGTTTGTTAATATGCTGTAATATTGGGCTGTTGGGATGGGGTGCAAAAATGCACTAATTATAATATACGTAGAGTTGAAATGCTTTCTGTTCCTTTTGCATAGGTGAATTCCTGGATCAATACCCTTGGCTTAATCTAATAAGAAGTTTTTCGTGTACTGTTTGTGAGCTTTAAAAATATTAGAACACTGTGAATGTAATAAAAAGTTTTCCTTTAGTAAATACAATTTCAGTGTGAGATGAGAAGTCTGCAGCTGAGGGCAGTTGTAAATTCTGTTCTTATGCTGCCATGGAAAAAAGCTGACTACAGGTGCAGGCAATAAATGTTGAGACTTCTTACTTTGTTTGCTGAGGGAGTAGTAAAATTAAAAGGTACAGGGACAAGCAGCTTAGTAAAAATAAAGTTTGAAATTATTGGAAGTGAATAAGAGATAGCAACTTTTCTGGTAACTAAATACTTCAGTGCATTTTCTAGAACAATCTGTAATTTAAAAGATAGCCAGTGCACTTTTTCTTAAGGCTAAAAGTTAATGTCTGAAAACATAAGTTGATTTTCACACCTGGGGGGGGATTCCATCATGAGACACACAGATGTCCCTCTCACCGGGCTGGGTAAAGAAAAGGTCATGGTTAGCTGTCTGTCAGGTGCCAAGATCCACCATATCATACATTCACTCAAGTCTGTCAACAACAGGTACTGTTATGACTCTGCCATAGTGCATGTTGAATGACTTGAGATGTACCTGTGTGGACTATATGAAGAGAGACATGACTGAGGTATTGGGCTATGTGTCTCAGGCAGTATGTCCCTAACCCTAAGCACCATTCTACCTTCATTTAGTATGATGCCTCAGTGCAAACAGAATATGATTGACTTCAGTAATTGGGTTAGCTTCTGGTGTTATTCTAAGGGGATCCAGTATCTGTCAGCTTGGGATGACATGATCGAAAGACCTCGATGCTTTGCCAGAGATGGTCTTTATCTGCCACCCTGGGATTTCAGCTACTGGATAAGGTGCTTGCCACCCCCATACTGCCTTTTTATGCAGTGTCTTGAGGACAAAATTCCCAATATAAAAATGTAAAAACTACATCTAAAAACAACCTCAAGTTTATGCTGCTAAACGCTAGCAGTCTTAACATGAAACTGCACTCACTGAAAGCAGTCCTCATCTTGGAAGATGCAGACATTTGTGCAGTCAGAGAGACTTGGTTCAAGGCTGTGGAGAGCATCCCAGACATACTGGGTTACACCTCCTTCCACACATTCAGACCACAAACTGAAGGTATGAAAACTAAAGGAGGCGGTGTGTCAATATTCATTAAAGATAAATGCACCTCCAGATCGATTCATTAAAGATAAATACACCTCCAGATTGGTTAAACAGTAAGATTCCCTGGAGATATTTCAGGTGCAATCAACTGTTTGTAGGACATATCCACTCCATGAGTCAGGACACCCACTCTGCCCATTTGGATCTACTTGTGTCTGTCAAGATACATCCAAACACCATGATTTTGGGCGACTTTAACAATCCGTCCATTGACAGGGTAAATTAGTCATGCTCAAACTCACTTGCCCAAAGGTTCCTCAACTTCGTTAACTCCAGTGCCCTGGATCAGCTGGTTGACACCCTCACAAAGGATGCCAACATCCTGGATTTGGTGCTTACCAATATGGGGGACCACTGTACCACCCTCCACCCACTGTGACGTCTTCCCTGGTGAGATCTGACCACAAATCAATCTCACTCGAAGTAACTATCATGCCTGCCCCCCCCCCCCCAGCAGCAACTAAACTAAAAAAACTTCTCCAAAACAGATTAGAACCTCCCCCTCAGATGGAACAGGTAGCTATGCTGAGTTCTACATCAATGCTTTATGTAAGCACCTGTATAACTGCACCGACTCAGCCATACCTGATAGGACCAAAACATGCTCTTCAAGGAAGAGCAAACCTGCCTGGTAGACAAATGCCACATGTCCTCCCCGCGGTCAAGTGGCGTTCGAAAGACATGCATGAATGGGCGTGCCTTCGTTGAAGGTTGGGCATCAGGCTGGCAGCTTGGCACCGTAAAAATCTACTGTCAATCATTAACAGACCGTAGTTCCGCTGTGGTGACCCCTCACCAGGAAAAGCCGAAAGAAGAACAATAAGAGGAAGAAATTGCTAAGTGTAAGAGGGAATGAGCCCTAAACTGGAAACCCTCCCTCCTCACTTTAAACAAGCAAATAAAACTTGTGAAATCCTCCAAAGCAAACTGTTAATCCAAATTAGCTCCCTCAGCTAAGGACAATCATAAGGAGTTCTTTAGTTACATCTGTAACCTAAAAGTAAAGGTCAAGATTTGTGCTGAACTGGTAGTTAATGATACTACGTATACTGAGCCTGTGGACATAGCTAACCTGTTGGCCGACACGTTCTATGAAAACTTCACTCCTCTGTCCCCACTACATGCACCCCATGACATCCCTACCACCTGCCCCCAACCTTGTATCACTAAAGAGCAGGTCGTATACACCCTAAGGCCAAAAATACAGCATCTATGCGACTTGGTAACATTCCAGGCTTCATCCTACATGGGCTCCAACAAGAATTAGCAGCATCATTGGGTACTCTTTTCAATCCTAGTCTAAGCACCAGCTTCATCCCAGCTGAGTGAAGAATGGCCACCATTATTCCCTTGCACAAAGGTGGTACTTCCACTGACCTCGGGAACTGTAGACCTATTAGCCTGACTAGGCTTATCTTAAGGCCACGGAGCAAATTATCATGGACCTTATCATCAGTGATATAGATAACCTTTAAACACTTGACCTTACCCAGTTTAGATTTCTCAAAGGGAGATCATGCCTTTAAATCTGGTGGACTTCTTTGAGACAATCACTAAGGCCCTGGATGAGGGGAAATCTATGCCTACAGCATACCTAGACTTAGCCAAGGCTTTTGACACTATCCCTACTCAGGCATCACTGACAAACTCACCCTGCTAGGTATCAACCATTATATCATTAGATGGGTCACTAACTGGCTCACTGATAGAACCCATATAGTCAAAATAGGGGAGTCCACCTCCAACAGCAGCTCTGTAACCAGTGGTGCTCCATAGGGATAAGTCCTGGGACCTCTACTGTTTGGAATCTATTTCTCCGAAGTACAAGCAAAAACTAAAGATCTGTGGCTGACAAAATTTACTGATGAGACCGGTCATAAAATCTCCAAATGATGTCAACATCCTATAAGAGCGTCTTACACAAACAAATGATTGGTGCCAAAGTCATGGCCTTAAACTCAATGCAAAAAAATATATTTTCATCCCTTTCAGTAAGAACAATGTTATTGATAACTACCACATCAATAGCCACACCTTATGCATGCACTCAGTGATGAGAGACCTGGGCACAAAGGTTGACAGCAACTTTACCTTTGATCACCCTGTCTCCACAGTGGTAAGAAGGGTATTCTATATTGCTTATCTCATAAGTAAGGGCATTGCCTCCAAAAAAAAAGAAGTTATAACCTCCCTGTACTCTTCCCTCATCAGCCCAGTAATTGAGTACAAAGCCCCTTTTGATATGTACCTTTCCAAGCACCTGCAGCAGTTGGAGAGACCACAAAGGTGCCTTACAAGGAAAATTCAAGGTCTTCAGCATCTGTCCTATGTGGATTATCTGAAATCACTGTCACTTTATTCTGTTTCATACATACTACTCAGAGGCAATCTCTGCCTTGCATATAAGGCAATCTCTGACCCTGCTTATTGGAAATGCTGCATATACGTAAGTGAAATGGTACACAGATTACTCGCTCTGAAGACATTAATCTGGTATGTGACATTTATGGAACCTGATGGAGGAGGGACAGATTTGTGTCCCAGAGCTTACCACACCTTTGGAACAGAGTCCCACTTCATGTCAAACAGAGCACCTCATTGGCCCTCTTGAAACACAGTCTGAATGATTGGATGGTTAGCTGTAAATTCACCCTGGGAGTTCCACCTGTATCACTCTTGGACAGGGGCAATAAGTGCTGATGGTGGAAATAAGGGCACAACTTGACTAGGCTTGTAAGGGCTCTAGGGCCATTAGCCTAATAACTTCCTATGAATTAAGATAACACAAGAACATACAGCAATCAGTGTAAGTAGGAGCATAGGCTGCAACATCCATCTTAGCATGGATAACTTCAATTTTAGGTTAGGTAATGCCTGTGGGTGCAGCTGTCAGTTTGGTGCAATTGCTTCTATCAGAAGGTTAAACTTCATTGTGTACATAGTTGTTTGTGTTTGTTTTAAGTTAGTAGGTTCTGGAGGTGTTTTGGGGGAGTTTGTTTTTTTTTTTTGAGTATTTTCATTTAAACAAAAAGTCTTGTAAAATATGACATAGGTTCAAATGGAGATAACAAGAAACAACTGTATAAAAGTTCAGCCTGCCAAACATTAGTGTGCGCATATAACACAAAAGATGGAACTAGACATTTTAAAAAGCTGACATATATAATAGGTGGAAATAACAGCTTCTTATAATAATAGATACACCATCCATATTATTTATCATAATAGCTACACTATCCATATTATTTTAGAGCAGGAATGACCTCATGGGTATAGACAAAAAAGTAAGAGTATTAAATTATATTAAGAAATGCAGAGTGCAAATAGCAATGCTACATGAAACATATTTGGAAAGAAGTAAGCATGTGAATTTAATAAAGAAAGGATTTCAGGAGTATATTCAGCAGAATATCAGGGACAAAGGAAATTGAGAGTACTTATGCTAATTGCTAGAGGAGCTATTCTACTTAACACCACTATTATGGAGCTTAAGAAAATCTGGGGAGAAATCCTCAGCTTTCATCAGTTGATATTACTTATTAGTGGGGACTGGAACTTGATTTTCAGCAGTGAGGATGTATCTGGAGCCCTAAAAGGAAAATATAACAAAAGAGGGTAGATTTCTGTAGACGTTTATGAAAATATTCTGTGTGGAAGACATGAATTCAGTAGTAGGAACTCAAAGAGAAATATATGTATTATTTCCCTAGGTACAATAACTGAGCTAGACTAAACAGAAACTATATTTCACTGGAACATGTGCTTTGAATTGAGAGCTTCAACACAAATCCAGTTACTATTTCAGGTCATGCTCCAAAAAAACAACTAAGATAAAAATGCAGGGTAAGGAAGTACAAATGGGGCACTTGTCATTCCCCACCTACCTGTTAAAAAGAGAGAGAAATTTAAGGAATGTGTAGTGGAAATTATTCAAGAGTTATTAGGGAAGATACAATTTCTTCAGAAGTTATGGCTAGTGAGTGGGATAAATGAAAGTGGAATTTAACCATAGGGTAGAAATAAAAGAAAAAGAGATATGATTAAGAAGTAACAGGAATTATATAGAGAGGCTGACAAATGTTAAAATATTGCAGAATAAGGAGAATCTCACACAACAAGAAGTGGTGCAACTACAGAGTGCTAAAAGGAAAATAGCAGAGTATCTGGATAATATGCATGAGTTAGCAACAGTTTTTGATAACAGTACAGCACAAAAACATTTAGCACAGTGACTCAAGCAGAAGAAAGTAGAAAGGTTTGTTGCCAAACTTAGAGAGCCTATGACAAGAAAAATAACCAGAGATCGTGTAGAGGTATTAGCAATATTTCAGAAATTTACATAAAGCAGAGAAATGTGAAAAACAAGAAAGAACAAAAATCGGAATGTTTAAGGAAGATTTAAGCATGCCAAGGTTAGAGGTAGATGACGGTCAACAATTAACAGTTAAGACAGGGGGAGATGAGAAAAAAATGGTGTTGTATAATTAGTGCACAGGAAAGTCACTAAGAATAGATGGTATTCCTGTGAAAGTTTGGAAACTATGAGGGAAGATCTACAAGGATTTTTTTAGCAGTATTTTAAAAGGAATGGAGTCACGAACATCTTGGAAGAAAGCTTTAGTGGCTGTAATATCTAAAGCAGGTAAAGACCAATTAGACTCCGCTTCATATATGCCCATTCAATTTTTAAACCATGATTATAAATGATTTATGTCTATAGTAGCTAATGGCAAAGGTGTTCCCAAAATTGATAAATATGGATAATTGTGGTTCTTTGGAGGGGAGGCAAACATTTGACAACATTAAAAGATTAAAGATGATCCAGAGGGAAGTAGAATTCGAGAAACTACCACTATTGTTGGTGGGTCTTAAAGCAGAGAAAGCATTCAGCAGAGTAAGCTGAGATTTTATGAGTAGGGCAATGGAAGCTTTTGCATTCCCTGCTAAAGTAATAAAGTTAATTAGGAGGACATATGAGGGATGACGCCGCGGTGTTACAGCGGTAGCATTGTTGCCCACAGCAAGAGGTTCTCCTGTTCGATTTTCGGCTGGAGTGCCTTCTGTGTGGAGTCTGCATGTCCTCCCCGCGGTCAAGTGGCCTCCGAAAGACATGCGTGAATGGGCGTGCCTTCGCTGAAGGTTGGGCGTCGGGCTGGCAACTCGGCACCATAAAAAAAAATCGACTGCCAATCATTAGCAGACTGGAGTTCCGCTGTGGCGACCCCTAACCGGGAAAAGCCGAAAAGACAAACAAGCAGGTTATATGAGGGATCAGAGGCAAAGATTAAAATGGGGGTTCCTCTTTGACAAGTTGTGTCTGAAAAGGGGAACCAGGCAGGGATGTCTACTTTCATCTTTGTTATTTGCTTTACATTTAGAGTCATTGGCAAAGAAAATGAGGAACTCAGGATGTACTTGGTATGGCAATCAAGAAAAGTTGGCTTTATTTGCACACAATATTAATTTGTATCTGATAAAACCAGAAAAGGTCATTTCAGTGTTGTGGAATATTTTGAAACAGCTTTAAGTCTTTTTTGCGATATAAAATTAATGAAGATAAAAAAGACTATAGATGTAAACTATGTACTCACACATGAATTGGTTCAGCAATACCCATATTAATGGGGACATGATAAAATGAAGTATTTAGGAGTAGGAATTAAAAGGATTTTGTTATGGCAGCTAAAGATATGTGGGAAGAGACTAAAAATATAATACAAAAACTGAGAAACTGGAAACTCTTGTTTACGGATGTGCATAGCAAGATATAAGCAGTGAAAATGTTTTTAGTCTCTTTGGGTCTTACATACAGGTCAGACATATTTTTATCAACCAGAGGAGAAGTTGTGGGCAATAATTAATAAATAGACAAAGGAATTTATCTGGGAGGGGAAGATGGCAATGGTTAAGTAGGATAAGTTGAGGTTTAGGATTACCTGATTTCAATAGATATTTCAGAGCTACATAGCGAAGGCTCATATATATAACACAGGCAGAAACTATAACTCAAAGTGGAAAAGGATGATGATGAAATGGGGGGAGGATTCAAGAAATAAGGAGAGATGGGATTTTGGATGCAGATCCTTTCAGAGTATACCAACAACCATACAGAATAATATATTCATAAAGTAGCAGAAAGTATTCTAAGAAGTAAGCTATCAGGAGAATGGAGAAAGGAGATTTTGCTGATAGGGATGACTGCAATTAGGGGGAGAGAAAATAGGCAGGAGGGGTCTGGAAATTATTGGAGCAAACTGGTAAAGGAGCAAATAACTAGTGAGGTTGAAACAATGGAATGGTAAGAGACCAGGAAGACATTCAGACTTCAGGTTAGAGACTGCCTTCCCTATCAGGGGTTGATATCAGTGTATAGGCAGAGAGAAGGGGATAGGAAAATCCTAAGTGGAACACCTGCTCAGGTAGAGTTTATAGTTGAATCTAAAATAGAAATAGAAGTTGCTATTAAAAATGATAAATAGTAGGACATATAAAATACTGCACAATAATAGGAATCAATCTGAGGAGGTTAGAAGAGATTGGAAGTGATATTGGAAAAGCATTTCACAAGGAAACAATGAGAGAACATATGTATGTCTCCCAAACATGTAACAACGTCTAGAAGATTTAGGATTTTTTTGGAAGTGTTTGCATAGATATTTTATACCCCAAGCAGACTCCAAAGAATTTTTCCTTAGATGGATGGAAAATGATGGAGGTGTGATGGGGAAGAAAGAGCTAACTGGGAACATATGTTTTGGGAATTTAATAATGAGTTGGCAGACTTTACAAATTCCCCACAGAGTACTCTGTCACAAATATTGGGTGAGCAAATGGGTGTAACTAAGGAAATAATTTGTTGAGCTAGGATACAGGATCTGAATTGCCTAAACATAGTAAGGCCTTGTTAAGTTTAATTCTGATGGCTGCCAAAAAAAAGCAACTATTAGAAAATGGAAATCACAGTCTAAACCAACTGTATTTGATGTACTGAATACTATAACAGAGATAAAAGAACTGAAAAGTGGGATTTTTAGAAACGGGTAGGAGATAATTACACATAAAAACATAAAGATTGTGGGAACAGTACATGTAGAATATGTTTTGGAGGAGTAGTGATCTTTAAGGGAAGGCAGGAACTGAATAATTTATGTAATGTTGGATTGATGATAGTTGTAGAAAAGAATATATATGATGTAAAGTCTTTGTAGCTGGGAACATGCTAATATGGTTTGTTTTGTTTTATATAACTGTATGTTTGCTTATGTCTTAAGTGATAAGTCAATAGAGGTGTTAAAAAATGTGATGAGTGAGGTAAGTTGATACAGGGAATCTCGCAGATTTTTTTCAGTCGTCCTCCAAATTTCCCAAGGGATTTTTTGGCATGAAACAAAGTAGTCTTAGCAGAATGCTGGTAAGCAAACATTTAGAAAACAATGGCAAGAAGGTTCCAAAACTTCAGCAGGAAACCCTAGAAAAAAGGCAGCCAAATAAGGCAGAATGACTGTATAAGGGGCCTCGCACCACACCACCACCACCACCACCATGGCAGTCCCTTATCCCTTCCAGAAAGTCTAGATCTCCATTTCTTTCTTTGGCAACAACTTGTTTCAGACAAATGAGTTTTGAGACTGATTCAGTAGGGTAGGAAGAAATACCTCCTTTCCAAGGAATTATTCCTCGTCCAACAGACCAAACCCCTCTGTTCCCTCCTTTTCTACAGCACATGTTGTCTCAAGGGGTAATAGAAACAGTTCCTCCTTCCCATTTGAGAAAAGTTTTTTTATTCAAGAATGTTTCTGGTGCCAAAGAAAGAAAATGCCCTGAGACCAGTTCTGGACCTTTCATTCCTAACCAGTATGTGGTAGTGCCCAAATTCAAAATGCTTTCACATCACACTCTGTTGCCAGCTTCTTCCTCATTTGAGTTTTTTGGTAACCTTATATTTAATAGCTGCTTATCACCATATTCCTATTCATTCAGACTTCAGATATTTCTTAAGGTTTTATGTGCCTCTATGACATTATCATTTTTCTGCCTTACCCTTTAGTCTATCCACTGCTCCAAAAGAGTTTGCAATGACGAGTTGCTGTTATAGCTTATTGCAGGCTACATGGTGTCCACCACGGATGCTTTTGGCTTTGTCAAGGGAGATAAAAGAGCAAAGTATCTGGGACAAGCACATAAATAAAAAAGAGATGCTTGCTGTTATCAAGATACTGAACTCTCTGATTCACCTCTGGTCCTCAGGATGACTTCAAATTGTTACAGACAATACCACAGTGATGTAGTACATAAACAAGAAAGCTTGAAGACACAGTCTCACGCTACAGGTATCCTGCAGTCTGTTAGATAAAATTGCTTGCCTGACAAGCTGGGAAGGACAAAAGCAAACCCACACAAATGGAAACTAGATTAGGGGATCTTCCAATATTTGGTCCATCTGTAGAGAGTTCCTCAAGAAGACATTTTTGTCTTTTCTCTGAACAATTAGCTGGCAAACTTCTCTAGGACTCCATGCAAGATGGCCTGAAAGACAGATACCTTTTCTTTTCCTTGGAGAGGAGTGTTCCTGCATGCTTGTCCTCCCTTTTTAGTGATATCCAGGGAACATTTGAAGATTCAGAAGGAATCATCTCAAGATCATTGTGGTGATTCACTGCTGGCACAGGCAACAGTGGCCTTCTCTTCTTTTGGAATTGGCCAGGGGCAGTTACCACAAGCTTCCTCAGAGACTGGATCTACTCGCACAATAACAGGAGTGTTTGATACATCCTGACCCCAAACAACTTCAGCTGACTGTCTGGATGATAG
The DNA here is from genome assembly GCF_019279795.1 of Protopterus annectens. Classification (NCBI taxonomy): domain Eukaryota; kingdom Metazoa; phylum Chordata; order Ceratodontiformes; family Protopteridae; genus Protopterus; species Protopterus annectens. The sequence goes on from NC_056750.1 coordinate 344,354,644, forward strand.
GGTCTTAATGCCTTTTAGACACCTGTTTACTGAGGACATGCAGCAGGTACTAATGGATACAAGAAATCCTACTAGTGGAAAATCATATATAAGAAAATGGAAGAAGTTTTCCGGTTGGTGCCCTCAACGTAAGCAGGACCCTGTCAATCTTTTAGGACTCCTGATTAGTTGTTCATTTTTCCGAAGGTAAGAAAATGGAACGATCTTTGTCAAAGCAGACTATTAACTGTTGATATGAAGTTGTTAAATCTCGCCGTTTATTCTCACTGATGGGTTCGGAGCCAATCCTCGTCTCCGACACAGCCGATAGCAAAGCTCAAGGTTTGCCAGTAGCTTGAGACCAAGCCCCTTATCCCACAATGCACTGCTGGAATTACCTCAGATCTAGTTTGCCACGGCAAGAGAGATCTTGGTGATCCAGCTAGCTCGGACCATTTGTAAAACAAATAGCAAGTTTTTGATAAAAATTTTCTTTTTTCTCTTAGATATTTTCATAGACAGTTTGAGTGTTAGTGTTAAACATTTTAATAATAGAATCAGTAGTTTCTGATAGTGCCCTGTTGGCTTAGTTTTTTATTTGGGTCTTTTAGCCCTATTTAGAGTTAATAATCTCTATTTTCTTATAGTCAGGTTTTTTTTCAGTGGGCCTGTTTAGACCTGTATTTGTAAATTTATAGTTTTAACTGTCATAGATAGTGCCCAGTTTGGGCTTTGTTGCTTTCCTTAGTTAGTGTGAGTCTTTACAAGGAAAGTAAGGACTTCACTCTATTAGTTTCAGTATACTGGTTTTTGTTTTCTACTATTTACTATGTCGGATGACAAGGAAAAGTCCCATCCTAAATCGAGATTCAAGAAATGCACTGATTGTGGGCAGAAAATGTCCGTCACTGATGGACACATTCAGTGTGTTTACTGTCTGGGGGTTAAACAACTCCAAGACACTTGCAGCATTTGCCATTCCTTTTTTTCAAGAGTCCTTTTGGAGAGAAGGAGGAAGCTAATTGACAGGGGATTACTGCAGCATTCCTTTTCTGAGGTGTTGAGTAGCCATGAAGGTACTAGCAAGTCTTCCAAATTCTCCAAATCTTCAAAATCTTCGGATCCCAAAGTTGCAAAAAAGGCAAAAACTTCAGAGGGAGGGTCATCGGTTCCACAGACCTCGGAACCGAGTGTCCCTTTGATTCAGAGCCAGCTCCCAGTATTGGAGCTGGTCTCTGAGGTTCCCTCTTCTCCTCTGCTCCAGTCAGCACCTTCTGTGCATTCATTTAAGTCTTCAGTCAGCCTTTCGGATTTGGACATGGATCGGTTAGTGCAGAAGCTTTTACAGGCACCATGACTTGCCAAATTGTTGTCGGCCCCGACCAGCTCGTTGGTGCCGAAGACCATTGAACCGGATTTGTCAAACCCTTGGAGCTGATACCCGCACCGGTGCTATCGGCTCCATCCACTCGGATGTCCTCGGCGCCGACCGAGGACTCTAGGAGCCAATGCTCTCCCATTGGGTCTGGGGAGGATAGTCGGACTGATTTGTCAGTGCTGACTCTTCCTCTCAGGGCTTCAGCTCAGATGAGCTTGGCTCCTACCTTAGGCTCGGAGCCCATGGTTTCGGTGCGGGAGGATCGGATGGCCCTTTCGGGTCCGTCTACTCCTTCTCGTCGAAGCCATGGCACCTTCGATGCTATGAGGAGAGTCCTGTCTCCCAAGACAACGTCAGCATCTGTTCGGCCTTCCCTCTCCCCTCAAGCTCCTGTGCCTGCTTCTTTGTCTACTGGTCCCCCTAAGCGTAGAGACCCTGAGCCTCAAGTACCCACACAGGGCATCCCCTACTCTTCTGAGACCTCCCCAGATCCCCCCACTGAGGAGGTACCCAGGAAGAGACTGTGCAAGAGGAGGCACTTAGACTCCCCACAGGAGTCTTTGACATATGACATGGACTTGGATGAGTCAGAAGGGTCCCCTCGATCCCCCTCTGAGGATATCTCCTTTGCGGAGATATTTGAGATCCTTTGTCAGAGGGGCGATTGGCAGTCCAAGACCCCTACTGAGGATGAGTCCGTGCTCTTGAAGGCTTTTGGGTCTCAACCTTCCACTTCTTGGGTGTCTCCGCCTTACGATGAGCTCATGGAACTGATCTCTCGTAAGGCGTGGGAGTCACCGGAGGCCATGGAACCTGTCCCTCGCAAGCCAAATAAATTCATGTCTGCCCCAGTGGACAAGCCATTTTTGACCAAGGGAGTGACTGTTGATGCAATTGTGGTAGCTGCAGCCACCAAAAAGGAAGTGTCGGAAACATCCGCATCTATCCATCTTCCTAACAGAGATTCTAGGATCATGGATAGATATGGGAAACACATGTTTAGTTTGCGACTTTTTCTCTGCGATCACTGAACTACTTAACCCATTTTACGAGACTACAAAGAGATCTCCTGAAAGAGCTAGGAGATACTCTCCAGGGTACGGTAGCTGCAGGGGTGGCCGACAAAGTCAACGCACAGCTCGCTACCCTAAACTCAGTTGTAAACTCTTCCATGCATCTCATATCTTATGCAGCTGATGGTTCGAGTAGAGCCGCTAGTTCGGGCATTGCTCTCCGAAGACAAGCCTGGATGCATCTCTGTTTCTTTGCGGAACCCTTTGAGTCTTCCTTTATCAACACCCTATTCGATGGCTTATTACTGTGTGGGCCTAAAGTAAAGGAAACTTTAATCAGGTGTGAGCAGGAAGGCAAGACCTTATCTGCCGTTGGAGTCCATTTTTCTACCCCTACTCGGCCCTACCCCAAGGGCCCTAGGGGAGGGAAAATGTGGTTCCGAAAAGCACAGGGAGCCTTTCAGGACACACGTGGAGAAACCCCCTCTAGAGGCAGAGGAGGAGGTTATAATGGAAGACGCCGTCCCAGAGGCAGAGGGGATCCGCAGCAACAGGGTGACAGGGGTCAGTTCTCTGGTCAACCCTACCAGCGCCTCTGAAAGGGGGCCCAGCTGTTCGGCTCTGGAGGCAGTCGGGGGTCGCTTGACTTTGTACCCAGAAGCCTGGCTAAACATAACATCAGATACATGGGTACAAAGCATAATTTCCAGAGGATATTTCATACCGTTCTCTACTCCTATCCTACTCTCTATTCCTGTAAACAGAATCCCAGATGTTCCACCCAGTCTCGGGGAACAAGCAATCGTAGAGGTCCACAAATTGCTAGAAAAAAGAGTCATCCAACCAGTCCCAGCAGACCAAGTTGGATTCAGAACTTACTCAAGATTCTTTTTGGTACCAAAGAAAATGGGACTGGAGACCTATCTTGGACCTCAGCAGACTCAATCAGTTCATAAAGAAAGAGAACATCCAAATGGTCACGTTTCAGCCCATTCTTCCCATTCCTAGGGAAAGGCGATTGGATGTGCTCCATAGATCTCAAGGACGCGTACTATCACATAAAGATGAACAGATGCTTCAGAGATCACCTGCGTTTCCGGCTGGGAGCCAACTATTACCAGTTTCGAGCCCAGCCCTTTGGTCTCACTACAGCCCCCAGAGTGTTCAAATGCATGGCAGTGGTCACGGCTCACCTGAGGCATCTAGGATTCCAGGTGTTTCCATACCTCGATGATTGGCTCCTCACCGCTACCACCAGGCATCAATTGACTCAGGCAACACAATACACTCTAACACTCTGCCATCAATTAGGCATTACAGTCGACTTTGAAAAGTCTGCCTTATCGCCATCGCAGCATACCGTTTTTATAGGAGCAGAGTTAGATACCTCAACTACCACCCTACATCTTTCAATCAAAAGAGTCTCACTTCTCCGCCAACACGTCAGCTCACTGGTGTCAAAAAACAAAGCTACAGCAGAAGAGGTCTTGAAGGTGCTAGGTTTGATGGCGGCAGCAATCCTGGCTATTCAACTTGCATGGATGCATATGCAAATTCTTCAATGGCTCCTCTTTGCTCAGTGGTCTTACCAGAAACTACCGATGCCCCACATCATTCTCATCACGAATTCTTGCAAGGGAGACCTTTGGTGGTGGTTGACGTCTCTTCATGCCACAATCGGAAGACATTTTGTTCTCCCCCCCAGTAGCCACTGTGACCACAGACGCTTCCCTGATAGGGTGAGGGGGGGGCATTTTCAGGGAAAGACTGCTCAAGGCACATGGACGGATCAAGAGTCACATCTGCATATCAATGTTCTAGAGTTGAGAGCGGTACTTCTGGCGTTGCAGTACTTTCAGGACTCTCTTCCTCTAGGAACTATTGCAATTCAGACGGACAACATGTTAGTAGTCTGGTACTTGAACAAGCAAGATGGAACCAAGTCTTACCCCCTTTGTCGAGAAGCCTTCAGGGTCTGGCAATGGGCTGTGTCGTCCCAGCATTTTCTGTTAGCAACACACATCCCGGGGAAATCCAGCGTGATAGCGGACAAGCTAAGCAGGGAGATATTGCTCCTTCACGAGTGGTCTCTCAAACAACAGGTTGTGGAGTTGATTTTCTGCAAATGGGGCCAGCCTTGCTGCAACCTTTTTGCCAGCCACATCACTTCAAAATGCAGAAGCTACTTTGCCCTAATACCACCTCCGGGACATCCCCCGAGAGATGCACTCTTACACGATTGGCCCCCGGGTCTCCTTTATGCATTCCCACCCTTCCCATTGATACCAAGATTTTTACAGAAAGCAAAATCGCTGGGAAGGACTGTTATCCTCATAGCCCTCTACTGGCCTTGACAGATTTGGTTCCCGTTTCTCCACCATCACCTGTTGGAAGATCCATGGATCCTGGACCCAGTCCCGGACCTTCTGACGCATCCGAAACTGACTGCTTGGCTAATCCACTTCCCCTAATTGCCAGGCTTCATTCAATTTCAGAAGATACAAGACAAATTCTCTTGTCTTCTCACAAGCCATCCACCAGGAAATTATACAGCAGTAAGTGGAAAAGGTTCTCAATTTGGGCCAACACACAGAAAATTGACCCTTTCTGAGCGCCACTATCGTCCATTTTAGAATTCTTGACAAAGATTTTTAAGGAAGGGGCAGCAGCTGCTACAGTTCAAGTGCAGTTAGCTGCCATCTCAAATTTCCACCTTGGATTTGGTGGCTCGAATGTTATGGACCATAAGTTATCTAAAACTTTTCTTAAAGGTGTTCTTCACATGAGACCTCCTGTCAAAATTCCTTATTCTCCGTGGAATTTGAACTTTATGCTGTCTCAAATTATTCTTCCCCCTTTTGAACCAGCATCTTCTTGTGATCTCAAATATTTATCCTGGAAAACTATTTTTCTAGTGGCCATTACTTCTGCCCGCAGAGTGTCAGAACTTCAAGCATTATCTGTCGGACCACCTTACATGATTTTCCATGCTGATAGAGTATCTCTCAGAACAAACCCCTCATTTTTGCCTAAAGTCTGTTCTGAATCCAATATCAATCAGGTCATTGAGCTGCCAGTCTTTTTTCCCAACCACTCTAACAAATCGGAATACATGCTGCACAAACTTGATGTACACAGACAGCTCAGATTTTATCTTGACAGAACTAAGGATATTAGAAAATCAGATCAACTTTTTGTATCCTTCTCAGAAGCCATAAAAGGTAATCCAGTGGCTAAAACAACTTTATCTAAATAGTTATCAGATTGTATATCCTTTGTTTATGCGAAAGCGAGCATGCCATTGACACACAAACCTAAGGCTCATTCTACCAGAGCCGTTTCTACGTCTTCTGCCTTTCAAGCTAAATTGCCCCTTGACAATATTTGCGCTGCAGCCACTTGGTCTAAGCCTCATACCTTTATCACGCATTACAAAGTAGATAAGGCTTCCAGGGACAGGTCTTCCTTTGGTTCCACGGTACTGAAAAACGTACTTCCATGAGCCACCCAAGATTGAGGGTGCTAGGGATGCTACCCATCAGTGAGAATAAACGGCGAGATTTAACAACTTCACATATAGAAGTTATGTACTTACCATAACATTCCATGTGAGTTGTTTATCTCACCTTTATTCTCACGTCCCTCCCTCCTTCCCCCTCCTGACTGACAGTTGACCTAGAGGCTAGTACCATCCTGGTTATTCAATATTTCTTCTTCCCCTTCGGGAAGTGCTTCCTTTTAGAAATAAATAAAAGGGTATATATATATATATATATATATATATATATATATATATATATATATATATATATATATATATATACTGGCAGCAAACAAGATCTGAGGTAATTCCAGCAGTGCATTGTGGGATAAGGGGCTTGGTCTCGAGCTACTGGCAAACCTTGAGCTTTGCTATTGGCCGTGTCGGAGCCGAGAATCGGCTCCGAACCCATCAGTGAGAATAAAGGCAATATAAACAACTCACATGGAATGTTATGGTAAGTACATAACTTCTATTTATTTCCACCAGAGCAAATCTATTCCAGGCAGGGTCAAGGCACATTCTCCTGGGGCTCTGACTTCATCTATGGCTTTTTGAAAAGGAGTACTCTAGAAGCAGCATCTTGGTCCTCTTTACATACTTTTACAAAGCACTACAAGCTAGATTCCTTCTGCAGGTCTAGATCAGGCTTTGGTAGGACTATTCTCCATGGGTTCCTGGACTTTTCTCCTTCCACCTCCCAGTTCTAAGATGTGGTAGTCTACCCATATAGCTTAGGCTACTGCAGCGTTGATCAGTATGATGAACAGAGTATAGTTTTGTAAGTAAGCTTATCGTATCAGTAGATATTCAAATGTTCACTGCTGCTGTAGTTTTTCCCTCCCTCCATCCTCCATGATTTTTTGGTGTGTTTTTTAATGCCAGGTCTTGACATTTGTTTTTTGTTGTTCCTAGCCTTGCCCTTTCAGGGCTCAGCCTCACTCTCTCAATTGGCATGAAAGCTCCAAAGAGCTTGGCACCCAAACCTGTATTTAGTCAGCTCACGTTGAGCTAACGGTTTGGCCGCATGAAAGGTGCCATGACACTTTGGAAATTTGTCCAGCTGTTATAGCCTATGCAGGATATAACTCATATAGCTTAGGCTATTCTTTGAATGCCTCTTTTAACGTCTGCTTCTCATGTTACTAAACATGTTTTAAAATGCATTTGGGATGCTGCTGATTCTTCCTCCACAGCTGCTGCTTTTAGGTCAGTAAAATGAGTAGATTGGCTTTTCTTTATTTTCAAAAACCATCCTGAAGATGTTAAAGTTGACATTTTAATTTTTCCCTTAGACAAGTAAGTGCTGTTTGGCCCTTTTGCAGCTGAGATGCTCAAGAAGTGTGATGAATGGGGAAAGATGATTTAATCATTGATTAATATTTTCAGCTCTCTTTTTTAAAGCAAATAAAAACTTCCCTTTCTCCTCAGCTTCCTTTTGCTGTAAGCAATTTATGCAACAAGGAGCTATCAAACTGTGGTTTAAAAGGAATGGCAAGGAGGATCTGAAAAGAAAAGCTTCTAAAACTCAAGGATAGTTCTCCTAGTTCACATGACTATTTGCTTTTTCTGACTCCCACTTCTCACACAGGTAATCTCTGTGCCTCCATGATGCTTTGTCTTCCCTTGTAGTACCGGACTGTGGCAGACAAATGGATTTTAAAGGTAATTTACCAGGGGTACACTTGGCAATGGGACTCATTGAAGGTTGAGCGTCGAGCTGGCACTTCGGCATTTCGTAAAAATCTACTGCCAATCATTAGCGGACCGGAGTTCCGCTGTGGCGACCCCTTACTGGCAAAAAAGCGAAAGACAAACAACAACACTTGGTAATGGGAAATCCCCCTCACTGTCACACGTCTGTTTCTTCCCATTCTGCAGCAAAGGCTTGCTAAAGGAATGAAAGTAGCTCCCAGCCAGATGGGCAATTTTTTTATTCAAAGATTTTTCTGGTAACAAATAAAGAAGGATCCTGGTGACCTGTGCTAGACCTTTCCTTTCAGAGTAATTTTCTTACAATTCCAAAGTTCAACATGCTGTCCCTTCATTCCCTTTTTACCTCTACTTCCTTCTCTATCTTTCATGGTAAAGGTTGACTTTAAAGGATGCTTATCATCACATTCCCATTGCCAAGCTGTTTAAACATTTCTTAATATTTTCAATGTCTGTGTCTATTTTAATTTGTCAGTTCACTGTCTTACCATTTGGACTTTCTACTGCTCCAATGTTATTCACAAATTGTCTGGCTCATTAAATGATTATTAAAAACTTCATAGGCATTCACATCTTTCCATATTTAGATGATTGTCTTATCTTTGCAGACCCTATTTCCAGCTATTAAGAGTCTTTAACATCTCTTCAGAATCTCCTAACCAGTCTGGGTTTTCAATCAATTTACAAAATTCTTCTCTTATCCTTTCTCATAAAATTGTATTCCCAGGATGTCTGGTACTTTCTTCCTCCAGATAAAGTTGAGATGTTAAAGCAGTTCTTCCTGAGTTTCTCTGTTTAAAGCCAGGCATCTGCAAGGGTTTTCTCAGGATATTGGGGTACATGGTATCAATGATTCTCATGCTTCCCTGGCCAGGTTCAACATGAGAAAAAGCCAGATGTATCTCAGAACAGTCAGGACTCAACACCTCCAACCTTAATTTTTTTCAGATCCCTGTTTTTTTAAACACCTTTATTAAATTATCACTTAAGACATAGGCAAACATGCATTAATAGAAAAGAAAAACTATTTTAACATGTTTCCATTTAAATACAATATACATCACATATATTTTGTTTTCTACAATCAACAGTCCATCATTACAAAAAAATGTTGAATTCCTGCCTTCCCATAAGCCTCACTCCTCCTCCTGAACATTAGTATGCATGTATTGTTCTCACAATTTTCATTTACTTCCATGTAATTTGCTCTTTCCCTTTTCTAAAGATCCCTCTTCGAGTTTTTCTATCTCTCTTATAATATTCAATACTTCAGATGCAGTTGGTGTAGACTGATTAGCATTTATTAGTAATTGATTTTTTGGCAGCCTACAGAATTAAACTTAATAAGACCTGACCCTATGTCTAGGCAATTCAGATCATGTATCTCAGTTCAAAAGAATCATTTCCTTACTTACAGCCATTTGCCTACACTCTGAGATGAAGCCTTGGTAGAGAAGGCAATCTCTAGCCTGTAATCCAAATGTCTTCTCGGCCTTATCTGACTCTATTACATTTTCTGCTTGAATTATTTGTTCCCAATATCTTGGTTCTTTTGCCAGGTTTCTCCAGTGAATTCCAGACCCCTCTTGCCTATTTTCTGTACTCGTAGTTGCAGTCAACCCCATTGGCAAAATATCCTTTCTCTATCCTTGTGTTGGCTTAATTCTTAGAAGACTTTCTGCTGTGTTATGAATATAATATTCTGTATGATTATTATTCTCCTTAAGGATCTGCATCCATAATCCCACTCTGTCTCTATTTCTTGAACTCCCCTCTTGCTTCATCATCATCCCTTTCCACTTTGAATTATAACCTTCTGCGTGTGTTGTGTATATGAGCCTTAACTGTGTAGCTCTAATATACCCCTTCAAATCAGATAAACTTAAACCCATCTTGTTCTATTGGAAGGATCAACTTATCCCACTTAACTCTTGCCTTCTTTCCCTCCCAGATGAATTCCTTCAAATATTTATTAGTTATTGTACACGACTTCAACTAGGGGTGATGAAAGTATGCCTGACCCATATACAACATTAAAGGGACTAAAACATTTTCGCTGTGTGTATCTTAGTATCTATATCCATAAATAATAGCTTCCAGTTTCCTAATCATTGTATTATCTTTTGTTTAGTCTCTTCCCGTGTATCCTTAGCTGCCATAACAGATGCCTTTTTAATCCATACTCCTAAATATTTCATCTTCGTCTTATCATGTCCCCGTAAATATGGGTATTGCTGAACCAAGTTGTGTGTGGGTACATAATTTATGGCTCTAGCCTTTGTTTATGTCTTCATTAATTTGATATTCCGGAAAGATGTGGAACTGTTTCAAAATGTTCCACAACACTGAAATGTCCTTTTCTGGATTTATCAGGTACAAATTAATATCATCTGCAAATAAAACCAAGTATTCTTGATTACCAAAACAATTATATATTTGTATTTCTGAGTCTCTTATTTTCTTTGCCAGTGGCTCGAAATATAAAGCAAATAACACAGGTGAAGGAGGACACCCCTTCCTAGTTCTTCCTTTCAGACACAGATTATCTGAGAGGACCCACCACTCTCTTTAATTCCTGCCTGCGATCCTTCATATATCCTTCTAATTAATCTTATTACTGTATCAAGGAATGCAAATGCTTCCAATGCCCTATTCATAAAATCTCAGCTATTAGATGTTTTCTGTGCATCAAGACCCACCAACAGAGGTATTCTCTTATATTCTGCTTACTCTGGATCATGTTAAATTTTTGCCTTCCCTCCACAAAACCACACTGATCCATATCTATCAATTTTGGCAATACCTTTTCCATTCCTTTAGTTAGTATAAGCATCAACACTTTATACTTGTGGTTAAAATTATGAAGCTGGGTCTGAAGGGTCTTTGCCATCTTTAGGTAACGCCGCCACTACAGCTTTCTTTCAAGATATTGGTGCTTCCCCTCCTTTTAAAATACTGTTAAACAAAATCTTCCAGGTCTTTATCACTTTCTTCCCTTCTAATTTACAAACTTCCACAGGAATACCATCTGTTACTGGAGATTTTCCTGGAGATTGATTATACATCACTCTTTTTAACTAATCACCTCCTATTGTTGAGCCTCATGTACCTCTAACCTTGGCATAATTAAGCTTTGCATAAATATTTCCATTTATACTATTCTTTATTTTCACATTTCTCTGTTTTACACACATTTTCATAACATTTCTGGAATATCTCTAAAACCTGTACAGGATCTGTGGTTATTTTTCTTGTTATAGATTCCCTACGTTTGGTGACAACCCTTTCAACTTTCTGTTGCCTAAGTCTTGCTAAATGTTTTTCTGTTATGGAGCTATCAAAAAATAGTTGCTTAACTGCAGCCTTTCTAAACTCATATCTGGATACTCCATTATTTTCTCTTTAGCACTTTGCATTTGCTCCTTCTCTTGTTTTGTGAGATTCCCCTTATTCTGCAGTAGTTTAACATTTGTCAGCCTCTCTAAGTAATTTCTTTTACTTCTTAACCATATATTTTTTTATTTCATCCCTATATTTAAACTCCATTTTCATTTTATCTCAGTCACTGACTATAACTTCTGAAGATATGTCTGTCTTTCCTAATAGCTTGCAAATAATTTCCACTACCCATTCCGTAAATTCCTCACTTTTTAACAAGTAGATGGGAAACCACCAGTGTCTTATTTTTACTTCGTTACCCTGCATTTTTATCACAGTTAGTATTGGAGCATGATCAGAAATAGTCTTTGGATGTGTGTCAAAGCTTTCAATTAAATGTTCTTGTGAAATATAATTTTTATCTAGTCTAGCCCAGTTATTGTACCTTGGAGAATAATACGTAAATTCTGTCAGAGTTCCTACTACTGAATTCACATCTTCCATACAAAATATTTTTATAAATTTCTTCAGAAATCTACCCTCTTTTGTTATAGTGTCCATTCTGAGTGCCCCTAAAATGTCCTTACTATTGCAAATCAAATTCCAGTCCCCACCTATAAATATTTCCTGATGAAAGCTGATTATTTCTCCAAAGATTTTCGTGCACTCCGTAATAGCAGTTTTAGGTAGAATATAAATACATGCCATGTTAATCCTCCTCCCTTGCTAGTAGCCTCTTACTGCCACAAATTTACCATTTTTGTCTTGTTTTACCTCATCTATCACTATTGGAGACCCTCTAGCAATTAGTATAATTACTCCCCTTTTCCTTTGTCCCTAATAGTCTGCTGAATTCAGATTACTTTTTTCGGATTTGTAACAAGAGAGATTATTTGGTGGGTAGGCCAGATCTCTTGAAGTCCAGGTCTGCTATTCTTCGTTCCAGCCCTTCTCCAGTCTGTACTACTGATGCACCAGATCTGATGCATCTGTACTACAGATGCATCAGATCTGGTGTGGGTAATGGTTTCCAAACAAGGTAAAAGTACAAGGTGTGTGGATCCCTCATAACAAAAGTGCATAATTGTCAGAGAGAGAGAGATGTTGGCAGTGATCAATGCTTTGAAAGCCTTAGATGATCTCAGGTTCCCAGGACCTCTACAACATTACACAGAAAACAACACAGTAATTAGGAACATAAACAAACTGGTGGTACCAGACTGTACCCTCTTCGCAGACTTGCTGTGATAGCCTGGGAGATAACAGCTCAGCTCAAATTGACCATTCAGGCTTTATACACTCTGTCAGAGCAAACATTGCAGAAGGACCAGGACAACTCTCACAAATGGAAACTTCACCATGGAGTCTTCTAAGAATTGATTAAACTCTGGGGAATATCTCAAGTATATCTGTTTTCCTCTTCTCAGAATAAATGATTGAAGAAATTCTGCTCCAGGACTCCTTGGAAACAGGCCTGCAGGACAGATGCCTTCTCATTCCCACGGGCAAGAATGTTCCTGTATGTTTTTCCTACTCTATTCACTGATATCCAGAAGAACTCTGCACAAAATGGTGATGGTGTCTCACTTTTGGCACAGGCAACTGTGGTTATCCCCTCTTTTCAAACTTGCCAAAGGCAATCATGACAGGATTCCCCACAGACTAGATTTGGTCATACAAGATGGGTGTTGTTTGATCCGACTTGGAAATTCTTCAACTGTCTGGATGATAGTATAGTGATACCTTTTAGGCACCTTTTTTCTGAGGACATGCAGTAAGTTCTAAAGGAGGTGAAAAAACTACTATTAGAAAACCATATCAAACCATTTCTTATCAAAAACACAAGATCAGCCATTGCTTGCTCCCAACTTCTATCCACCCTACTCTATGCATCTCCCATTCTGACTAATCTCAACAAAACTGAACTAAGCAAAATGGAAGCCTGCTATAACAGAATTGCCCACTTTGCTGCAAATTGCTGATATAGAACTCATCACTGTACTGCTTTGAGACAGCTCCACTGGCTTGAACTGCCCAACCTCCTAACCTACAATCAGCTCTGCCACTGTTGTTCGATCTATTACCTCCACAATAAGTTTCCTGCTCTCAAAAACCTAGTACAACATCACTCAGCCAAAAGTCCTCTTAGATCATCAAGCATACTCCTACTAGAAGTCACCAACAGCTACAATAGCTTTAGAGATGCACTATATAGTAGTTCAGTTGCTAAAAAAATGGAACTCTGTCTCCACTAGCATTCAAAACACATCATCCAAAGCCTCCTTTAAAGACCTCATCGGCAACATCTCATGCAAAGTTGGCAGTACCATGATTGCTCCCCAGGCTAGTGAAAACGGATAAGGTACACATACTAAACCTAGACTACTTGCTAATAGTTTTCAGTCTTACTCACAAACACTGGCTAATCTACAATGGATGTACTGTACCTGTGTACTATGTATGTATGCTACCTATGTTCCAAATTTCAGCTGTACACCACAAGTCTATTAATTACCTTTATTTTTAAATTAATATTTTTTTGTTTGTTCTCTGCACTGTAACTGTTGATGTGCTGCATACCACTGTTAAAACATGTCTTTTGTAATTTGTGTGTATACTGATCATGTCTAATTAACTAAATGTATCTGTAATTTTTCTATGTGGAGCTTTTCTCCCCGGGCCTCTGCTGAAAAAGGGCCTTTTCGGCTCAATCAGACACCCCCGGTTAACAAATGTAAAATAAATAAAAATCATACATGTGCAAGTGGAATTGGTGCTAGTCCAAGAACCATGACCCTCTTCAGGCCTGGTTGGCTTTGGATCTTGTTTATTTTTTGTGAGTTACTGTCCTCTGGCTTTTCATATTTTTTATTTTATTTTATTTATTTTACATTTGTTGACCGGGCTAGTCCAACTGGATATATGTCCATTTTCAGTAGAGGCCCGGGGAGATAAGCTCCAAAATTAAGCTAGTAAAACTAAAAATTATTTGAAATATATTGTTGATGGAGATTTACATCAAAAAGCTAACTTTAAAGCAATTGACTACAGAGTTTAACAAAACAATACAGTACTATTTACATGGTAAAGGGTTAGACATTCATATTCATTTGTCAAGGTTCATTTATTGGACTTTTCTGCTTGTCTGACATAGACATATATGTGGCCATGCCAGGTATGGAAATTAAGTACATAAGGAATGCTGGTGGTGGAATGCAGAAATCTAGGAAGTTATCAAAATAAGGAGGAGTGCAGGAAAAAGGCAGAGAAAGAAAAGATGGACTAGTCTAAGAAGGAATACTAGATGTCTAAAAAGAGGCTAAGAGAGCAGTTGCAATAGTAAAGAACAGGACATTAGAAGCAAAGGCAAAGACAAAAAGATAAAGAAGTTAGTCATCAGGCAACTATACTAAAGGATACCAGCAACAACCTGCTCACTAGTCCACAAGACATCAAAGGCGGATGGAAGGAGTATTTCTAGCAGCTTCTGAATGAAGAAACCCCCCAAAAAGCTGTACTGCCACAGACAAGCCTACAATGAAAGAAGAGAAGGAGCCCACCCTAGAAGAAGTAAGAACAGCGCTAAGGAAAATGAAGTCAGGGAAACCAGCAGGCTCAGGTGAGGTCACAGCAGATATGATCAAGATATTGAGTGAGGCATCATGGACTGAAACTAAATGCTAAGAAACGCATTATTGTATCCTTTTGGAAGTCATCTATCCCTGGGAACTACCACATTAAAAATACGCCCATGAGAGATGACCCAGTTGTTCTGGATTTGGGAATTCATATGGATAATGACCTAACTTTTGACCAACATGTGTCCATTGTTTTAAATAAGTCCTTCTATATTGCACAACTTATTAACAAAGGAATTGCATCTAGATCTAGGGATGTCATTGTCCCTCTTTACTCAGCCCTCATTAGGCTGATTATTGAATATAATGCCCATTTGGCAGGGATTTTTCCAGACACATGCAACAACTGGAACACCCATAGAGATACTTTACTTAACTGTTGTAGGGCATAAACAACATGACTTAAATGGACTGATTCAAAGCCGTGTAACTATACATGGTGAGCTGTGTCTGGCATACAAGACATACTTCAACTCAACACTGATGGATTTACTATACATCAGCAAGTCAAAATATATTTTGAAGGGAATACTGCTGCTCTAGAACAGATTCCCCATCCACATAAAACAAAGTTCATATCTGTCCATATTCAAGCACAACTTGGATCTTTGGATGGGAAACAAAAAATTTACCCCAGAACTGCCTTCTGTACTACTGATGGACAGAGGCAATTCCTAAATGCTTTATCCCATGCATGTGTACCCTCAAATTATCTATGGCATTATCCCAGTTATTCTCATTGGGGGTAATATATAATTTTTGACTGAGGTATGGGTAAGGCCAATCTCTAAACAAATAGGATAGGTTATTTCTAGCATAAAAAGGGAAATTGGCTAGGCTTAAAATGTCCCTCAAGGGCAGCTAATGTAGTACTTGCCAATTAACCTATCAACCTGTGAGGTAAGAGAGGAATGGCTCCAGTGAGACTCATAGCAGTATGGAGAGAAAGGCTTATCCCAGATGAATGGAGAATAAGCATTCTAGTGCCAGTGCTAGTACAAGAACAAATGGAATATTCACAACTGTAGACAGTATAGAGTTATCAAACTTTTCTCACACTGCAATTAAAGTTCTGGAGAGGGCAACTGATAAATGAATATGCAAAGTAGTAGAAAGTAAGATGGGAAATAAGTAGTCTGGAATTAGATTAAGATACAGCATAAGCAACTCAATGTTTGCAGTGAGACAGATGGTGAAGAACACAGATGAGGAAATGGTCCATCTGGGCAATCTTAGGCTTGAAGAAACCATATAACAGTTTCCCAAGAAAGATGATTTAGGTAGTCGTGCAATGGTTCAAAGTCCCAGAATCACTGGTAAAATTAGTGCAAGCCATATATAAGGATCCAATGATACAAGTGCAAACTGTACTCATACTCACAGAGGGGTTCCCAGTGGGACTGAGTGGGCACCAAGGTTCAGTTCTGAGCCCACTGCTGTTCATACTGGTGATGGACTTCATTAGCAAGCAGCTCAGAGGATACGGATCAGGAAAGCTGTTGTATGTATATAATGTGGCATTAAGGCAGACTGTGAACAAGAACTTCAGGAAATGATAGGGGAATGGAATGCAAAGCTGAAGACACATACAGTGAAATGGAGTAGAAATAAGAAAGTTGTAATGGCAACAAATTGGGAAGTAAGAAGAAGCCAAGAATTTAGATAGAATGGAAAACAGTGGAACAGTTTAACAGCTTCAGGTATCTGGGAGGGTGGCTGGGGAGAAGGGAAGTCTGAATGAAATGGTCACAGCTTGAATCAGAGGGGCTGTAGCCAAATGGCAAAGAGCGTCAAGGTAGTGAGTGACATAAGAATGCTAGTGAAGCTGAAAAGTAAGTATACAAAACAGTGGTGTGACTAGTACATCTGTATGGTACTGAAACCTGGGTAGTGAAGACAGAGTAGATGATGAAGCTAGATGTGATGGAGATGGATGTGCCTGAGATAGATGGTAGGATGCACACTGTATGACAGAAAAAGAATTGAGAAAACCAGAGCAAAAGCTCAAGTAGCTCCAATTGCAGTGAAGTTCAAAAAGAACAGATTCTGGTGGTTCATGCACATGAGTAGGAAAGAATAAAGTAATCTGTTGAATAAGATTTGGGACAGATAGGGAGAAGGCAAAAGAAAATCAGGGCATCCAGCAAAGAGAAGGATGAATTGTGTGGGAAGACCGGATACAGTCAGGCATGACTATCAGAAATGTAAGAGAGTGGCATTGAATCAAGAAACTTGGCTTCAACTGGGGAAAAAAGAGGTTGAAGGAGATGATGAAGAATGATATCATTAGCTCTTCCCTTTCTAATCTTTCTTATGTTAAGCTGTTTTTGTAAGAGATGTTGCATTTCCTTTCATCTAGGAAACAGAAAGCTTCTCTTCAGGATCTTGATTTGGTGCTTGAAAAATGTATTCTTTTTCCATTTGAATTAGCTTATCAGGCTGAATTGAGGTTCTTAATACAGAAGGCTGTTTTACTTATTGCTTCTGCTAGGAGAGGATCTGAGTTACAAGTTCTTATGGTGAATCAGCCCTACCTCATTTTTTCACAAAAACAATGTTTCTTTAACTAACCCTTCTTTTATGCCTAAAGTGGTCTCAGAATTTACATCAAGACAGGTATCTTCTAGTCTTCTTTCTTGAATCCAAGAATAAGGTATAAAAAATTCTTCCCACTCTGGATATCCATAGGAGGCCCAGGTACAACCTAGACAAAACTCATGCTTTCAGGAATGTAGATTAGTTGTCTATTATGAAGAAAAGAGGAAAGAACATCCATTGTCAAAGCAGGCTATTTCCAGATGGTTGGCTCGTGCTTTTGTCTGTTGTTATATACACAAAATAAGACACTTCCAGGCAGGGATAGGGTCCATTACACAAGGTCTTTGGCTTCTTCAGTGGCTTTCTTCAAAGGGATGGAGCCTAGAAGTACTCTAGAGGCAGAAACTTGCTCCTCTGTACATGCTTTTACACATCTTTACAGACTGGATTCCTTTTCCCAGTACAGAGGAGGCTTTGCTAAGAACATTCTCCTGGGGATCGTGAATATATTTTTCTTTCTCCCTTCTTTGTTCTTAGCTATGGCAATCAACCCAAATAGCTTAGGCTTCTGTATCTCTGTTCTAAATGTTGAACATTATACATTTATTTAAGGAAACTTACCATAACAGTAGATGTTTTAATAGATCACTGTTGCAGTGGCCAGCCCTCTTTCCAACCCACCTTATTTTGACTGTTTTCCTTTTGCATTGTCAGGGTGTGATTGAATAGATGCTTGGGTACATAGTTTACCATTGGGTTTGTTTCCTAGCATTATCCTTTCAGAGCTCTCCCCTCCGTTTTCCTAGGAAAAGTAATGTCGTCAAAGAGAAGGGTATAATGTATGAAGTATTTTGAAGGATGCCACCAAAATGGCTCAGGGCAAGTGGGATACAGTAGCCTCATTGCTGAGGAAATCTGACAGGATCTTTCTCCAACCCATCAATTGGGCAACCTGGTGAGAGACACTTGAGCAAGACCCCACTGTTTTGGCAGCAGCTGTCAAGAGATCTCTGATGCTTTAGAAGTTCCTCAGTTCCCTTGTACTACAGAACAAAGAGACCAAGGCAGTGTACAGGTTTGTGAAGCATTCATGCTCTCCACTTCATTCCTAAGTGAATTAAACTATTCAGTGTAGATGATTTATTTATAGTGGAAAATTTATGACAAAATGAACTCTGTGATAGAGGAGCTACTAAATGGGCCACAAAAAGGTGTTTAAGGCCTTGACCAAGAATGATACCACAATACCAACAAAAAATAATTGACTTCAACAATTGGCTTAATTTCTGGTGTCTTTCTAAGAGGATCCAGTATCTGTCTGCCTGGGAAGACGTGGTTGACAGGCCTCGATGCTTTGCCAGAGATGGCCTCCACCTGTCACCCCTGGGATTCCGGATCCCACCCAAGGCTCTTGCCTCCCCCATTGTGCCTTTTTTAGGCTATGTCCCAAAGACAAATCCTCCCGACATAAAAGATCTATCAAAAAGCAAATTGAAGGTCATGCTGATTAATGATAGAAGCATTAACATGAAAATGCACTCATGGGAGATCTCCTCCCAGTGGAAGATGCTGATGTCTGTGTAGTCACAGAAACTTGGTTCAGGGCTGTGGAGAGCACCTCTGCCTTACCAGGCTATACCTCATTCCACACATTCCAACCCCAAAATGAAGTTGGGAAGGCTAAGGGTGGTGGAGTTTCTATCTTCATTAAGGACAGGCACGCCTCCAGACTGGTTTGCCCTCCTGATGCACTGGAATTACTCGAGGTGCAACTGACAGTTGGCAAGACACCCATCCAAGT
Source organism: Protopterus annectens (assembly GCF_019279795.1). Lineage (NCBI taxonomy): Eukaryota > Metazoa > Chordata > Ceratodontiformes > Protopteridae > Protopterus > Protopterus annectens. The sequence goes on from NC_056750.1 coordinate 344,373,623, forward strand.
TATTGCCAGCTATAGATCCCCCTCCATGACTCAGGACACTAACTTCTCCTACCTAAAATTACTTAACTCCATCAAGGTACTCCTAACACCCTGATCCTTGGTGACTTCAACTACCCCACCATAGACTGGGTGAACTATTCCTGTGCTAATGCGCTCACCCAATGATTCCTTGACTTCATCAGTTCTAATGCACTAAACCAGCTTGTCTCATCCCCCACAAGGGGAGATAACATTCTGGACTTGATTCTTACCAACATGTGTGACCGCTGCACCACTCCCATATTATGTTCTTCCCTAGTGAGATCAGACCATTGATCTGTCTCATTCGAAGTTTCTATCCCACCCAAACCCTCCCCAGCCATAACCAGGATAAAAAACTTCTCATAAGCTGACTACAGCCTCCTAAGGGAGGGTATCAGTAGCTTCACACCACTGCCCCCCTCAGAGGATGCAGACACCTATACTGAACAGTGTGCAAATGCAGTATACAAGCACCTGTACAACTGCATGGACTCAGCCATACCCAACAGAACTAAAACCTGCTTCTCAAGGAAACACAAACTTGTCTGGTGGACATCCTCTATCAACAGGCTTTACAACAAAAGGAAGAAATTGTTGTCCAAGGGTAAAAAGGAACAAATTCCAAATTGGATAAACTCCTTCCTCAGCCTCAATAAGCAAATTAAATCACTAAGGAAAACCTCTAAAGCCAATTATGAATTGAAACTAGCCTCCGAAGCAAAGGGAAACCACAAGGCCTTCTTCAGTTACTTCTGGAACCTCCATGGCAAAGCCCAGGTTTGTTCCAAATTAATACTTGATGGTGCCACTTACACTGATCCTGTTGACTTAGCCAACCTGGTAGCAGATAGGTTCAGTGCAAACTACCCCACACCCCCCAAAGGCCCATTCGGCATCTCCGATACTTGTCCTGCACCTCATATCTCTTTAAGTATTAAAGGCCCTATCCAAAGCAAAGAACACAGCTTCCATGGGACCTGATAGTATCCCAGGTTGTATTCTGCACCATCTCCAGCAAGAACTAGGTTTGCCATTGAGCACCCTATTCAACCACAGCCTAAGTACAGGCTTCATTCCACCAGAATGGAGAACTTCCATTGTCATCCCCTTGCACAAAAGTGGTGTCACTACTGACCCCGGAAACCGGCACCCCTTTAGCTTGACAAGTCCAGTCTGTAAAGGCATGGAGTGTGTTATTATGGATTTCATAAACAAGGACATAGGCAACCTACAAGCACTTGACCCCACCCAGTTCAGATTTGTCAAGGACAGATATTACCTGTTGAACCTGGTTGACTTCTTTGAGACCATCTCCAAGGCCCTGGATGAGGGAAAGTCAGTACATACAGCTTACCTTGACTTGGCCAAAACCTGTGACACAATCCCCCACTTGGGCATCATCAAAAAGCTAACACAACTTGGTGTAAATCCCTCTCTCATCAGATGGATGGCCAACTGGCTCATTGTTAGCACCCACAAGGTCAAAATAGGTGCCTCCACCTCCGACAGCAGACTTGTCACTAGTGGTGTTACCTAGGGATCTGTCCCAGGACCCCTACTGTTTGTCATCTACTTCTCAGAGGTCCAGGCAAAGATAAAAGGCCTGTGGCTGGCCAGGTTTGCAGATGACTGTAAGTTGGGTGCTGTCATTGACTCCCCAATTGATGTTAACATACTGCAAGAGGGTCTCACAGCAACAAATGACTGGTGCCAAAGTCATGGCCTTATGGTAAACATAAAAAATGTATTATCATACCATTCAGCAAAGACATGGGCCCCTGCTGATTACCACATCAACAACAACCCCTTAATTACACAACCTGTAGTGAGAGACCTGGGTACTCAAGTTGACAACAGTCTCACATTCGACCATCATGTAGCGGCAATGGTCAAAAAAGACTTTTACTTGGTTCATCTCATAAGTAAAGGGATTGTATCCAGAAGAAAGGAGGTTATTAGCTTTCTGTACTCCTCCCTCATTAGGCCAACAATGGAGTATAATGCCCTGTTTGGTATGTAGCTCTCCAAACACCTGCACCAACTGGAAAGGCCACAGAAATAACTCACAAAGAGAATCCATGGCCCCCAAAACCTGTCCTATGTGGAGAGGCTCAAATCATTATCACTCTACTCAGTATTGTACAGATTGCTCAGAGGTGGTCTGTGTCTCGCCTACAAGGCAATATCAGACTTTGCCCTACTACGGATGCTCCATAACTGTAAGTCTGATTTCTCGCGCATTATCCACTCAAAAGGCCTAAATCTAATATGCGACATCAACAAAACCTGTTGGAGAGAAAGGTTTGTCTCACAGAGGCTGCCCTTCTCTGGAATAGACTTCCCAAACATGTCAAACAGAGTACCTCGCTGACCCTCTTCAAGTGCAACCTTGATGAGTGGATGGGAAACCATAAATTTGTCCAAGGGGTTCCACCTGTGCTCCTCATTGGCAAGGGCGACAAGTGCTGACTGAGGTTTCTTTTTTGGGGATAAACTCTTGGCTAGGCTTGTAAGGGCCCCAGAGCCATTAGCCTAGTAACCTCCTATGATCCAGTGAACAATAGTTCCTGCCTGTTGCAGGAAGTGTAACTGTATTGTTTGAGCCTCTAAGATAACTTTGTACACATCAAGATTGCCAGTAAGTCCTGGAGGTGCTTGTATTTCTAGGTAGGAACTAACCGTTGCCAGTAAGAAGCTTTCCTTTCAGTCTCACCCCAGTTATGAGGGTATTCAACAAGTGCATAATGGTAATAGCAGTTCATCAGAGGTTGCTAGGGACCAAAGTCTTCCCATATCAAGACCATTAGCACCATACTGTCCCAACTCATAATCAACTTGAGCAGCACTCCAAGACTCTGAGCAGACTGATTACTATGGCATCACAGTCAATTTTTCCAAATTTTAGTTTCACCATACAGAATGCATTTCCTTTTCAAAGTGTTCTTTGGATGCTAAGGCATGCAAAATCTTTCTACCTGAGGACAAATTCAGTGCCCTTAAGTCCATTCAGGCACTCTTCTTTAGTCCCAAACTGGCACTGTAAAAGTAGTCCTGAAACATTTAGATACACAACAGTGATCATCCACATGGTTTTCCCACTCATCTCTACACAGAAAATGCCAGCAGCGGGCCCTTTAGTTTCAATGGCAGTAGCATATGACCAGTGCATGTCCCATCATGGTTCTGTTGTGGACTAATGCAGGAGGTGCATTTAATGGTAGCTGCGTACTTCCATCTTGACCAGTGGCAGCCCTTTTCAGACCCTACAAATTCTTTGGCTTTTAAAATAAATGAATCTTCCTTAGGAAGGCTGAGCATTTCCTGGGAAAGACAGCACAAGGCTCATTGTCCTCTCTGAAGTCTCACTTACAATATCACATCATGTTACTTGAGCTTCCCACTGTGCAGGCCTTCCAAGACCCCTGCCACAGGGTCCAGTAACCATCTACGTGGACAAAATGGCAGTGCTTTGGAGCATTAGCAAACAAGGACAGAATCCACTCATTTCTCTTATGCAGGCAGGCAGTGAAATTATAGGAGTGGCCCATTACCCACCTTCTCTTCCTTATGGTGGCATGTACCTCAGTGGAAACCAACAAATTAGGTTTAGCAGGAATCTGCTACTTCCACACAAATGATCATTAGACTAGAGAATAGCTAATAAGATAATATAAAGCTGGCAGTAACTAGAACTAGACCTCTTTGCCTTGCCATCAAATGTGAAATATCGCCCATTCTTCTCAGTTATCCCAGTATAGATTCAGAAGGTCAAGTGACTGTGGTTGGTGATGTGGCTGCAAGTCTCTTGTACCCATTCTCCTATGATAACCAAAACCATCTAGAAAATCAAAAGGTGACTTCAAAGTAATCCTGGTAGCACTGTTTTGGCACAAACAGATGTTTGCTGATCCTGCACATTTTAGAAGGACCTTTCATGCTGCAGCAGGCATCAGCACCCTTTAAGTATTGGTATAACTTCTACAATTTTGATTATAGCAAATAACTCAAGCTTTACACCACAGATTATTAAGAGTCTAGCCTCATTTTAGAAACTTTCCACCAGAAAATATGCAAAGATCAATGGAAGCATTTTGCAAATTCTGTCACCCAGAAGGGGATGAACCAAAGTCAGCACCACTGGAGAAGGCTCTGCAATACTTTGCAGAGCTTTTTGACAAAATACTTTAATACATTTGGTAGCTTTTTCAAATGTTCATATGATTTCACATGGGAAACCAGGTCATCTCCCTAACAGCTTTGCAAGTCAACAGGACATTCCTTAAGGGACTTTCTATTTAAGACCACCAGTCAGAAATCTGTTGCCACTTTGGAGCCTTTACTTTATCCTAGAAAGACTTTGTAAAAAGCATCCTTTGAACCAGCAGTAACCCCCAAATCCCTGTCCTGGTAACTGTTACCTCTTACAGGAGAGCCTCAGAGTTCCAGACCCGGTCAGTCAAGCCATATTTTTAACACTCCACTAAGACAAAATCATACTTGTGAAGAACCAATTCTTCTAGCCTATAATAGTTTTAGAGTCCATTTTAAACCAGACTGTAAACCTTTCAGTTCCCATGATGTTAAGCTTTTATGTATGACACAGACATTCAGGAAGAGCACTCAACTATTCATCTCTTATGTCCCACAATGGAAGGGCCTTTGGGTATCTAAAATGATCCTCTCTAGATGGTTGCTATATTAAACTTTACTCCTTTAAAGGGAACCACACACTACCTGTGACCGCCCCCCCCCCCCCTCCGGCTCAATCTATGACAGCAATGACAATCTCTACTGCCTCCTTAAGGAATATTACAATAGATGATATTTGCACACCAGTCACATAGTTCAATGTCATCATCTTTTCCAAGCAATATAAACTAAGTGCCAGTTCCAGAGCAAGGTTATCTTTCAGGACTGCTATTATCAAAGGTATGTTCTTTTAGTCAGACCCTCTCATGTGTGTATGCTGCAGATTCTATCCTACATGTTCCTGAAGATGGACCATTTCTTAGCAGATGAAGGTTTACCACTTACCTTATCCCTACATGGCTGGATGCTCCATCCTTGGGTGCTAGCTAACCCAGGTCATTTGAGGTATATTCAGGGCTGAAACCTCCATATCATGGAGCCAGCAGTTTTTTCTATGGCTTTCTCTGATTTTTTTATTCAGTACCTTTGTTAGCTAGGAATGACCAAATGAGTAGCCCCATTTACAGTGGAGTCCTGAGGAGAAATATGCCTGACAGACAATGCAATTATAATATGATAATTTTTTTCAAAGAAAGCAGTAAATTAGAAGTTACTAGGTAATACACATACTTAGGACAAATTATATAATCTCACATAAAAATTTGATAAGATGAAATATCTTAGGCAAAAGTAGTTAACCAAATGAAAATGCATTACCTAATTTACAGCCTTCATATGGAATATGTACAAGTTCTACACTGACAGTCAGTTAACCATGCATGATGAATCATTAGAACTACCAGAGTATACCGGCGTGTGTTGAGAAACAGTAATAGTATAGATGACACTGAGGATGGAAAATAGAAATGTAGATTATGGAAGGCTCAAAATACTTTAACGGTTACATGGTATAAGTAATGCCACAGCTGCAGGACCAATTGCACTGCAGATATTTTTTTTCTCAAGAACTTAAATGTATTTGTGTTCATTTTGATATATCTAAGACTGAGCAGGTGCTTATTCCAGAGTTTGCAACTAGCGACCGCAAGAAACACAAAAGGACTTGCAAGCAGGAAACAAAGTTTGTGCACTAGATTTTATTAACCACTCC